>NC_081310.1:52671564-52973105 GCF_026419965.1 Kogia breviceps | reverse complement strand
AGGAGTAGGTCGTGTCCATTCCATATTCGGTTTTCGGAAGGGTATCTGTGCTCATTTCAAACTCGAGTTTTATGCGTCACCCCACCTCACCTTTCCCCTGAAGCAGGCATAAGTGTGTTTTCTAAAAGCGTGACTCTGTTCTGTTTGGGGATTCAGTGCATGGGGAGCGATTTTTACATTCCCTCGATAAGTGATATCATAAGTTTCTTTTTTTGTGGGACTTATTTCACTGAGGATGATCGTACCTAAATCCACTCAGGATGCTGCTACCAGCCTCATGACGTGGATTTCATGGCTGAGTGACACTCCATTGGACCTACGTAGCACCACTTGTCCACTTGTCCACTTGTCCACTCGTCTTTGTCCACTTGGCTCTTTCCTGAGATATGAAACGTGTACCGGAGTGGAGGTTCTTGTCAAGACAGCAGCCCTCAACTTTGGGGTCCCTGTGTCTGGTTGATTTTTTCATTTTCCCAAGGTCAACGCCCATGTGTGGAAGTGCCCTATGCTCTGTGGTTCTGTGTTTTACATGGTTTGGGAAAGAGGATACACTTGTGAAGATTGGCTGTTGGCCATTGACATCCCGCCCATCAGCTTAACAAGGCTCCCTTGACTCCGTGGGCTGTCCTGCCTTTCTGGTTTTTAGACTTTTTTCGCCTGGCCCTTTTGCCCCGGGGGGGGGGGGGGTGAGAGATTTCTTTGTAGTGCTGATTTGCTCTCCCAGGTTGCTTGGTTGGCCAAAAAGGGCGTATGCGTTTTTTCCTGAATATATTCAGGAAAAAACGCATACGCCCTTTTTGGCCAACCGCATCATTGTCCACGTTCTGGCGCTTTTCATGTGCTATCGGGGCCATTCCGATGTACCCGTTGACATCCGTTTCCTGCAGTTCTGCCTTGCGTTCAGCGCCTCTTCGTAGCCTGACCTCAATATATTTTGGGGCGATAGTTATCGTTTAGAACTCTGCAGGTTTGGGAAGTGCAGTGCCCCTGAGCTCCATTTCCCAAGTCGCTTTTTTGTGAGTGGGACGCAACACGGCTGGATGGCTTCACGCCCTATTGTCGATCCGGGGTGGCAGGCTGAACCGCTGGTGAATTCTTCTTCGTGATGGGAAATGAGAGTGACATGTGCCCGACCAAACACCTCCAGCGAGTCTCTCATTGGTTCCCCCTCTTGCAGTTCATCCTGCGGACAAATTGCAGACGGTACGAAAGAGGCATGGAAAGGCGCCGAGTCTCCAAGTGGGGAGATTGTTAGTAAGGGGGCCTGAATGGAGAACACGAGCACCAGGAGATGAAAACTGAGGTGAGTTTCAGAAAGCTTTCCCGATCCCACGGTGTAGCATCCGCTGGGTTTCCAATGCGTGCTTTCGCTGTCGGAAGATTGCGTTGAACCTGGAGAGTTGGGACCCATGGAATGGGGAGCACGCAGGATTCCTTTCAAGGGTCTGCATTTGCTTTCCCAACCTCACCAATCGTCTCAGCCCCAAGAGTGTCCAGCCTTATGTCTTCTGCCGCTGGGGCTGTAGATGTGGTCAATCCTGGTTGCATGCCAGTCCCTGAACGCATTTTGGAAGAATTTCTCTCTGTTTTGCCCTGCTTGTTTCTTCTTTATGTTGGAAATGTATCCTCAGAATGGGTCTGAGCTGATTTTCCCTGCTGGTTTTAGGCCGCTTGACACACACTTGATGCACTTACACAGAGATATCAAGACTTAGCTTTTAAGATGCTTACTAGTCGGATAGATACTTGTGCGATGAACAGGGTCTGGTGAGTCCAGTTGATTGAGCAAGGAGTAGGTCGTGTCCATTCCATATTCGGTTTTCGGAAGGGTATCTGTGCTCATTTCAAACTCGAGTTTTATGCGTCACCCCACCTCACCTTTCCCCTGAAGCAGGCATAAGTGTGTTTTCTAAAAGCGTGACTCTGTTCTGTTTGGGGATTCAGTGCATGGGGAGCGATTTTTACATTCCCTCGATAAGTGATATCATAAGTTTTATTTTTGTGGGACTTATTTCACTGAGGATGATCGTACCTAAATCCACTCAGGATGCTGCTACCAGCCTCATGACGTGGATTTCATGGCTGAGTGACACTCCATTGGACCTACGTAGCACCACTTGTCCACTTGTCCACTTGTCTTTGTCCACTTGTCCACTCGTCTTTGTCCACTTGGCTCTTTCCTGGGATATGAAACGTGTACCGGAGTGGAGGTTCTTGTCAAGACAGCAGCCCTCAACTTTGGGGTCCCTGTGTCTGGTTGATTTTTTGATTTTCCCAAGGTCAACGCCCATGTGTGGAAGTGCCCTATGCTCTGTGGTTCTGTGTTTTACATGGTTTGGGAAAGAGGATACACTTGTGAAGATTGGCTGTTGGCCATTGACATCCCGCCCATCAGCTTAACAAGGCTCCCTTGACTCCGTGGGCTGTCCTGCCTTTCTGGTTTTTAGACTTTTTTCGCCTGGCCCTTTTGCCCCGGGGGGGGGGGCGAGAGATTTCTTTGTAGTGCTGATTTGCTCTCCCAGGTTGCTTGGTTGGCCAAAAAGGGCGTATGCGTTTTTTCCTGAATATATTCAGGAAAAAACGCATACGCCCTTTTTGGCCAACCGCATCATTGTCCACGTTCTGGCGCTTTTCATGTGCTATCGGGGCCATTCCGATGTACCCGTTGACATCCGTTTCCTGCAGTTCTGCCTTGCGTTCAGCGCCTCTTCGTAGCCTGACGTCAATATATTTTGGGGCGATAGTTATCGTTTAGAACTCTGCAGGTTTGGGAAGTGCAGTGCCCCTGAGCTCCATTTCCCAAGTCGCTTTTTTGGGAGGGGGACGCAACACGGCTGGATGGCTTCACGCCCTATTGTCGATCCGGGGTGGCAGGCTGAACCTCTGGTGAATTCTTCTTCGTGATGGGAAATGAGAGTGACATGTGCCCGACCAAACACCTCCAGCGAGTCTCTCATTGGTTCCCCCTCTTGCAGTTCATCCTGCGGACAAATTGCAGACGGTACGAAAGAGGCATGGAAAGGCGCCGAGTCTCCAAGTGGGGAGATTGTTAGTAAGGGGGCCTGAATGGAGAACACGAGCACCAGGAGATGAAAACTGAGGTGAGTTTCAGAAAGCTTTCCCGATCCCACGGTGTAGCATCCGCTGGGTTTCCAATGAGTGCTTTCGCTGTCGGAAGATTGCGTTGAACCTGGAGAGTTGGGACCCATGGAATGGGGAGCACGCAGGATTCCTTTCAAGGGTCTGCATTTGCTTTCCCAACCTCACCAATCGTCTCAGCCCCAAGAGTGTCCAGCCTTATGTCTTCTGCCGCTGGGGCTGTAGATGTGGTCAATCCTGGTTGCATGCCAGTCCCTGAACGCATTTTGGAAGAATTTCTCTCTGTTTTGCCCAGCTTGTTTCTTCTTTATGTTGGAAATGTATCCTCAGAATGGGTCTGAGCTGATTTTCCCTGCTGGTTTTAGGCCGCTTTACACACACTTGATGCACTTACACAGAGATATCAAGACTTAGCTTTTAAGATGCTTACTAGTCGGATAGATACTTGTGCGATGAACAGGGTCTGGTGAGTCCAGTTGATTGAGCAAGGAGTAGGTCGTGTCCATTCCATATTCGGTTTTCGGAAGGGTATCTGTGCTCATTTCAAACTCGAGTTTTATGCGTCACCCCACCTCACCTTTCCCCTGAAGCAGGCATAAGTGTGTTTTCTAAAAGCGTGACTCTGTTCTGTTTGGGGATTCAGTGCATGGGGAGCGATTTTTACATTCCCTCGATAAGTGATATCATAAGTTTCTTTTTTTGTGGGACTTATTTCACTGAGGATGATCGTACCTAAATCCACTCAGGATGCTGTTACCAGCCTCATGACGTGGATTTCATGGCTGAGTGACACTCCATTGGACCTACGTAGCACCACTTGTCCACTTGTCCACTTGTCTTTGTCCACTTGTCCACTTGGCTCTTTCCTGGGATATGAAACGTGTACCAGAGTGGAGGTTCTTGTCAAGACAGCAGCCCTCAACTTTGGGGTCCCTGTGTCTGGTTGATTTTTTCATTTTCCCAAGGTCAACGCCCATGTGTGGAAGTGCCCTATGCTCTGTGGTTCTGTGTTTTACATGGTTTGGGAAAGAGGATACACTTGTGAAGATTGGCTGTTGGCCATTGACATCCCGCCCATCAGCTTAACAAGGCTCCCTTGACTCCGTGGGCTGTCCTGCCTTTCTGGTTTTTAGACTTTTTTCGCCTGGCCCTTTTGCCCCGGGGGGGGGGCGAGAGATTTCTTTGTAGTGCTGATTTGCTCTCCCAGGTTGCTTGGTTGGCCAAAAAGGGCGTATGCTTTTTTTCCTGAATATATTCAGGAAAAAAAGCATACGCCCTTTTTGGCCAACCGCATCATTGTCCACGTTCTGGCGCTTTTCATGTGCTATCGGGGCCATTCCGATGTAGCCGTTGACATCCGTTTCCTGCAATTCTGCCTTGCGTTCAACGCCTCTTCGTAGCCTGACCTCAATATATTTTGGGGCGATAGTTATCGTTTAGAACTCTGCAGGTTTGGGAAGTGCAGTGCCCCTGAGCTCCATTTCCCAAGTCGCTTTTTTGGGAGGGGGACGCAACACGGCTGGATGGCTTCACGCCCTATTGTCGATCCGGGGTGGCAGGCTGAACCTCTGGTGAATTCTTCTTCGTGATGGGAAATGAGAGTGACATGTGCCCGACCAAACACCTCCAGCGAGTCTCTCATTGGTTCCCCCTCTTGCAGTTCATCCTGCGGACAAATTGCAGACGGTACGAAAGAGGCATGGAAAGGCGCCGAGTCTCCAAGTGGGGAGATTGTTAGTAAGGGGGCCTGAATGGAGAACACGAGCACCAGGAGATGAAAACTGAGGTGAGTTTCAGAAAGCTTTCCCGATCCCACGGTGTAGCATCCGCTGGGTTTCCAATGAGTGCTTTCGCTGCCGGAAGATTGCGTTGAACCTGGAGAGTTGGGACCCATGGAATGGGGAGCACGCAGGATTCCTTTCAAGGGTCTGCATTTGCTTTCCCAACCTCACCAATCGTCTCAGCTCCAAGACTGTCCAGCGTTATGTCTTCTGCCGCTGGGGCTGTAGATGTGGTCAATCCTGGTTGCATGCCAGTCCCTGAACGCATTTTGGAAGAATTTCTCTCTGTTTTGCCCTGCTTCTTTCTTCTTTATGTTGGAAATGTATCCTCAGAATGGGTCTGAGCTGATTTTCCCTGCTGGTTTTAGGCCGCTTTACACACACTTGATGCACGTACACAGAGATATCAAGACTTAGCTTTTAAGATGCTTACTAGTCGGATAGATACTTGTGCGATGAACAGGGTCTGGTGAGTCCAGTTGATTGAGCAAGGAGTAGGTCGTGTCCATTCCATATTCGGTTTTCGGAAGGGTATCTGTGCTCATTTCAAACTCGAGTTTTATGCGTCACCCCCACCTCACCTTTCCCCTGAAGCAGGCATAAGTGTGTTTTCTAAAAGCGTGACTCTGTTCTGTTTGGGGATTCAGTGCATGGGGAGCGATTTTTACATTCCCTCGATAAGTGATATCATAAGTTTCTTTCTTTCTGGGACTTATTTCACTGAGGATGATCGTACCTAAATCCACTCAGGATGCTGCTACCAGCCTCATGACGTGGATTTCATGGCTGAGTGACACTCCATTGGACCTACGTAGCACCACTTGTCCACTTGTCCACTTGTCTTTGTCCACTTGTCCACTTGGCTCTTTCCTGGGATATGAAACGTGTACCGGAGTGGAGGTTCTTGTCAAGACAGCAGCCCTCAACTTTGGGGTCCCTGTGTCTGGTTGATTTTTTCATTTTCCCAAGGTCAACGCCCATGTGTGGAAGTGCCCTATGCTCTGTGGTTCTGTGTTTTACATGGTTTGGGAAAGAGGATACACTTGTGAAGATTGGCTGTTGGCCATTGACATCCCGCCCATCAGCTTAACAAGGCTCCCTTGACTCCGTGGGCTGTCCTGCCTTTCTGGTTTTTAGACTTTTTTCGCCTGGCCCTTTTGCCCCGGGGGGGGGCGAGAGATTTCTTTGTAGTGCTGATTTGCTCTCCCAGGTTGCTTGGTTGGCCAAAAAGGGCGTATGCGTTTTTTCCTGAATATATTCAGGAAAAAACGCATACGCCCTTTTTGGCCAACCGCATCATTGTCCACGTTCTGGCGCTTTTCATGTGCTATCGGGGCCATTCCGATGTACCCGTTGACATCCGTTTCCTGCAGTTCTGCCTTGCGTTCAGCGCCTCTTCGTAGCCTGACCTCAATATATTTTGGGGCGATAGTTATCGTTTAGAACTCTGCAGGTTTGGGAAGTGCAGTGCCCCTGAGCTCCATTTCCCAAGTCGCTTTTTTGTGAGTGGGACGCAACACGGCTGGATGGCTTCACGCCCTATTGTCGATCCGGGGTGGCAGGCTGAACCTCTGGTGAATTCTTCTTCGTGATGGGAAATGAGAGTGACATGTGCCCGACCAAACACCTCCAGCGAGTCTCTCATTGGTTCCCCCTCTTGCAGTTCATCCTGCGGACAAATTGCAGACGGTACGAAAGAGGCATGGAAAGGCGCCGAGTCTCCAAGTGGGGAGATTGTTAGTAAGGGGGCCTGAATGGAGAACACGAGCACCAGGAGATGAAAACTGAGGTGAGTTTCAGAAAGCTTTCCCGATCCCACGGTGTAGCATCCGCTGGGTTTCCAATGAGTGCTTTCGCTGCCGGAAGATTGCGTTGAACCTGGAGAGTTGGGACCCATGGAATGGGGAGCACGCAGGATTCCTTTCAAGGGTCTGCATTTGCTTTCCCAACCTCACCAATCGTCTCAGCCCCAAGACTGTCCAGCGTTATGTCTTCTGCCGCTGGGGCTGTAGATGTGGTCAATCCTGGTTGCATGCCAGTCCCTGAACGCATTTTGGAAGAATTTCTCTCTGTTTTGCCCTGCTTCTTTCTTCTTTATGTTGGAAATGTATCCTCAGAATGGGTCTGAGCTGATTTTCCCTGCTGGTTTTAGGCCGCTTTACACACACTTGATGCACTTACACAGAGATATCAAGACTTAGCTTTTAAGATGCTTACTAGTCGGATAGATACTTGTGCGATGAACAGGGTCTGGTGAGTCCAGTTGATTGAGCAAGGAGTAGGTCGTGTCCATTCCATATTCGGTTTTCGGAAGGGTATCTGTGCTCATTTCAAACTCGAGTTTTATGCGTCACCCCACCTCACCTTTCCCCTGAAGCAGGCATAAGTGTGTTTTCTAAAAGCGTGACTCTGTTCTGTTTGGGGATTCAGTGCATGGGGAGCGATTTTTACATTCCCTCGATAAGTGATATCATAAGTTTCTTTCTTTCTGGGACTTATTTCACTGAGGATGATCGTACCTAAATCCACTCAGGATGCTGCTACCAGCCTCATGACGTGGATTTCATGGCTGAGTGACACTCCATTGGACCTACGTAGCACCACTTGTCCACTTGTCCACTTGTCTTTGTCCACTAGTCCACTTGGCTCTTTCCTGGGATATGAAACGTGTACCGGAGTGGAGGTTCTTGTCAAGACAGCAGCCCTCAACTTTGGGGTCCCTGTGTCTGGTTGATTTTTTCATTTTCCCAAGGTCAACGCCCATGTGTGGAAGTGCCCTATGCTCTGTGGTTCTGTGTTTTACATGGTTTGGGAAAGAGGATACACTTGTGAAGATTGGCTGTTGGCCATTGACATCCCGCCCATCAGCTTAACAAGGCTCCCTTGACTCCGTGGGCTGTCCTGCCTTTCTGGTTTTTAGACTTTTTTCGCCTGGCCCTTTTGCCCCGGGTGGGGCGAGAGATTTCTTTGTAGTGCTGATTTGCTCTCCCAGGTTGCTTGGTTGGCCAAAAAGGGCGGATGCGTTTTTTCCTGAATATATTCAGGAAAAAACGTATCCGCCCTTTTTGGCCAACCGCATCATTGTCCACGTTCTGGCGCTTTTCATGTGCTATCGGGGCCATTCCGATGTACCCGTTGACATCCGTTTCCTGCAGTTCTGCCTTGCGTTCAGCGCCTCTTCGTAGCCTGACCTCAATATATTTTGGGGCGATAGTTATCGTTTAGAACTCTGCAGGTTTGGGAAGTGCAGTGCCCCTGAGCTCCATTTCCCAAGTCGCTTTTTTGGGAGTGGGACGCAACACGGCTGGATGGCTTCACGCCCTATTGTCGATCCGGGGTGGCAGGCTGAACCGCTGGTGAATTCTTCTTCGTGATGGGAAATGAGAGTGACATGTGCCCCACCAAACACCTCCAGCGAGTCTCTCATTGGTTCCCCCTCTTGCAGTTCATCCTGCGGACAAATTGCAGACGGTACGAAAGAGGCATGGAAAGGCGCCGAGTCTCCAAGTGGGGAGATTGTTAGTAAGGGGGCCTGAATGGAGAACACGAGCACCAGGAGATGAAAACTGAGGTGAGTTTCAGAAAGCTTTCCCGATCCCACGGTGTAGCATCCGCTGGGTTTCCAATGAGTGCTTTCGCTGTCGGAAGATTGCGTTGAACCTGGAGAGTTGGGACCCATGGAATGGGGAGCACGCAGGATTCCTTTCAAGGGTCTGCATTTGCTTTCCCAACCTCACCAATCGTCTCAGCCCCAAGAGTGTCCAGCCTTATGTCTTCTGCCGCTGGGGCTGTAGATGTGGTCAATCCTGGTTGCATGCCAGTCCCTGAACGCATTTTGGAAGAATTTCTCTCTGTTTTGCCCTGCTTGTTTCTTCTTTATGTTGGAAATGTATCCTCAGAATGGGTCTGAGCTGATTTTCCCTGCTGGTTTTAGGCCGCTTGACACACACTTGATGCACTTACACAGAGATATCAAGACTTAGCTTTTAAGATGCTTACTAGTCGGATACATACTTGTGCGATGAACAGGGTCTGGTGAGTCCAGTTGATTGAGCAAGGAGTAGGTCGTGTCCATTCCATATTCGGTTTTCGGAAGGGTATCTGTGCTCATTTCAAACTCGAGTTTTATGCGTCACCCCACCTCACCTTTCCCCTGAAGCAGGCATAAGTGTGTTTTCTAAAAGCGTGACTCTGTTCTGTTTGGGGATTCAGTGCATGGGGAGCGATTTTTACATTCCCTCGATAAGTGATATCATAAGTTTCTTTTTTTGTGGGACTTATTTCACTGAGGATGATCGTACCTAAATCCACTCAGGATGCTGCTACCAGCCTCATGACGTGGATTTCATGGCTGAGTGACACTCCATTGGACCTACGTAGCACCACTTGTCCACTTGTCCACTTGTCTTTGTCCACTTGTCCACTTGGCTCTTTCCTGGGATATGAAACGTGTACCAGAGTGGAGGTTCTTGTCAAGACAGCAGCCCTCAACTTTGGGGTCCCTGTGTCTGGTTGATTTTTTCATTTTCCCAAGGTCAACGCCCATGTGTGGAAGTGCCCTATGCTCTGTGGTTCTGTGTTTTCCATGGTTTGGGAAAGAGGATACACTTGTGAAGATTGGCTGTTGGCCATTGACATCCCGCCCATCAGCTTAACAAGGCTCCCTTGACTCCGTGGGCTGTCCTGCCTTTCTGGTTTTTAGACTTTTTTCGCCTGGCCCTTTTGCCCCGGGGGGGGGCGAGAGATTTCTTTGTAGTGCTGATTTGCTCTCCCAGGTTGCTTGGTTGGCCAAAAAGGGCGTATGCGTTTTTTCCTGAATATATTCAGGAAAAAACGCATACGCCCTTTTTGGCCAACCGCATCATTGTCCACGTTCTGGCGCTTTTCATGTGCTATCGGGGCCATTCCGATGTACCCGTTGACATCCGTTTCCTGCAATTCTGCCTTGCGTTCAACGCCTCTTCGTAGCCTGACCTCAATATATTTTGGGGCGATAGTTATCGTTTAGAACTCTGCAGGTTTGGGAAGTGCAGTGCCCCTGAGCTCCATTTCCCAAGTCGCTTTTTTGTGAGTGGGACGCAACACGGCTGGATGGCTTCACGCCCTATTGTCGATCCGGGGTGGCAGGCTGAACCTCTGGTGAATTCTTCTTCGTGATGGGAAATGAGAGTGACATGTGCCCGACCAAACACCTCCAGCGAGTCTCTCATTGGTTCCCCCTCTTGCAGTTCATCCTGCGGACAAATTGCAGACGGTACGAAAGAGGCATGGAAAGGCGCCGAGTCTCCAAGTGGGGAGATTGTTAGTAAGGGGGCCTGAATGGAGAACACGAGCACCAGGAGATGAAAACTGAGGTGAGTTTCAGAAAGCTTTCCCGATCCCACGGTGTAGCATCCGCTGGGTTTCCAATGAGTGCTTTCGCTGCCGGAAGATTGCGTTGAACCTGGAGAGTTGGGACCCATGGAATGGGGAGCACGCAGGATTCCTTTCAAGGGTCTGCATTTGCTTTCCCAACCTCACCAATCGTCTCAGCCCCAAGACTGTCCAGCGTTATGTCTTCTGCCGCTGGGGCTGTAGATGTGGTCAATCCTGGTTGCATGCCAGTCCCTGAACGCATTTTGGAAGAATTTCTCTCTGTTTTGCCCTGCTTCTTTCTTCTTTATGTTGGAAATGTATCCTCAGAATGGGTCTGAGCTGATTTTCCCTGCTGGTTTTAGGCCGCTTTACACACACTTGATGCACTTACACAGAGATATCAAGACTTAGCTTTTAAGATGCTTACTAGTCGGATAGATACTTGTGCGATGAACAGGGTCTGGTGAGTCCAGTTGATTGAGCAAGGAGTAGGTCGTGTCCATTCCATATTCGGTTTTCGGAAGGGTATCTGTGCTCATTTCAAACTCGAGTTTTATGCGTCACCCCACCTCACCTTTCCCCTGAAGCAGGCATAAGTGTGTTTTCTAAAAGCGTGACTCTGTTCTGTTTGGGGATTCAGTGCATGGGGAGCGATTTTTACATTCCCTCGATAAGTGATATCATAAGTTTCTTTCTTTCTGGGACTTATTTCACTGAGGATGATCGTACCTAAATCCACTCAGGATGCTGCTACCAGCCTCATGACGTGGATTTCATGGCTGAGTGACACTCCATTGGACCTACGTAGCACCACTTGTCCACTTGTCCACTTGTCTTTGTCCACTTGTCCACTTGGCTCTTTCCTGGGATATGAAACGTGTACCGGAGTGGAGGTTCTTGTCAAGACAGCAGCCCTCAACTTTGGGGTCCCTGTGTCTGGTTGATTTTTTGATTTTCCCAAGGTCAACGCCCATGTGTGGAAGTGCCCTATGCTCTGTGGTTCTGTGTTTTACATGGTTTGGGAAAGAGGATACACTTGTGAAGATTGGCTGTTGGCCATTGACATCCCGCCCATCAGCTTAACAAGCCTCCCTTGACTCCGTGGGCTGTCCTGCCTTTCTGGTTTTTAGACTTTTTTCGCCTGGCCCTTTTGCCCCGGGGGGGGGCGAGAGATTTCTTTGTAGTGCTGATTTGCTCTCCCAGGTTGCTTGGTTGGCCAAAAAGGGCGTATGCGTTTTTTCCTGAATATATTCAGGAAAAAACGCATACGCCCTTTTTGGCCAACCGCATCATTGTCCACGTTCTGGCGCTTTTCATGTGCTATCGGGGCCATTCCGATGTACCCGTTGACATCCGTTTCCTGCAGTTCTGCCTTGCGTTCACCGCCTCTTCGTAGCCTGACCTCAATATATTTTGGGGCGATAGTTATCGTTTAGAACTCTGCAGGTTTGGGAAGTGCAGTGCCCCTGAGCTCCATTTCCCAAGTCGCTTTTTTGGGAGGGGGACGCAACACGGCTGGATGGCTTCACGCCCTATTGTCGATCCGGGGTGGCAGGCTGAACCGCTGGTGAATTCTTCTTCGTGATGGGAAATGAGAGTGAGATGTGCCCGACCAAACACCTCCAGCGAGTCTCTCATTGGTTCCCCCTCTTGCAGTTCATCCTGCGGACAAATTGCAGACGGTACGAAAGAGGCATGGAAAGGCGCCGAGTCTCCAAGTGGGGAGATTGTTAGTAAGGGGGCCTGAATGGAGAACACGAGCACCAGGAGATGAAAACTGAGGTGAGTTTCAGAAAGCTTTCCCGATCCCACGGTGTAGCATCCGCTGGGTTTCCAATGAGTGCTTTCGCTGTCGGAAGATTGCGTTGAACCTGGAGAGTTGGGACCCATGGAATGGGGAGCACGCAGGATTCCTTTCAAGGGTCTGCATTTGCTTTCCCAACCTCACCAATCGTCTCAGCCCCAAGACTGTCCAGCGTTATGTCTTCTGCCGCTGGGGCTGTAGATGTGGTCAATCCTGGTTGCATGCCAGTCCCTGAACGCATTTTGGAAGAATTTCTCTCTGTTTTGCCCTGCTTGTTTCTTCTTTATGTTGGAAATGTATCCTCAGAATGGGTCTGAGCTGATTTTCCCTGCTGGTTTTAGGCCGCTTTACACACACTTGATGCACTTACACAGAGATATCAAGACTTAGCTTTTAAGATGCTTACTAGTCGGATAGATACTTGTGCGATGAAGAGGGTCTGGTGAGTCCAGTTGATTGAGCAAGGAGTAGGTCGTGTCCATTCCATATTCGGTTTTCGGAAGGGTATCTGTGCTCATTTCAAACTCGAGTTTTATGCGTCACCCCACCTCACCTTTCCCCTGAAGCAGGCATAAGTGTGTTTTCTAAAAGCGTGACTCTGTTCTGTTTGGGGATTCAGTGCATGGGGAGCGATTTTTACATTCCCTCGATAAGTGATATCATAAGTTTCTTTTTTTGTGGGACTTATTTCACTGAGGATGATCGTACCTAAATCCACTCAGGATGCTGCTACCAGCCTCATGACGTGGATTTCATGGCTGAGTGACACTCCATTGGACCTATGTAGCACCACTTCTGCACTTGTCCACTTGTCCACTCGTCTTTGTCCACTTGGCTCTTTCCTGGGATATGAAACGTGTACCGGAGTGGAGGTTCTTGTCAAGACAGCAGCCCTCAACTTTGGGGTCCCTGTGTCTGGTTGATTTTTTCATTTTCCCAAGGTCAACGCCCATGTGTGGAAGTGCCCTATGCTCTGTGGTTCTGTGTTTTACATGGTTTGGGAAAGAGGATACACTTGTGAAGATTGGCTGTTGGCCATTGACATCCCGCCCATCAGCTTAACAAGGCTCCCTTGACTCCGTGGCCTGTCCTGCCTTTCTGGTTTTTAGACTTTTTTCGCCTGGCCCTTTTGCCCTGGGGGGGGGGGGAGAGATTTCTTTGTAGTGCTGATTTGCTCTCCCAGGTTGCTTGGTTGGCCAAAAAGGGCGTATGCGTTTTTTCCTGAATATATTCAGGAAAAAACGCATACGTCCTTTTTGGCCAACCGCATCATTGTCCACGTTCTGGCGCTTTTCATGTGCTATCGGGGCCATTCCGATGTACCCGTTGACATCCGTTTCCTGCAGTTCTGCCTTGCGTTCAGCGCCTCTTCGTAGCCTGACCTCAATATATTTTGGGGCGATAGTTATCGTTTAGAACTCTGCAGGTTTGGGAAGTGCAGTGCCCCTGAGCTCCATTTCCCAAGTCGCTTTTTTGTGAGTGGGACGCAACACGGCTGGATGGCTTCACGCCCTATTGTCGATCCGGGGTGGCAGGCTGAACCGCTGGTGAATTCTTCTTCGTGATGGGAAATGAGAGTGACATGTGCCCGACCAAACACCTCCAGCGAGTCTCTCATTGGTTCCCCCTCTTGCAGTTCATCCTGCGGACAAATTGCAGACGGTACGAAAGAGGCATGGAAAGGCGCCGAGTCTCCAAGTGGGGAGATTGTTAGTAAGGGGGCCTGAATGGAGAACACGAGCACCAGGAGATGAAAACTGAGGTGAGTTTCAGAAAGCTTTCCCGATCCCACGGTGTAGCATCCGCTGGGTTTCCAATGAGTGCTTTCGCTGTCGGAAGATTGCGTTGAACCTGGAGAGTTGGGACCCATGGAATGGGGAGCACGCAGGATTCCTTTCAAGGGTCTGCATTTGCTTTCCCAACCTCACCAATCGTCTCAGCCCCAAGAGTGTCCAGCCTTATGTCTTCTGCCGCTGGGGCTGTAGATGTGGTCAATCCTGGTTGCATGCCAGTCCCTGAACGCATTTTGGAAGAATTTCTCTCTGTTTTGCCCTGCTTGTTTCTTCTTTATGTTGGAAATGTATCCTCAGAATGGGTCTGAGCTGATTTTCCCTGCTGGTTTTAGGCCGCTTTACACACACTTGATGCACTTACACAGAGATATCAAGACTTAGCTTTTAAGATGCTTACTAGTCGGATAGATACTTGTGCGATGAACAGGGTCTGGTGAGTCCAGTTGATTGAGCAAGGAGTAGGTCGTGTCCATTCCATATTCGGTTTTCGGAAGGGTATCTGTGCTCATTTCAAACTCGAGTTTTATGCGTCACCCCACCTCACCTTTCCCCTGAAGCAGGCATAAGTGTGTTTTCTAAAAGCGTGACTCTGTTCTGTTTGGGGATTCAGTGCATGGGGAGCGATTTTTACATTCCCTCGATAAGTGATATCATAAGTTTCTTTTTTTGTGGGACTTATTTCACTGAGGATGATCGTACCTAAATCCACTCAGGATGCTGCTACCACCCTCATGACGTGGATTTCATGGCTGAGTGACACTCCATTGGACCTACGTAGCACCACTTGTCCACTTGTCCACTTGTCTTTGTCCACTTGTCCACTTGGGTCTTTCCTGGGATATGAAACGTGTACCGGAGTGGAGGTTCTTGTCAAGACAGCAGCCCTCAACTTTGGGGTCCCTGTGTCTGGTTGATTTTTTCATTTTCCCAAGGTCAACGCCCATGTGTGGAAGTGCCCTATGCTCTGTGGTTCTGTGTTTTACATGGTTTGGGAAAGAGGATACACTTGTGAAGATTGGCTGTTGGCCATTGACATCCCGCCCATCAGCTTAACAAGGCTCCCTTGACTCCGTGGGCTGTCCTGCCTTTCTGGTTTTTAGACTTTTTTCGCCTGGCCCTTTTGCCCCGGGGGGGGGGGGCGAGAGATTTCTTTGTAGTGCTGATTTGCTCTCCCAGGTTGCTTGGTTGGCCAAAAAGGGCGTATGCGTTTTTTCCTGAATATATTCAGGAAAAAACGCATACGCCCTTTTTGGCCAACCGCATCATTGTCCACGTTCTGGCGCTTTTCATGTGCTATCGGGGCCATTCCGATGTACCCGTTGACATCCGTTTCCTGCAGTTCTGCCTTGCGTTCAGCGCCTCTTCGTAGCCTGACCTCAATATATTTTGGGGCGATAGTTATCGTTTAGAACTCTGCAGGTTTGGGAAGTGCAGTGCCCCTGAGCTCCATTTCCCAAGTCGCTTTTTTGTGAGTGGGACGCAACACGGCTGGATGGCTTCACGCCCTATTGTCGATCCGGGGTGGCAGGCTGAACCGCTGGTGAATTCTTCTTCGTGATGGGAAATGAGAGTGACATGTGCCCGACCAAACACCTCCAGCGAGTCTCTCATTGGTTCCCCCTCTTGCAGTTCATCCTGCGGACAAATTGCAGACGGTACGAAAGAGGCATGGAAAGGCGCCGAGTCTCCAAGTGGGGAGATTGTTAGTAAGGGGGCCTGAATGGAGAACACGAGCACCAGGAGATGAAAACTGAGGTGAGTTTCAGAAAGCTTTCCCGATCCCACGGTGTAGCATCCGCTGGGTTTCCAATGAGTGCTTTCGCTGTCGGAAGATTGCGTTGAACCTGGAGAGTTGGGACCCATGGAATGGGGAGCACGCAGGATTCCTTTCAAGGGTCTGCATTTGCTTTCCCAACCTCACCAATCGTCTCAGCCCCAAGAGTGTCCAGCCTTATGTCTTCTTCCGCTGGGGCTGTAGATGTGGTCAATCCTGGTTGCATGCCAGTCCCTGAACGCATTTTGGAAGAATTTCTCTCTGTTTTGCCCTGCTTGTTTCTTCTTTATGTTGGAAATGTATCCTCAGAATGGGTCTGAGCTGATTTTCCCTGCTGGTTTTAGGCCGCTTTACACACACTTGATGCACTTACACAGAGATATCAAGACTTAGCTTTTAAGATGCTTACTAGTCGGATAGATACTTGTGCGATGAACAGGGTCTGGTGAGTCCAGTTGATTGAGCAAGGAGTAGGTCGTGTCCATTCCATATTCGGTTTTCGGAAGGGTATCTGTGCTCATTTCAAACTCGAGTTTTATGCGTCACCCCACCTCACCTTTCCCCTGAAGCAGGCATAAGTGTGTTTTCTAAAAGCGTGACTCTGTTCTGTTTGGGGATTCAGTGCATGGGGAGCGATTTTTACATTCCCTCGATAAGTGATATCATAAGTTTCTTTTTTTGTGGGACTTATTTCACTGAGGATGATCGTACCTAAATCCACTCAGGATGCTGCTACCAGCCTCATGACGTGGATTTCATGGCTGAGTGACACTCCATTGGACCTACGTAGCACCACTTGTCCACTTGTCCACTTGTCCACTCGTCTTTGTCCACTTGGCTCTTTCCTGAGATATGAAACGTGTACCGGAGTGGAGGTTCTTGTCAAGACAGCAGCCCTCAACTTTGGGGTCCCTGTGTCTGGTTGATTTTTTCATTTTCCCAAGGTCAACGCCCATGTGTGGAAGTGCCCTATGCTCTGTGGTTCTGTGTTTTACATGGTTTGGGAAAGAGGATACACTTGTGAAGATTGGCTGTTGGCCATTGACATCCCGCCCATCAGCTTAACAAGGCTCCCTTGACTCCGTGGGCTGTCCTGCCTTTCTGGTTTTTAGACTTTTTCGCCTGGCCCTTTTGCCCCGGGGGGGGGGCGAGAGATTTCTTTGTAGTGCTGATTTGCTCTCCCAGGTTGCTTGGTTGGCCAAAAAGGGCGTATGCGTTTTTTCCTGAATATATTCAGGAAAAAACGCATACGCCCTTTTTGGCCAACCGCATCATTGTCCACGTTCTGGCGCTTTTCATGTGCTATCGGGGCCATTCCGATGTACCCGTTGACATCCGTTTCCTGCAGTTCTGCCTTGCGTTCAGCGCCTCTTCGTAGCCTGACGTCAATATATTTTGGGGCGATAGTTATCGTTTAGAACTCTGCAGGTTTGGGAAGTGCAGTGCCCCTGAGCTCCATTTCCCAAGTCGCTTTTTTGTGAGTGGGACGCAACACGGCTGGATGGCTTCACGCCCTATTGTCGATCCGGGGTGGCAGGCTGAACCGCTGGTGAATTCTTCTTCGTGATGGGAAATGAGAGTGAGATGTGCCCGACCAAACACCTCCAGCGAGTCTCTCATTGGTTCCCCCTCTTGCAGTTCATCCTGCGGACAAATTGCAGACGGTACGAAAGAGGCATGGAAAGGCGCCGAGTCTCCAAGTGGGGAGATTGTTAGTAAGGGGGCCTGAATGGAGAACACGAGCACCAGGAGATGAAAACTGAGGTGAGTTTCAGAAAGCTTTCCCGATCCCACGGTGTAGCATCCGCTGGGTTTCCAATGAGTGCTTTCGCTGTCGGAAGATTGCGTTGAACCTGGAGAGTTGGGACCCATGGAATGGGGAGCACGCAGGATTCCTTTCAAGGGTCTGCATTTGCTTTCCCAACCTCACCAATCGTCTCAGCCCCAAGAGTGTCCAGCCTTATGTCTTCTGCCGCTGGGGCTGTAGATGTGGTCAATCCTGGTTGCATGCCAGTCCCTGAACGCATTTTGGAAGAATTTCTCTCTGTTTTGCCCTGCTTGTTTCTTCTTTATGTTGGAAATGTATCCTCAGAATGGGTCTGAGCTGATTTTCCCTGCTGGTTTTAGGCCGCTTTACACACACTTGATGCACTTACACAGAGATATCAAGACTTAGCTTTTAAGATGCTTACTAGTCGGATAGATACTTGTGCGATGAAGAGGGTCTGGTGAGTCCAGTTGATTGAGCAAGGAGTAGGTCGTGTCCATTCCATATTCGGTTTTCGGAAGGGTATCTGTGCTCATTTCAAACTCGAGTTTTATGCGTCACCCCACCTCACCTTTCCCCTGAAGCAGGCATAAGTGTGTTTTCTAAAAGCGTGACTCTGTTCTGTTTGGGGATTCAGTGCATGGGGAGCGATTTTTACATTCCCTCGATAAGTGATATCATAAGTTTCTTTTTTTGTGGGACTTATTTCACTGAGGATGATCGTACCTAAATCCACTCAGGATGCTGCTACCAGCCTCATGACGTGGATTTCATGGCTGAGTGACACTCCATTGGACCTACGTAGCACCACTTGTCCACTTGTCCACTTGTCCACTCGTCTTTGTCCACTTGGCTCTTTCCTGAGATATGAAACGTGTACCGGAGTGGAGGTTCTTGTCAAGACAGCAGCCCTCAACTTTGGGGTCCCTGTGTCTGGTTGATTTTTTCATTTTCCCAAGGTCAACGCCCATGTGTGGAAGTGCCCTATGCTCTGTGGTTCTGTGTTTTACATGGTTTGGGAAAGAGGATACACTTGTGAAGATTGGCTGTTGGCCATTGACATCCCGCCCATCAGCTTAACAAGGCTCCCTTGACTCCGTGGCCTGTCCTGCCTTTCTGGTTTTTAGACTTTTTTCGCCTGGCCCTTTTGCCCTGGGGGGGGGGGGGAGAGATTTCTTTGTAGTGCTGATTTGCTCTCCCAGGTTGCTTGGTTGGCCAAAAAGGGCGTATGCGTTTTTTCCTGAATATATTCAGGAAAAAACGCATACGTCCTTTTTGGCCAACCGCATCATTGTCCACGTTCTGGCGCTTTTCATGTGCTATCGGGGCCATTCCGATGTACCCGTTGACATCCGTTTCCTGCAGTTCTGCCTTGCGTTCAGCGCCTCTTCGTAGCCTGACCTCAATATATTTTGGGGCGATAGTTATCGTTTAGAACTCTGCAGGTTTGGGAAGTGCAGTGCCCCTGAGCTCCATTTCCCAAGTCGCTTTTTTGTGAGTGGGACGCAACACGGCTGGATGGCTTCACGCCCTATTGTCGATCCGGGGTGGCAGGCTGAACCGCTGGTGAATTCTTCTTCGTGATGGGAAATGAGAGTGACATGTGCCCGACCAAACACCTCCAGCGAGTCTCTCATTGGTTCCCCCTCTTGCAGTTCATCCTGCGGACAAATTGCAGACGGTACGAAAGAGGCATGGAAAGGCGCCGAGTCTCCAAGTGGGGAGATTGTTAGTAAGGGGGCCTGAATGGAGAACACGAGCACCAGGAGATGAAAACTGAGGTGAGTTTCAGAAAGCTTTCCCGATCCCACGGTGTAGCATCCGCTGGGTTTCCAATGAGTGCTTTCGCTGTCGGAAGATTGCGTTGAACCTGGAGAGTTGGGACCCATGGAATGGGGAGCACGCAGGATGCCTTTCAAGGGTCTGCATTTGCTTTCCCAACCTCACCAATCGTCTCAGCCCCAAGAGTGTCCAGCCTTATGTCTTCTGCCGCTGGGGCTGTAGATGTGGTCAATCCTGGTTGCATGCCAGTCCCTGAACGCATTTTGGAAGAATTTCTCTCTGTTTTGCCCTGCTTGTTTCTTCTTTATGTTGGAAATGTATCCTCAGAATGGGTCTGAGCTGATTTTCCCTGCTGGTTTTAGGCCGCTTTACACACACTTGATGCACTTACACAGAGATATCAAGACTTAGCTTTTAAGATGCTTACTAGTCGGATAGATACTTGTGCGATGAACAGGGTCTGGTGAGTCCAGTTGATTGAGCAAGGAGTAGGTCGTGTCCATTCCATATTCGGTTTTCGGAAGGGTATCTGTGCTCATTTCAAACTCGAGTTGTATGCGTCACCCCACCTCACCTTTCCCCTGAAGCAGGCATAAGTGTGTTTTCTAAAAGCGTGACTCTGTTCTGTTTGGGGATTCAGTGCATGGGGAGCGATTTTTACATTCCCTCGATAAGTGATATCATAAGTTTCTTTTTTTGTGGGACTTATTTCACTGAGGATGATCGTACCTAAATCCACTCAGGATGCTGCTACCACCCTCATGACGTGGATTTCATGGCTGAGTGACACTCCATTGGACCTACGTAGCACCACTTGTCCACTTGTCCACTTGTCTTTGTCCACTTGTCCACTTGGGTCTTTCCTGGGATATGAAACGTGTACCGGAGTGGAGGTTCTTGTCAAGACAGCAGCCCTCAACTTTGGGGTCCCTGTGTCTGGTTGATTTTTTCATTTTCCCAAGGTCAACGCCCATGTGTGGAAGTGCCCTATGCTCTGTGGTTCTGTGTTTTCCATGGTTTGGGAAAGAGGATACACTTGTGAAGATTGGCTGTTGGCCATTGACATCCCGCCCATCAGCTTAACAAGGCTCCCTTGACTCCGTGGGCTGTCCTGCCTTTCTGGTTTTTAGACTTTTTTCGCCTGGCCCTTTTGCCCCGGGGGGGGGGGCGAGAGATTTCTTTGTAGTGCTGATTTGCTCTCCCAGGTTGCTTGGTTGGCCAAAAAGGGCGTATGCGTTTTTTCCTGAATATATTCAGGAAAAAACGCATACGCCCTTTTTGGCCAACCGCATCATTGTCCACGTTCTGGCGCTTTTCATGTGCTATCGGGGCCATTCCGATGTACCCGTTGACATCCGTTTCCTGCAGTTCTGCCTTGCGTTCAGCGCCTCTTCGTAGCCTGACCTCAATATATTTTGGGGCGATAGTTATCGTTTAGAACTCTGCAGGTTTGGGAAGTGCAGTGCCCCTGAGCTCCATTTCCCAAGTCGCTTTTTTGTGAGTGGGACGCAACACGGCTGGATGGCTTCACGCCCTATTGTCGATCCGGGGTGGCAGGCTGAACCGCTGGTGAATTCTTCTTCGTGATGGGAAATGAGAGTGACATGTGCCCGACCAAACACCTCCAGCGAGTCTCTCATTGGTTCCCCCTCTTGCAGTTCATCCTGCGGACAAATTGCAGACGGTACGAAAGAGGCATGGAAAGGCGCCGAGTCTCCAAGTGGGGAGATTGTTAGTAAGGGGGCCTGAATGGAGAACACGAGCACCAGGAGATGAAAACTGAGGTGAGTTTCAGAAAGCTTTCCCGATCCCACGGTGTAGCATCCGCTGGGTTTCCAATGAGTGCTTTCGCTGTCGGAAGATTGCGTTGAACCTGGAGAGTTGGGACCCATGGAATGGGGAGCACGCAGGATTCCTTTCAAGGGTCTGCATTTGCTTTCCCAACCTCACCAATCGTCTCAGCCCCAAGAGTGTCCAGCCTTATGTCTTCTTCCGCTGGGGCTGTAGATGTGGTCAATCCTGGTTGCATGCCAGTCCCTGAACGCATTTTGGAAGAATTTCTCTCTGTTTTGCCCTGCTTGTTTCTTCTTTATGTTGGAAATGTATCCTCAGAATGGGTCTGAGCTGATTTTCCCTGCTGGTTTTAGGCCGCTTTACACACACTTGATGCACTTACACAGAGATATCAAGACTTAGCTTTTAAGATGCTTACTAGTCGGATAGATACTTGTGCGATGAACAGGGTCTGGTGAGTCCAGTTGATTGAGCAAGGAGTAGGTCGTGTCCATTCCATATTCGGTTTTCGGAAGGGTATCTGTGCTCATTTCAAACTCGAGTTTTATGCGTCACCCCACCTCACCTTTCCCCTGAAGCAGGCATAAGTGTGTTTTCTAAAAGCGTGACTCTGTTCTGTTTGGGGATTCAGTGCATGGGGAGCGATTTTTACATTCCCTCGATAAGTGATATCATAAGTTTCTTTTTTTGTGGGACTTATTTCACTGAGGATGATCGTACCTAAATCCACTCAGGATGCTGCTACCAGCCTCATGACGTGGATTTCATGGCTGAGTGACACTCCATTGGACCTACGTAGCACCACTTGTCCACTTGTCCACTTGTCCACTCGTCTTTGTCCACTTGGCTCTTTCCTGAGATATGAAACGTGTACCGGAGTGGAGGTTCTTGTCAAGACAGCAGCCCTCAACTTTGGGGTCCCTGTGTCTGGTTGATTTTTTCATTTTCCCAAGGTCAACGCCCATGTGTGGAAGTGCCCTATGCTCTGTGGTTCTGTGTTTTACATGGTTTGGGAAAGAGGATACACTTGTGAAGATTGGCTGTTGGCCATTGACATCCTGCCCATCAGCTTAACAAGGCTCCCTTGACTCCGTGGGCTGTCCTGCCTTTCTGGTTTTTAGACTTTTTTCGCCTGGCCCTTTTGCCCCGGGGGGGGGGGGGCGAGAGATTTCTTTGTAGTGCTGATTTGCTCTCCCAGGTTGCTTGGTTGGCCAAAAAGGGCGTATGCGTTTTTTCCTGAATATATTCAGGAAAAAACGCATACGCCCTTTTTGGCCAACCGCATCATTGTCCACGTTCTGGCGCTTTTCATGTGCTATCGGGGCCATTCCGATGTACCCGTTGACATCCGTTTCCTGCAGTTCTGCCTTGCGTTCAGCGCCTCTTCGTAGCCTGACGTCAATATATTTTGGGGCGATAGTTATCGTTTAGAACTCTGCAGGTTTGGGAAGTGCAGTGCCCCTGAGCTCCATTTCCCAAGTCGCTTTTTTGTGAGTGGGACGCAACACGGCTGGATGGCTTCACGCCCTATTGTCGATCCGGGGTGGCAGGCTGAACCGCTGGTGAATTCTTCTTCGTGATGGGAAATGAGAGTGACATGTGCCCGACCAAACACCTCCAGCGAGTCTCTCATTGGTTCCCCCTCTTGCAGTTCATCCTGCGGACAAATTGCAGACGGTACGAAAGAGGCATGGAAAGGCGCCGAGTCTCCAAGTGGGGAGATTGTTAGTAAGGGGGCCTGAATGGAGAACACGAGCACCAGGAGATGAAAACTGAGGTGAGTTTCAGAAAGCTTTCCCGATCCCACGGTGTAGCATCCGCTGGGTTTCCAATGAGTGCTTTCGCTGTCGGAAGATTGCGTTGAACCTGGAGAGTTGGGACCCATGGAATGGGGAGCACGCAGGATTCCTTTCAAGGGTCTGCATTTGCTTTCCCAACCTCACCAATCGTCTCAGCCCCAAGAGTGTCCAGCCTTATGTCTTCTGCCGCTGGGGCTGTAGATGTGGTCAATCCTGGTTGCATGCCAGTCCCTGAACGCATTTTGGAAGAATTTCTCTCTGTTTTGCCCTGCTTGTTTCTTCTTTATGTTGGAAATGTATCCTCAGAATGGGTCTGAGCTGATTTTCCCTGCTGGTTTTAGGCCGCTTTACACACACTTGATGCACTTACACAGAGATATCAAGACTTAGCTTTTAAGATGCTTACTAGTCGGATAGATACTTGTGCGATGAACAGGGTCTGGTGAGTCCAGTTGATTGAGCAAGGAGTAGGTCGTGTCCATTCCATATTCGGTTTTCGGAAGGGTATCTGTGCTCATTTCAAACTCGAGTTTTATGCGTCACCCCACCTCACCTTTCCCCTGAAGCAGGCATAAGTGTGTTTTCTAAAAGCGTGACTCTGTTCTGTTTGGGGATTCAGTGCATGGGGAGCGATTTTTACATTCCCTCGATAAGTGATATCATAAGTTTCTTTTTTTGTGGGACTTATTTCACTGAGGATGATCGTACCTAAATCCACTCAGGATGCTGCTACCAGCCTCATGACGTGGATTTCATGGCTGAGTGACACTCCATTGGACCTACGTAGCACCACTTGTCCACTTGTCCACTTGTCCACTCGTCTTTGTCCACTTGGCTCTTTCCTGAGATATGAAACGTGTACCGGAGTGGAGGTTCTTGTCAAGACAGCAGCCCTCAACTTTGGGGTCCCTGTGTCTGGTTGATTTTTTCATTTTCCCAAGGTCAACGCCCATGTGTGGAAGTGCCCTATGCTCTGTGGTTCTGTGGTTTACATGGTTTGGGAAAGAGGATACACTTGTGAAGATTGGCTGTTGGCCATTGACATCCCGCCCATCAGCTTAACAAGGCTCCCTTGACTCCGTGGGCTGTCCTGCCTTTCTGGTTTTTAGACTTTTTTCGCCTGGCCCTTTTGCCCCGGGGGGGGGGGGCGAGAGATTTCTTTGTAGTGCTGATTTGCTCTCCCAGGTTGCTTGGTTGGCCAAAAAGGGCGTATGCGTTTTTTCCTGAATATATTCAGGAAAAAACGCATACGCCCTTTTTGGCCAACCGCATCATTGTCCACGTTCTGGCGCTTTTCATGTGCTATCGGGGCCATTCCGATGTACCCGTTGACATCCGTTTCCTGCAGTTCTGCCTTGCGTTCAGCGCCTCTTCGTAGCCTGACGTCAATATATTTTGGGGCGATAGTTATCGTTTAGAACTCTGCAGGTTTGGGAAGTGCAGTGCCCCTGAGCTCCATTTCCCAAGTCGCTTTTTTGTGAGTGGGACGCAACACGGCTGGATGGCTTCACGCCCTATTGTCGATCCGGGGTGGCAGGCTGAACCGCTGGTGAATTCTTCTTCGTGATGGGAAATGAGAGTGACATGTGCCCGACCAAACACCTCCAGCGAGTCTCTCATTGGTTCCCCCTCTTGCAGTTCATCCTGCGGACAAATTGCAGACGGTACGAAAGAGGCATGGAAAGGCGCCGAGTCTCCAAGTGGGGAGATTGTTAGTAAGGGGGCCTGAATGGAGAACACGAGCACCAGGAGATGAAAACTGAGGTGAGTTTCAGAAAGCTTTCCCGATCCCACGGTGTAGCATCCGCTGGGTTTCCAATGAGTGCTTTCGCTGTCGGAAGATTGCGTTGAACCTGGAGAGTTGGGACCCATGGAATGGGGAGCACGCAGGATTCCTTTCAAGGGTCTGCATTTGCTTTCCCAACCTCACCAATCGTCTCAGCCCCAAGAGTGTCCAGCCTTATGTCTTCTGCCGCTGGGGCTGTAGATGTGGTCAATCCTGGTTGCATGCCAGTCCCTGAACGCATTTTGGAAGAATTTCTCTCTGTTTTGCCCTGCTTGTTTCTTCTTTATGTTGGAAATGTATCCTCAGAATGGGTCTGAGCTGATTTTCCCTGCTGGTTTTAGGCCGCTTTACACACACTTGATGCACTTACACAGAGATATCAAGACTTAGCTTTTAAGATGCTTACTAGTCGGATAGATACTTGTGCGATGAACAGGGTCTGGTGAGTCCAGTTGATTGAGCAAGGAGTAGGTCGTGTCCATTCCATATTCGGTTTTCGGAAGGGTATCTGTGCTCATTTCAAACTCGAGTTTTATGCGTCACCCCACCTCACCTTTCCCCTGAAGCAGGCATAAGTGTGTTTTCTAAAAGCGTGACTCTGTTCTGTTTGGGGATTCAGTGCATGGGGAGCGATTTTTACATTCCCTCGATAAGTGATATCATAAGTTTCTTTTTTTGTGGGACTTATTTCACTGAGGATGATCGTACCTAAATCCACTCAGGATGCTGCTACCAGCCTCATGACGTGGATTTCATGGCTGAGTGACACTCCATTGGACCTACGTAGCACCACTTGTCCACTTGTCCACTTGTCCACTCGTTTTTGTCCACTTGGCTCTTTCCTGAGATATGAAACGTGTACCGGAGTGGAGGTTCTTGTCAAGACAGCAGCCCTCAACTTTGGGGTCCCTGTGTCTGGTTGATTTTTTCATTTTTCCAAGGTCAACGCCCATGTGTGGAAGTGCCCTATGCTCTGTGGTTCTGTGTTTTACATGGTTTGGGAAAGAGGATACACTTGTGAAGATTGGCTGTTGGCCATTGACATCCCGCCCATCAGCTTAACAAGGCTCCCTTGACTCCGTGGGCTGTCCTGCCTTTCTGGTTTTTAGACTTTTTTCGCCTGGCCCTTTTGCCCCCGGGGGGGGGGGGCGAGAGATTTCTTTGTAGTGCTGATTTGCTCTCCCAGGTTGCTTGGTTGGCCAAAAAGGGCGTATGCGTTTTTTCCTGAATATATTCAGGAAAAAACGCATACGCCCTTTTTGGCCAACCGCATCATTGTCCACGTTCTGGCGCTTTTCTTGTGCTATCGGGGCCATTCCGATGTACCCGTTGACATCCGTTTCCTGCAGTTCTGCCTTGCGTTCAGCGCCTCTTCGTAGCCTGACCTCAATATATTTTGGGGCGATAGTTATCGTTTAGAACTCTGCAGGTTTGGGAAGTGCAGTGCCCCTGAGCTCCATTTCCCAAGTCGCTTTTTTGTGAGTGGGACGCAACACGGCTGGATGGCTTCACGCCCTATTGTCGATCCGGGGTGGCAGGCTGAACCGCTGGTGAATTCTTCTTCGTGATGGGAAATGAGAGTGACATGTGCCCGACCAAACACCTCCAGCGAGTCTCTCATTGGTTCCCCCTCTTGCAGTTCATCCTGCGGACAAATTGCAGACGGTACGAAAGAGGCATGGAAAGGCGCCGAGTCTCCAAGTGGGGAGATTGTTAGTAAGGGGGCCTGAATGGAGAACACGAGCACCAGGAGATGAAAACTGAGGTGAGTTTCAGAAAGCTTTCCCGATCCCACGGTGTAGCATCCGCTGGGTTTCCAATGAGTGCTTTCGCTGTCGGAAGATTGCGTTGAACCTGGAGAGTTGGGACCCATGGAATGGGGAGCACGCAGGATTCCTTTCAAGGGTCTGCATTTGCTTTCCCAACCTCACCAATCGTCTCAGCCCCAAGAGTGTCCAGCCTTATGTCTTCTGCCGCTGGGGCTGTAGATGTGGTCAATCCTGGTTGCATGCCAGTCCCTGAACGCATTTTGGAAGAATTTCTCTGTTTTGCCCTGCTTGTTTCTTCTTTATGTTGGAAATGTATCCTCAGAATGGGTCTGAGCTGATTTTCCCTGCTGGTTTTAGGCCGCTTTACACACACTTGATGCACTTACACAGAGATATCAAGACTTAGCTTTTAAGATGCTTACTAGTCGGATAGATACTTGTGCGATGAACAGGGTCTGGTGAGTCCAGTTGATTGAGCAAGGAGTAGGTCGTGTCCATTCCATATTCGGTTTTCGGAAGGGTATCTGTGCTCATTTCAAACTCGAGTTTTATGCGTCACCCCACCTCACCTTTCCCCTGAAGCAGGCATAAGTGTGTTTTCTAAAAGCGTGACTCTGTTCTGTTTGGGGATTCAGTGCATGGGGAGCGATTTTTACATTCCCTCGATAAGTGATATCATAAGTTTCTTTTTTTGTGGGACTTATTTCACTGAGGATGATCGTACCTAAATCCACTCAGGATGCTGCTACCAGCCTCATGACGTGGATTTCATGGCTGAGTGACACTCCATTGGACCTACGTAGCACCACTTGTCCACTTGTCCACTTGTCTTTGTCCACTTGTCCACTCGTCTTTGTCCACTTGGCTCTTTCCTGGGATATGAAACGTGTACCGGAGTGGAGGTTCTTGTCAAGACAGCAGCCCTCAACTTTGGGGTCCCTGTGTCTGGTTGATTTTTTCATTTTCCCAAGGTCAACGCCCATGTGTGGAAGTGCCCTATGCTCTGTGGTTCTGTGTTTTACATGGTTTGGGAAAGAGGATACACTTGTGAAGATTGGCTGTTGGCCATTGACATCCCGCCCATCAGCTTAACAAGGCTCCCTTGACTCCGTGGGCTGTCCTGCCTTTCTGGTTTTTAGACTTTTTTCGCCTGGCCCTTTTGCCCCGGGTGGGGCGAGAGATTTCTTTGTAGTGCTGATTTGCTCTCCCAGGTTGCTTGGTTGGCCAAAAAGGGCGTATGCGTTTTTTCCTGAATATATTCAGGAAAAAACGCATACGCCCTTTTTGGCCAACCGCATCATTGTCCACGTTCTGGCGCTTTTCATGTGCTATCGGGGCCATTCCGATGTACCCGTTGACATCCGTTTCCTGCAGTTCTGCCTTGCGTTCAGCGCCTCTTCGTAGCCTGACCTCAATATATTTTGGGGCGATAGTTATCGTTTAGAACTCTGCAGGTTTGGGAAGTGCAGTGCCCCTGAGCTCCATTTCCCAAGTCGCTTTTTTGTGAGTGGGACGCAACACGGCTGGATGGCTTCACGCCCTATTGTCGATCCGGGGTGGCAGGCTGAACCGCTGGTGAATTCTTCTTCGTGATGGGAAATGAGAGTGACATGTGCCCGACCAAACACCTCCAGCGAGTCTCTCATTGGTTCCCCCTCTTGCAGTTCATCCTGCGGACAAATTGCAGACGGTACGAAAGAGGCATGGAAAGGCGCCGAGTCTCCAAGTGGGGAGATTGTTAGTAAGGGGGCTTGAATGGAGAACACGAGCACCAGGAGATGAAAACTGAGGTGAGTTTCAGAAAGCTTTCCCGATCCCACGGTGTAGCATCCGCTGGGTTTCCAATGCGTGCTTTCGCTGTCGGAAGATTGCGTTGAACCTGGAGAGTTGGGACCCATGGAATGGGGAGCACGCAGGATTCCTTTCAAGGGTCTGCATTTGCTTTCCCAACCTCACCAATCGTCTCAGCCCCAAGACTGTCCAGCCTTATGTCTTCTGCCGCTGGGGCTGTAGATGTGGTCAATCCTGGTTGCATGCCAGTCCCTGAACGCATTTTGGAAGAATTTCTCTCTGTTTTGCCCTGCTTGTTTCTTCTTTATGTTGGAAATGTATCCTCAGAATGGGTCTGAGCTGATTTTCCCTGCTGGTTTTAGGCCGCTTTACACACACTTGATGCACTTACACAGAGATATCAAGACTTAGCTTTTAAGATGCTTACTAGTCGGATAGATACTTGTGCGATGAACAGGGTCTGGTGAGTCCAGTTGATTGAGCAAGGAGTAGGTCGTGTCCATTCCATATTCGGTTTTCGGAAGGGTATCTGTGCTCATTTCAAACTCGAGTTTTATGCGTCACCCCACCTCACCTTTCCCCTGAAGCAGGCATAAGTGTGTTTTCTAAAAGCGTGACTCTGTTCTGTTTGGGGATTCAGTGCATGGGGAGCGATTTTTACATTCCCTCGATAAGTGATATCATAAGTTTCTTTTTTTGTGGGACTTATTTCACTGAGGATGATCGTACCTAAATCCACTCAGGATGCTGCTACCAGCCTCATGACGTGGATTTCATGGCTGAGTGACACTCCATTGGACCTACGTAGCACCACTTGTCCACTTGTCCACTTGTCTTTGTCCACTTGTCCACTCGTCTTTGTCCACTTGGCTCTTTCCTGGGATATGAAACGTGTACCGGAGTGGAGGTTCTTGTCAAGACAGCAGCCCTCAACTTTGGGGTCCCTGTGTCTGGTTGATTTTTTGATTTTCCCAAGGTCAACGCCCATGTGTGGAAGTGCCCTATGCTCTGTGGTTCTGTGTTTTACATGGTTTGGGAAAGAGGATACACTTGTGAAGATTGGCTGTTGGCCATTGACATCCCGCCCATCAGCTTAACAAGGCTCCCTTGACTCCGTGGGCTGTCCTGCCTTTCTGGTTTTTAGACTTTTTTCGCCTGGCCCTTTTGCCCCGGGGGGGGGGGCGAGAGATTTCTTTGTAGTGCTGATTTGCTCTCCCAGGTTGCTTGGTTGGCCAAAAAGGGCGTATGCGTTTTTTCCTGAATATATTCAGGAAAAAACGCATACGCCCTTTTTGGCCAACCGCATCATTGTCCACGTTCTGGCGCTTTTCATGTGCTATCGGGGCCATTCCGATGTACCCGTTGACATCCGTTTCCTGCAGTTCTGCCTTGCGTTCAGCGCCTCTTCGTAGCCTGACGTCAATATATTTTGGGGCGATAGTTATCGTTTAGAACTCTGCAGGTTTGGGAAGTGCAGTGCCCCTGAGCTCCATTTCCCAAGTCGCTTTTTTGTGAGTGGGACGCAACACGGCTGGATGGCTTCACGCCCTATTGTCGATCCGGGGTGGCAGGCTGAACCGCTGGTGAATTCTTCTTCGTGATGGGAAATGAGAGTGACATGTGCCCGACCAAACACCTCCAGCGAGTCTCTCATTGGTTCCCCCTCTTGCAGTTCATCCTGCGGACAAATTGCAGACGGTACGAAAGAGGCATGGAAAGGCGCCGAGTCTCCAAGTGGGGAGATTGTTAGTAAGGGGGCCTGAATGGAGAACACGAGCACCAGGAGATGAAAACTGAGGTGAGTTTCAGAAAGCTTTCCCGATCCCACGGTGTAGCATCCGCTGGGTTTCCAATGCGTGCTTTCGCTGTCGGAAGATTGCGTTGAACCTGGAGAGTTGGGACCCATGGAATGGGGAGCACGCAGGATTCCTTTCAAGGGTCTGCATTTGCTTTCCCAACCTCACCAATCGTCTCAGCCCCAAGACTGTCCAGCCTTATGTCTTCTGCCGCTGGGGCTGTAGATGTGGTCAATCCTGGTTGCATGCCAGTCCCTGAACGCATTTTGGAAGAATTTCTCTCTGTTTTGCCCTGCTTGTTTCTTCTTTATGTTGGAAATGTATCCTCAGAATGGGTCTGAGCTGATTTTCCCTGCTGGTTTTAGGCCGCTTTACACACACTTGATGCACTTACACAGAGATATCAAGACTTAGCTTTTAAGATGCTTACTAGTCGGATAGATACTTGTGCGATGAACAGGGTCTGGTGAGTCCAGTTGATTGAGCAAGGAGTAGGTCGTGTCCATTCCATATTCGGTTTTCGGAAGGGTATCTGTGCTCATTTCAAACTCGAGTTTTATGCGTCACCCCACCTCACCTTTCCCCTGAAGCAGGCATAAGTGTGTTTTCTAAAAGCGTGACTCTGTTCTGTTTGGGGATTCAGTGCATGGGGAGCGATTTTTACATTCCCTCGATAAGTGATATCATAAGTTTCTTTTTTTGTGGGACTTATTTCACTGAGGATGATCGTACCTAAATCCACTCAGGATGCTGCTACCAGCCTCATGACGTGGATTTCATGGCTGAGTGACACTCCATTGGACCTACGTAGCACCACTTGTCCACTTGTCCACTTGTCTTTGTCCACTTGTCCACTCGTCTTTGTCCACTTGGCTCTTTCGTGGGATATGAAACGTGTACCGGAGTGGAGGTTCTTGTCAAGACAGCAGCCCTCAACTTTGGGGTCCCTGTGTCTGGTTGATTTTTTGATTTTCCCAAGGTCAACGCCCATGTGTGGAAGTGCCCTATGCTCTGTGGTTCTGTGTTTTACATGGTTTGGGAAAGAGGATACACTTGTGAAGATTGGCTGTTGGCCATTGACATCCCGCCCATCAGCTTAACAAGGCTCCCTTGACTCCGTGGGCTGTCCTGCCTTTCTGGTTTTTAGACTTTTTTCGCCTGGCCCTTTTGCCCCGGGGGGGGGGGGCGAGAGATTTCTTTGTAGTGCTGATTTGCTCTCCCAGGTTGCTTGGTTGGCCAAAAAGGGCGTATGCGTTTTTTCCTGAATATATTCAGGAAAAAACGCATACGCCCTTTTTGGCCAACCGCATCATTGTCCACGTTCTGGCGCTTTTCATGTGCTATCGGGGCCATTCCGATGTACCCGTTGACATCCGTTTCCTGCAGTTCTGCCTTGCGTTCAGCGCCTCTTCGTAGCCTGACGTCAATATATTTTGGGGCGATAGTTATCGTTTAGAACTCTGCAGGTTTGGGAAGTGCAGTGCCCCTGAGCTCCATTTCCCAAGTCGCTTTTTTGTGAGTGGGACGCAACACGGCTGGATGGCTTCACGCCCTATTGTCGATCCGGGGTGGCAGGCTGAACCGCTGGTGAATTCTTCTTCGTGATGGGAAATGAGAGTGACATGTGCCCGACCAAACACCTCCAGCGAGTCTCTCATTGGTTCCCCCTCTTGCAGTTCATCCTGCGGACAAATTGCAGACGGTACGAAAGAGGCATGGAAAGGCGCCGAGTCTCCAAGTGGGGAGATTGTTAGTAAGGGGGCCTGAATGGAGAACACGAGCACCAGGAGATGAAAACTGAGGTGAGTTTCAGAAAGCTTTCCCGATCCCACGGTGTAGCATCCGCTGGGTTTCCAATGAGTGCTTTCGCTGTCGGAAGATTGCGTTGAACCTGGAGAGTTGGGACCCATGGAATGGGGAGCACGCAGGATTCCTTTCAAGGGTCTGCATTTGCTTTCCCAACCTCACCAATCGTCTCAGCCCCAAGAGTGTCCAGCCTTATGTCTTCTGCCGCTGGGGCTGTAGATGTGGTCAATCCTGGTTGCATGCCAGTCCCTGAACGCATTTTGGAAGAATTTCTCTCTGTTTTGCCCTGCTTGTTTCTTCTTTATGTTGGAAATGTATCCTCAGAATGGGTCTGAGCTGATTTTCCCTGCTGGTTTTAGGCCGCTTTACACACACTTGATGCACTTACACAGAGATATCAAGACTTAGCTTTTAAGATGCTTACTAGTCGGATAGATACTTGTGCGATGAAGAGGGTCTGGTGAGTCCAGTTGATTGAGCAAGGAGTAGGTCGTGTCCATTCCATATTCGGTTTTCGGAAGGGTATCTGTGCTCATTTCAAACTCGAGTTTTATGCGTCACCCCACCTCACCTTTCCCCTGAAGCAGGCATAAGTGTGTTTTCTAAAAGCGTGACTCTGTTCTGTTTGGGGATTCAGTGCATGGGGAGCGATTTTTACATTCCCTCGATAAGTGATATCATAAGTTTCTTTTTTTGTGGGACTTATTTCACTGAGGATGATCGTACCTAAATCCACTCAGGATGCTGCTACCAGCCTCATGACGTGGATTTCATGGCTGAGTGACACTCCATTGGACCTACGTAGCACCACTTGTCCACTTGTCCACTTGTCTTTGTCCACTTGTCCACTTGGCTCTTTCCTGGGATATGAAACGTGTACCAGAGTGGAGGTTCTTGTCAAGACAGCAGCCCTCAACTTTGGGGTCCCTGTGTCTGGTTGATTTTTTGATTTTCCCAAGGTCAACGCCCATGTGTGGAAGTGCCCTATGCTCTGTGGTTCTGTGTTTTACATGGTTTGGGAAAGAGGATACACTTGTGAAGATTGGCTGTTGGCCATTGACATCCCGCCCATCAGCTTAACAAGGCTCCCTTGACTCCGTGGGCTGTCCTGCCTTTCTGGTTTTTAGACTTTTTTCGCCTGGCCCTTTTGCCCCGGGGGGGGGGGGCGAGAGATTTCTTTGTAGTGCTGATTTGCTCTCCCAGGTTGCTTGGTTGGCCAAAAAGGGCGTATGCGTTTTTTCCTGAATATATTCAGGAAAAAAAGCATACGCCCTTTTTGGCCAACCGCATCATTGTCCACGTTCTGGCGCTTTTCATGTGCTATCGGGGCCATTCCGATGTACCCGTTGACATCCGTTTCCTGCAATTCTGCCTTGCGTTCAACGCCTCTTCGTAGCCTGACCTCAATATATTTTGGGGCGATAGTTATCGTTTAGAACTCTGCAGGTTTGGGAAGTGCAGTGCCCCTGAGCTCCATTTCCCAAGTCGCTTTTTTGTGAGTGGGACGCAACACGGCTGGATGGCTTCACGCCCTATTGTCGATCCGGGGTGGCAGGCTGAACCTCTGGTGAATTCTTCTTCGTGATGGGAAATGAGAGTGACATGTGCCCGACCAAACACCTCCAGCGAGTCTCTCATTGGTTCCCCCTCTTGCAGTTCATCCTGCGGACAAATTGCAGACGGTACGAAAGAGGCATGGAAAGGCGCCGAGTCTCCAAGTGGGGAGATTGTTAGTAAGGGGGCCTGAATGGAGAACACGAGCACCAGGAGATGAAAACTGAGGTGAGTTTCAGAAAGCTTTCCCGATCCCACGGTGTAGCATCCGCTGGGTTTCCAATGAGTGCTTTCGCTGCCGGAAGATTGCGTTGAACCTGGAGAGTTGGGACCCATGGAATGGGGAGCACGCAGGATTCCTTTCAAGGGTCTGCATTTGCTTTCCCAACCTCACCAATCGTCTCAGCCCCAAGACTGTCCAGCGTTATGTCTTCTGCCGCTGGGGCTGTAGATGTGGTCAATCCTGGTTGCATGCCAGTCCCTGAACGCATTTTGGAAGAATTTCTCTCTGTTTTGCCCTGCTTCTTTCTTCTTTATGTTGGAAATGTATCCTCAGAATGGGTCTGAGCTGATTTTCCCTGCTGGTTTTAGGCCGCTTTACACACACTTGATGCACTTACACAGAGATATCAAGACTTAGCTTTTAAGATGCTTACTAGTCGGATAGATACTTGTGCGATGAAGAGGGTCTGGTGAGTCCAGTTGATTGAGCAAGGAGTAGGTCGTGTCCATTCCATATTCGGTTTTCGGAAGGGTATCTGTGCTCATTTCAAACTCGAGTTTTATGCGTCACCCCACCTCACCTTTCCCCTGAAGCAGGCATAAGTGTGTTTTCTAAAAGCGTGACTCTGTTCTGTTTGGGGATTCAGTGCATGGGGAGCGATTTTTACATTCCCTCGATAAGTGATATCATAAGTTTCTTTCTTTCTGGGACTTATTTCACTGAGGATGATCGTACCTAAATCCACTCAGGATGCTGCTACCAGCCTCATGACGTGGATTTCATGGCTGAGTGACACTCCATTGGACCTACGTAGCACCACTTGTCCACTTGTCCACTTGTCTTTGTCCACTTGTCCACTTGGCTCTTTCCTGGGATATGAAACGTGTACCGGAGTGGAGGTTCTTGTCAAGACAGCAGCCCTCAACTTTGGGGTCCCTGTGTCTGGTTGATTTTTTGATTTTCCCAAGGTCAACGCCCATGTGTGGAAGTGCCCTATGCTCTGTGGTTCTGTGTTTTACATGGTTTGGGAAAGAGGATACACTTGTGAAGATTGGCTGTTGGCCATTGACATCCCGCCCATCAGCTTAACAAGCCTCCCTTGACTCCGTGGGCTGTCCTGCCTTTCTGGTTTTTAGACTTTTTTCGCCTGGCCCTTTTGCCCCGGGGGGGGGCGAGAGATTTCTTTGTAGTGCTGATTTGCTCTCCCAGGTTGCTTGGTTGGCCAAAAAGGGCGTATGCGTTTTTTCCTGAATATATTCAGGAAAAAACGCATACGCCCTTTTTGGCCAACCGCATCATTGTCCACGTTCTGGCGCTTTTCATGTGCTATCGGGGCCATTCCGATGTACCCGTTGACATCCGTTTCCTGCAGTTCTGCCTTGCGTTCAGCGCCTCTTCGTAGCCTGACCTCAATATATTTTGGGGCGATAGTTATCGTTTAGAACTCTGCAGGTTTGGGAAGTGCAGTGCCCCTGAGCTCCATTTCCCAAGTCGCTTTTTTGGGAGGGGGACGCAACACGGCTGGATGGCTTCACGCCCTATTGTCGATCCGGGGTGGCAGGCTGAACCGCTGGTGAATTCTTCTTCGTGATGGGAAATGAGAGTGAGATGTGCCCGACCAAACACCTCCAGCGAGTCTCTCATTGGTTCCCCCTCTTGCAGTTCATCCTGCGGACAAATTGCAGACGGTACGAAAGAGGCATGGAAAGGCGCCGAGTCTCCAAGTGGGGAGATTGTTAGTAAGGGGGCCTGAATGGAGAACACGAGCACCAGGAGATGAAAACTGAGGTGAGTTTCAGAAAGCTTTCCCGATCCCACGGTGTAGCATCCGCTGGGTTTCCAATGAGTGCTTTCGCTGTCGGAAGATTGCGTTGAACCTGGAGAGTTGGGACCCATGGAATGGGGAGCACGCAGGATTCCTTTCAAGGGTCTGCATTTGCTTTCCCAACCTCACCAATCGTCTCAGCCCCAAGACTGTCCAGCGTTATGTCTTCTGCCGCTGGGGCTGTAGATGTGGTCAATCCTGGTTGCATGCCAGTCCCTGAACGCATTTTGGAAGAATTTCTCTCTGTTTTGCCCTGCTTGTTTCTTCTTTATGTTGGAAATGTATCCTCAGAATGGGTCTGAGCTGATTTTCCCTGCTGGTTTTAGGCCGCTTTACACACACTTGATGCACTTACACAGAGATATCAAGACTTAGCTTTTAAGATGCTTACTAGTCGGATAGATACTTGTGCGATGAAGAGGGTCTGGTGAGTCCAGTTGATTGAGCAAGGAGTAGGTCGTGTCCATTCCATATTCGGTTTTCGGAAGGGTATCTGTGCTCATTTCAAACTCGAGTTTTATGCGTCACCCCACCTCACCTTTCCCCTGAAGCAGGCATAAGTGTGTTTTCTAAAAGCGTGACTCTGTTCTGTTTGGGGATTCAGTGCATGGGGAGCGATTTTTACATTCCCTCGATAAGTGATATCATAAGTTTCTTTTTTTGTGGGACTTATTTCACTGAGGATGATCGTACCTAAATCCACTCAGGATGCTGCTACCAGCCTCATGACGTGGATTTCATGGCTGAGTGACACTCCATTGGACCTACGTAGCACCACTTCTGCACTTGTCCACTTGTCCACTCGTCTTTGTCCACTTGGCTCTTTCCTGGGATATGAAACGTGTACCGGAGTGGAGGTTCTTGTCAAGACAGCAGCCCTCAACTTTGGGGTCCCTGTGTCTGGTTGATTTTTTCATTTTCCCAAGGTCAACGCCCATGTGTGGAAGTGCCCTATGCTCTGTGGTTCTGTGTTTTACATGGTTTGGGAAAGAGGATACACTTGTGAAGATTGGCTGTTGGCCATTGACATCCCGCCCATCAGCTTAACAAGGCTCCCTTGACTCCGTGGCCTGTCCTGCCTTTCTGGTTTTTAGACTTTTTTCGCCTGGCCCTTTTGCCCTGGTGGGGGGGGGGGGGGAGAGATTTCTTTGTAGTGCTGATTTGCTCTCCCAGGTTGCTTGGTTGGCCAAAAAGGGCGTATGCGTTTTTTCCTGAATATATTCAGGAAAAAACGCATACGTCCTTTTTGGCCAACCGCATCATTGTCCACGTTCTGGCGCTTTTCATGTGCTATCGGGGCCATTCCGATGTACCCGTTGACATCCGTTTCCTGCAGTTCTGCCTTGCGTTCAGCGCCTCTTCGTAGCCTGACCTCAATATATTTTGGGGCGATAGTTATCGTTTAGAACTCTGCAGGTTTGGGAAGTGCAGTGCCCCTGAGCTCCATTTCCCAAGTCGCTTTTTTGTGAGTGGGACGCAACACGGCTGGATGGCTTCACGCCCTATTGTCGATCCGGGGTGGCAGGCTGAACCACTGGTGAATTCTTCTTCGTGATGGGAAATGAGAGTGACATGTGCCCGACCAAACACCTCCAGCGAGTCTCTCATTGGTTCCCCCTCTTGCAGTTCATCCTGCGGACAAATTGCAGACGGTACGAAAGAGGCATGGAAAGGCGCCGAGTCTCCAAGTGGGGAGATTGTTAGTAAGGGGGCCTGAATGGAGAACACGAGCACCAGGAGATGAAAACTGAGGTGAGTTTCAGAAAGCTTTCCCGATCCCACGGTGTAGCATCCGCTGGGTTTCCAATGCGTGCTTTCGCTGTCGGAAGATTGCGTTGAACCTGGAGAGTTGGGACCCATGGAATGGGGAGCACGCAGGATTCCTTTCAAGGGTCTGCATTTGCTTTCCCAACCTCACCAATCGTCTCAGCCCCAAGAGTGTCCAGCCTTATGTCTTCTTCCGCTGGGGCTGTAGATGTGGTCAATCCTGGTTGCATGCCAGTCCCTGAACGCATTTTGGAAGAATTTCTCTCTGTTTTGCCCTGCTTGTTTCTTCTTTATGTTGGAAATGTATCCTCAGAATGGGTCTGAGCTGATTTTCCCTGCTGGTTTTAGGCCGCTTTACACACACTTGATGCACTTACACAGAGATATCAAGACTTAGCTTTTAAGATGCTTACTAGTCGGATAGATACTTGTGCGATGAACAGGGTCTGGTGAGTCCAGTTGATTGAGCAAGGAGTAGGTCGTGTCCATTCCATATTCGGTTTTCGGAAGGGTATCTGTGCTCATTTCAAACTCGAGTTGTATGCGTCACCCCACCTCACCTTTCCCCTGAAGCAGGCATAAGTGTGTTTTCTAAAAGCGTGACTCTGTTCTGTTTGGGGATTCAGTGCATGGGGAGCGATTTTTACATTCCCTCGATAAGTGATATCATAAGTTTCTTTTTTTGTGGGACTTATTTCACTGAGGATGATCGTACCTAAATCCACTCAGGATGCTGCTACCACCCTCATGACGTGGATTTCATGGCTGAGTGACACTCCATTGGACCTACGTAGCACCACTTGTCCACTTGTCCACTTGTCTTTGTCCACTTGTCCACTTGGGTCTTTCCTGGGATATGAAACGTGTACCGGAGTGGAGGTTCTTGTCAAGACAGCAGCCCTCAACTTTGGGGTCCCTGTGTCTGGTTGATTTTTTCATTTTCCCAAGGTCAACGCCCATGTGTGGAAGTGCCCTATGCTCTGTGGTTCTGTGTTTTACATGGTTTGGGAAAGAGGATACACATGTGAAGATTGGCTGTTGGCCATTGACATCCCGCCCATCAGCTTAACAAGGCTCCCTTGACTCCGTGGGCTGTCCTGCCTTTCTGGTTTTTAGACTTTTTTCGCCTGGCCCTTTTGCCCCCCGGGGGGGGGGCGAGAGATTTCTTTGTAGTGCTGATTTGCTCTCCCAGGTTGCTTGGTTGGCCAAAAAGGGCGTATGCGTTTTTTCCTGAATATATTCAGGAAAAAACGCATACGCCCTTTTTGGCCAACCGCATCATTGTCCACGTTCTGGCGCTTTTCATGTGCTATCGGGGCCATTCCGATGTACCCGTTGACATCCGTTTCCTGCAGTTCTGCCTTGCGTTCAGCGCCTCTTCGTAGCCTGACCTCAATATATTTTGGGGCGATAGTTATCGTTTAGAACTCTGCAGGTTTGGGAAGTGCAGTGCCCCTGAGCTCCATTTCCCAAGTCGCTTTTTTGTGAGTGGGACGCAACACGGCTGGATGGCTTCACGCCCTATTGTCGATCCGGGGTGGCAGGCTGAACCGCTGGTGAATTCTTCTTCGTGATGGGAAATGAGAGTGACATGTGCCCCACCAAACACCTCCAGCGAGTCTCTCATTGGTTCCCCCTCTTGCAGTTCATCCTGCGGACAAATTGCAGACGGTACGAAAGAGGCATGGAAAGGCGCCGAGTCTCCAAGTGGGGAGATTGTTAGTAAGGGGGCCTGAATGGAGAACACGAGCACCAGGAGATGAAAACTGAGGTGAGTTTCAGAAAGCTTTCCCGATCCCACGGTGTAGCATCCGCTGGGTTTCCAATGAGTGCTTTCGCTGTCGGAAGATTGCGTTGAACCTGGAGAGTTGGGACCCATGGAATGGGGAGCACGCAGGATTCCTTTCAAGGGTCTGCATTTGCTTTCCCAACCTCACCAATCGTCTCAGCCCCAAGAGTGTCCAGCCTTATGTCTTCTGCCGCTGGGGCTGTAGATGTGGTCAATCCTGGTTGCATGCCAGTCCCTGAACGCATTTTGGAAGAATTTCTCTCTGTTTTGCCCTGCTTGTTTCTTCTTTATGTTGGAAATGTATCCTCAGAATGGGTCTGAGCTGATTTTCCCTGCTGGTTTTAGGCCGCTTTACACACACTTGATGCACTTACACAGAGATATCAAGACTTAGCTTTTAAGATGCTTACTAGTCGGATAGATACTTGTGCGATGAACAGGGTCTGGTGAGTCCAGTTGATTGAGCAAGGAGTAGGTCGTGTCCATTCCATATTCGGTTTTCGGAAGGGTATCTGTGCTCATTTCAAACTCGAGTTTTATGCGTCACCCCACCTCACCTTTCCCCTGAAGCAGGCATAAGTGTGTTTTCTAAAAGCGTGACTCTGTTCTGTTTGGGGATTCAGTGCATGGGGAGCGATTTTTACATTCCCTCGATAAGTGATATCATAAGTTTCTTTTTTTGTGGGACTTATTTCACTGAGGATGATCGTACCTAAATCCACTCAGGATGCTGCTACCAGCCTCATGACGTGGATTTCATGGCTGAGTGACACTCCATTGGACCTACGTAGCACCACTTGTCCACTTGTCCACTTGTCCACTCGTCTTTGTCCACTTGGCTCTTTCCTGGGATATGAAACGTGTACCGGAGTGGAGGTTCTTGTCAAGACAGCAGCCCTCAACTTTGGGGTCCCTGTGTCTGGTTGATTTTTTCATTTTCCCAAGGTCAACGCCCATGTGTGGAAGTGCCCTATGCTCTGTGGTTCTGTGTTTTACATGGTTTGGGAAAGAGGATACACTTGTGAAGATTGGCTGTTGGCCATTGACATCCCGCCCATCAGCTTAACAAGGCTCCCTTGACTCCGTGGGCTGTCCTGCCTTTCTGGTTTTTAGACTTTTTTCGCCTGGCCCTTTTGCCCCGGGGGGGGGGGGGCGAGAGATTTCTTTGTAGTGCTGATTTGCTCTCCCAGGTTGCTTGGTTGGCCAAAAAGGGCGTATGCGTTTTTTCCTGAATATATTCAGGAAAAAACGCATACGCCCTTTTTGGCCAACCGCATCATTGTCCACGTTCTGGCGCTTTTCATGTGCTATCGGGGCCATTCCGATGTACCCGTTGACATCCGTTTCCTGCAGTTCTGCCTTGCGTTCAGCGCCTCTTCGTAGCCTGACGTCAATATATTTTGGGGCGATAGTTATCGTTTAGAACTCTGCAGGTTTGGGAAGTGCAGTGCCCCTGAGCTCCATTTCCCAAGTCGCTTTTTTGTGAGTGGGACGCAACACGGCTGGATGGCTTCACGCCCTATTGTCGATCCGGGGTGGCAGGCTGAACCGCTGGTGAATTCTTCTTCGTGATGGGAAATGAGAGTGACATGTGCCCGACCAAACACCTCCAGCGAGTCTCTCATTGGTTCCCCCTCTTGCAGTTCATCCTGCGGACAAATTGCAGACGGTACGAAAGAGGCATGGAAAGGCGCCGAGTCTCCAAGTGGGGAGATTGTTAGTAAGGGGGCCTGAATGGAGAACACGAGCACCAGGAGATGAAAACTGAGGTGAGTTTCAGAAAGCTTTCCCGATCCCACGGTGTAGCATCCGCTGGGTTTCCAATGAGTGCTTTCGCTGTCGGAAGATTGCGTTGAACCTGGAGAGTTGGGACCCATGGAATGGGGAGCACGCAGGATTCCTTTCAAGGGTCTGCATTTGCTTTCCCAACCTCACCAATCGTCTCAGCCCCAAGAGTGTCCAGCCTTATGTCTTCTGCCGCTGGGGCTGTAGATGTGGTCAATCCTGGTTGCATGCCAGTCCCTGAACGCATTTTGGAAGAATTTCTCTCTGTTTTGCCCTGCTTGTTTCTTCTTTATGTTGGAAATGTATCCTCAGAATGGGTCTGAGCTGATTTTCCCTGCTGGTTTTAGGCCGCTTTACACACACTTGATGCACTTACACAGAGATATCAAGACTTAGCTTTTAAGATGCTTACTAGTCGGATAGATACTTGTGCGATGAACAGGGTCTGGTGAGTCCAGTTGATTGAGCAAGGAGTAGGTCGTGTCCATTCCATATTCGGTTTTCGGAAGGGTATCTGTGCTCATTTCAAACTCGAGTTTTATGCGTCACCCCACCTCACCTTTCCCCTGAAGCAGGCATAAGTGTGTTTTCTAAAAGCGTGACTCTGTTCTGTTTGGGGATTCAGTGCATGGGGAGCGATTTTTACATTCCCTCGATAAGTGATATCATAAGTTTCTTTTTTTGTGGGACTTATTTCACTGAGGATGATCGTACCTAAATCCACTCAGGATGCTGCTACCAGCCTCATGACGTGGATTTCATGGCTGAGTGACACTCCATTGGACCTACGTAGCACCACTTGTCCACTTGTCCACTTGTCCACTCGTCTTTGTCCACTTGGCTCTTTCCTGAGATATGAAACGTGTACCGGAGTGGAGGTTCTTGTCAAGACAGCAGCCCTCAACTTTGGGGTCCCTGTGTCTGGTTGATTTTTTCATTTTTCCAAGGTCAACGCCCATGTGTGGAAGTGCCCTATGCTCTGTGGTTCTGTGTTTTACATGGTTTGGGAAAGAGGATACACTTGTGAAGATTGGCTGTTGGCCATTGACATCCCGCCCATCAGCTTAACAAGGCTCCCTTGACTCCGTGGGCTGTCCTGCCTTTCTGGTTTTTAGACTTTTTTCGCCTGGCCCTTTTGCCCCGGGGGGGGGGGCGAGAGATTTCTTTGTAGTGCTGATTTGCTCTCCCAGGTTGCTTGGTTGGCCAAAAAGGGCGTATGCGTTTTTTCCTGAATATATTCAGGAAAAAACGCATACGCCCTTTTTGGCCAACCGCATCATTGTCCACGTTCTGGCGCTTTTCATGTGCTATCGGGGCCATTCCGATGTACCCGTTGACATCCGTTTCCTGCAGTTCTGCCTTGCGTTCAGCGCCTCTTCGTAGCCTGACGTCAATATATTTTGGGGCGATAGTTATCGTTTAGAACTCTGCAGGTTTGGGAAGTGCAGTGCCCCTGAGCTCCATTTCCCAAGTCGCTTTTTTGTGAGTGGGACGCAACACGGCTGGATGGCTTCACGCCCTATTGTCGATCCGGGGTGGCAGGCTGAACCGCTGGTGAATTCTTCTTCGTGATGGGAAATGAGAGTGACATGTGCCCGACCAAACACCTCCAGCGAGTCTCTCATTGGTTCCCCCTCTTGCAGTTCATCCTGCGGAAAAATTGCAGACGGTACGAAAGAGGCATGGAAAGGCGCCGAGTCTCCAAGTGGGGAGATTGTTAGTAAGGGGGCCTGAATGGAGAACACGAGCACCAGGAGATGAAAACTGAGGTGAGTTTCAGAAAGCTTTCCCGATCCCACGGTGTAGCATCCGCTGGGTTTCCAATGAGTGCTTTCGCTGTCGGAAGATTGCGTTGAACCTGGAGAGTTGGGACCCATGGAATGGGGAGCACGCAGGATTCCTTTCAAGGGTCTGCATTTGCTTTCCCAACCTCACCAATCGTCTCAGCCCCAAGAGTGTCCAGCCTTATGTCTTCTGCCGCTGGGGCTGTAGATGTGGTCAATCCTGGTTGCATGCCAGTCCCTGAACGCATTTTGGAAGAATTTCTCTGTTTTGCCCTGCTTGTTTCTTCTTTATGTTGGAAATGTATCCTCAGAATGGGTCTGAGCTGATTTTCCCTGCTGGTTTTAGGCCGCTTTACACACACTTGATGCACTTACACAGAGATATCAAGACTTAGCTTTTAAGATGCTTACTAGTCGGATAGATACTTGTGCGATGAACAGGGTCTGGTGAGTCCAGTTGATTGAGCAAGGAGTAGGTCGTGTCCATTCCATATTCGGTTTTCGGAAGGGTATCTGTGCTCATTTCAAACTCGAGTTTTATGCGTCACCCCACCTCACCTTTCCCCTGAAGCAGGCATAAGTGTGTTTTCTAAAAGCGTGACTCTGTTCTGTTTGGGGATTCAGTGCATGGGGAGCGATTTTTACATTCCCTCGATAAGTGATATCATAAGTTTCTTTTTTTGTGGGACTTATTTCACTGAGGATGATCGTACCTAAATCCACTCAGGATGCTGCTACCAGCCTCATGACGTGGATTTCATGGCTGAGTGACACTCCATTGGACCTACGTAGCACCACTTGTCCACTTGTCCACTTGTCTTTGTCCACTTGTCCACTCGTCTTTGTCCACTTGGCTCTTTCGTGGGATATGAAACGTGTACCGGAGTGGAGGTTCTTGTCAAGACAGCAGCCCTCAACTTTGGGGTCCCTGTGTCTGGTTGATTTTTTGATTTTCCCAAGGTCAACGCCCATGTGTGGAAGTGCCCTATGCTCTGTGGTTCTGTGTTTTACATGGTTTGGGAAAGAGGATACACTTGTGAAGATTGGCTGTTGGCCATTGACATCCCGCCCATCAGCTTAACAAGGCTCCCTTGACTCCGTGGGCTGTCCTGCCTTTCTGGTTTTTAGACTTTTTTCGCCTGGCCCTTTTGCCCCGGGTGGGGCGAGAGATTTCTTTGTAGTGCTGATTTGCTCTCCCAGGTTGCTTGGTTGGCCAAAAAGGGCGTATGCGTTTTTTCCTGAATATATTCAGGAAAAAACGCATACGCCCTTTTTGGCCAACCGCATCATTGTCCACGTTCTGGCGCTTTTCATGTGCTATCGGGGCCATTCCGATGTACCCGTTGACATCCGTTTCCTGCAGTTCTGCCTTGCGTTCAGCGCCTCTTCGTAGCCTGACCTCAATATATTTTGGGGCGATAGTTATCGTTTAGAACTCTGCAGGTTTGGGAAGTGCAGTGCCCCTGAGCTCCATTTCCCAAGTCGCTTTTTTGTGAGTGGGACGCAACACGGCTGGATGGCTTCACGCCCTATTGTCGATCCGGGGTGGCAGGCTGAACCGCTGGTGAATTCTTCTTCGTGATGGGAAATGAGAGTGACATGTGCCCGACCAAACACCTCCAGCGAGTCTCTCATTGGTTCCCCCTCTTGCAGTTCATCCTGCGGACAAATTGCAGACGGTACGAAAGAGGCATGGAAAGGCGCCGAGTCTCCAAGTGGGGAGATTGTTAGTAAGGGGGCCTGAATGGAGAACACGAGCACCAGGAGATGAAAACTGAGGTGAGTTTCAGAAAGCTTTCCCGATCCCACGGTGTAGCATCCGCTGGGTTTCCAATGCGTGCTTTCGCTGTCGGAAGATTGCGTTGAACCTGGAGAGTTGGGACCCATGGAATGGGGAGCACGCAGGATTCCTTTCAAGGGTCTGCATTTGCTTTCCCAACCTCACCAATCGTCTCAGCCCCAAGACTGTCCAGCCTTATGTCTTCTGCCGCTGGGGCTGTAGATGTGGTCAATCCTGGTTGCATGCCAGTCCCTGAACGCATTTTGGAAGAATTTCTCTCTGTTTTGCCCTGCTTGTTTCTTCTTTATGTTGGAAATGTATCCTCAGAATGGGTCTGAGCTGATTTTCCCTGCTGGTTTTAGGCCGCTTTACACACACTTGATGCACTTACACAGAGATATCAAGACTTAGCTTTTAAGATGCTTACTAGTCGGATAGATACTTGTGCGATGAACAGGGTCTGGTGAGTCCAGTTGATTGAGCAAGGAGTAGGTCGTGTCCATTCCATATTCGGTTTTCGGAAGGGTATCTGTGCTCATTTCAAACTCGAGTTTTATGCGTCACCCCACCTCACCTTTCCCCTGAAGCAGGCATAAGTGTGTTTTCTAAAAGCGTGACTCTGTTCTGTTTGGGGATTCAGTGCATGGGGAGCGATTTTTACATTCCCTCGATAAGTGATATCATAAGTTTCTTTTTTTGTGGGACTTATTTCACTGAGGATGATCGTACCTAAATCCACTCAGGATGCTGCTACCAGCCTCATGACGTGGATTTCATGGCTGAGTGACACTCCATTGGACCTACGTAGCACCACTTGTCCACTTGTCCACTTGTCTTTGTCCACTTGTCCACTCGTCTTTGTCCACTTGGCTCTTTCCTGGGATATGAAACGTGTACCGGAGTGGAGGTTCTTGTCAAGACAGCAGCCCTCAACTTTGGGGTCCCTGTGTCTGGTTGATTTTTTGATTTTCCCAAGGTCAACGCCCATGTGTGGAAGTGCCCTATGCTCTGTGGTTCTGTGTTTTACATGGTTTGGGAAAGAGGATACACTTGTGAAGATTGGCTGTTGGCCATTGACATCCCGCCCATCAGCTTAACAAGGCTCCCTTGACTCCGTGGGCTGTCCTGCCTTTCTGGTTTTTAGACTTTTTTCGCCTGGCCCTTTTGCCCCGGGGGGGGGGCGAGAGATTTCTTTGTAGTGCTGATTTGCTCTCCCAGGTTGCTTGGTTGGCCAAAAAGGGCGTATGCGTTTTTTCCTGAATATATTCAGGAAAAAACGCATACGCCCTTTTTGGCCAACCGCATCATTGTCCACGTTCTGGCGCTTTTCATGTGCTATCGGGGCCATTCCGATGTACCCGTTGACATCCGTTTCCTGCAGTTCTGCCTTGCGTTCAGCGCCTCTTCGTAGCCTGACGTCAATATATTTTGGGGCGATAGTTATCGTTTAGAACTCTGCAGGTTTGGGAAGTGCAGTGCCCCTGAGCTCCATTTCCCAAGTCGCTTTTTTGTGAGTGGGACGCAACACGGCTGGATGGCTTCACGCCCTATTGTCGATCCGGGGTGGCAGGCTGAACCGCTGGTGAATTCTTCTTCGTGATGGGAAATGAGAGTGACATGTGCCCGACCAAACACCTCCAGCGAGTCTCTCATTGGTTCCCCCTCTTGCAGTTCATCCTGCGGACAAATTGCAGACGGTACGAAAGAGGCATGGAAAGGCGCCGAGTCTCCAAGTGGGGAGATTGTTAGTAAGGGGGCCTGAATGGAGAACACGAGCACCAGGAGATGAAAACTGAGGTGAGTTTCAGAAAGCTTTCCCGATCCCACGGTGTAGCATCCGCTGGGTTTCCAATGAGTGCTTTCGCTGTCGGAAGATTGCGTTGAACCTGGAGAGTTGGGACCCATGGAATGGGGAGCACGCAGGATTCCTTTCAAGGGTCTGCATTTGCTTTCCCAACCTCACCAATCGTCTCAGCCCCAAGAGTGTCCAGCCTTATGTCTTCTGCCGCTGGGGCTGTAGATGTGGTCAATCCTGGTTGCATGCCAGTCCCTGAACGCATTTTGGAAGAATTTCTCTCTGTTTTGCCCTGCTTGTTTCTTCTTTATGTTGGAAATGTATCCTCAGAATGGGTCTGAGCTGATTTTCCCTGCTGGTTTTAGGCCGCTTTACACACACTTGATGCACTTACACAGAGATATCAAGACTTAGCTTTTAAGATGCTTACTAGTCGGATAGATACTTGTGCGATGAACAGGGTCTGGTGAGTCCAGTTGATTGAGCAAGTAGTAGGTCGTGTCCATTCCATATTCGGTTTTCGGAAGGGTATCTGTGCTCATTTCAAACTCGAGTTTTATGCGTCACCCCACCTCACCTTTCCCCTGAAGCAGGCATAAGTGTGTTTTCTAAAAGCGTGACTCTGTTCTGTTTGGGGATTCAGTGCATGGGGAGCGATTTTTACATTCGCTCGATAAGTGATATCATAAGTTTCTTTTTTTGTGGGACTTATTTCACTGAGGATGATCGTACCTAAATCCACTCAGGATGCTGCTACCAGCCTCATGACGTGGATTTCATGGCTGAGTGACACTCCATTGGACCTACGTAGCACCACTTGTCCACTTGTCCACTTGTCTTTGTCCACTTGTCCACTTGGCTCTTTCCTGGGATATGAAACGTGTACCGGAGTGGAGGTTCTTGTCAAGACAGCAGCCCTCAACTTTGGGGTCCCTGTGTCTGGTTGATTTTTTCATTTTCCCAAGGTCAACGCCCATGTGTGGAAGTGCCCTATGCTCTGTGGTTCTGTGTTTTACATGGTTTGGGAAAGAGGATACACTTGTGAAGATTGGCTGTTGGCCATTGACATCCCGCCCATCAGCTTAACAAGGCTCCCTTGACTCCGTGGGCTGTCCTGCCTTTCTGGTTTTTAGACTTTTTTCGCCTGGCCCTTTTGCCCCGGGGGGGGCGAGAGATTTCTTTGTAGTGCTGATTTGCTCTCCCAGGTTGCTTGGTTGGCCAAAAAGGGCGTATGCTTTTTTTCCTGAATATATTCAGGAAAAAAAGCATACGCCCTTTTTGGCCAACCGCATCATTGTCCACGTTCTGGCGCTTTTCATGTGCTATCGGGGCCATTCCGATGTAGCCGTTGACATCCGTTTCCTGCAATTCTGCCTTGCGTTCAACGCCTCTTCGTAGCCTGACCTCAATATATTTTGGGGCGATAGTTATCGTTTAGAACTCTGCAGGTTTGGGAAGTGCAGTGCCCCTGAGCTCCATTTCCCAAGTCGCTTTTTTGGGAGGGGGACGCAACACGGCTGGATGGCTTCACGCCCTATTGTCGATCCGGGGTGGCAGGCTGAACCTCTGGTGAATTCTTCTTCGTGATGGGAAATGAGAGTGACATGTGCCCGACCAAACACCTCCAGCGAGTCTCTCATTGGTTCCCCCTCTTGCAGTTCATCCTGCGGACAAATTGCAGACGGTACGAAAGAGGCATGGAAAGGCGCCGAGTCTCCAAGTGGGGAGATTGTTAGTAAGGGGGCCTGAATGGAGAACACGAGCACCAGGAGATGAAAACTGAGGTGAGTTTCAGAAAGCTTTCCCGATCCCACGGTGTAGCATCCGCTGGGTTTCCAATGAGTGCTTTCGCTGTCGGAAGATTGCGTTGAACCTGGAGAGTTGGGACCCATGGAATGGGGAGCACGCAGGATTCCTTTCAAGGGTCTGCATTTGCTTTCCCAATCTCACCAATCGTCTCAGCCCGAAGAGTGTCCAGCCTTATGTCTTCTGCCGCTGGGGCTGTAGATGTGGTCAATCCTGGTTGCATGCCAGTCCCTGAACGCATTTTGGAAGAATTTCTCTCTGTTTTGCCCTGCTTGTTTCTTCTTTATGTTGGAAATGTATCCTCAGAATGGGTCTGAGCTGATTTTCCCTGCTGGTTTTAGGCCGCTTTACACACACTTGATGCACTTACACAGAGATATCAAGACTTAGCTTTTAAGATGCTTACTAGTCGGATAGATACTTGTGCGATGAACAGGGTCTGGTGAGTCCAGTTGATTGAGCAAGTAGTAGGTCGTGTCCATTCCATATTCGGTTTTCGGAAGGGTATCTGTGCTCATTTCAAACTCGAGTTTTATGCGTCACCCCACCTCACCTTTCCCCTGAAGCAGGCATAAGTGTGTTTTCTAAAAGCGTGACTCTGTTCTGTTTGGGGATTCAGTGCATGGGGAGCGATTTTTACATTCGCTCGATAAGTGATATCATAAGTTTCTTTTTTTGTGGGACTTATTTCACTGAGGATGATCGTACCTAAATCCACTCAGGATGCTGCTACCAGCCTCATGACGTGGATTTCATGGCTGAGTGACACTCCATTGGACCTACGTAGCACCACTTGTCCACTTGTCCACTTGTCTTTGTCCACTTGTCCACTTGGCTCTTTCCTGGGATATGAAACGTGTACCGGAGTGGAGGTTCTTGTCAAGACAGCAGCCCTCAACTTTGGGGTCCCTGTGTCTGGTTGATTTTTTGATTTTCCCAAGGTCAACGCCCATGTGTGGAAGTGCCCTATGCTCTGTGGTTCTGTGTTTTCCATGGTTTGGGAAAGAGGATACACTTGTGAAGATTGGCTGTTGGCCATTGACATCCCGCCCATCAGCTTAACAAGGCTCCCTTGACTCCGTGGGCTGTCCTGCCTTTCTGGTTTTTAGACTTTTTTCGCCTGGCCCTTTTGCCCCGGGGGGGGCGAGAGATTTCTTTGTAGTGCTGATTTGCTCTCCCAGGTTGCTTGGTTGGCCAAAAAGGGCGTATGCTTTTTTTCCTGAATATATTCAGGAAAAAAAGCATACGCCCTTTTTGGCCAACCGCATCATTGTCCACGTTCTGGCGCTTTTCATGTGCTATCGGGGCCATTCCGATGTAGCCGTTGACATCCGTTTCCTGCAATTCTGCCTTGCGTTCAACGCCTCTTCGTAGCCTGACCTCAATATATTTTGGGGCGATAGTTATCGTTTAGAACTCTGCAGGTTTGGGAAGTGCAGTGCCCCTGAGCTCCATTTCCCAAGTCGCTTTTTTGGGAGGGGGACGCAACACGGCTGGATGGCTTCACGCCCTATTGTCGATCCGGGGTGGCAGGCTGAACCTCTGGTGAATTCTTCTTCGTGATGGGAAATGAGAGTGACATGTGCCCGACCAAACACCTCCAGCGAGTCTCTCATTGGTTCCCCCTCTTGCAGTTCATCCTGCGGACAAATTGCAGACGGTACGAAAGAGGCATGGAAAGGCGCCGAGTCTCCAAGTGGGGAGATTGTTAGTAAGGGGGCCTGAATGGAGAACACGAGCACCAGGAGATGAAAACTGAGGTGAGTTTCAGAAAGCTTTCCCGATCCCACGGTGTAGCATCCGCTGGGTTTCCAATGAGTGCTTTCGCTGCCGGAAGATTGCGTTGAACCTGGAGAGTTGGGACCCATGGAATGGGGAGCACGCAGGATTCCTTTCAAGGGTCTGCATTTGCTTTCCCAACCTCACCAATCGTCTCAGCCCCAAGAGTGTCCAGCCTTATGTCTTCTGCCGCTGGGGCTGTAGATGTGGTCAATCCTGGTTGCATGCCAGTCCCTGAACGCATTTTGGAAGAATTTCTCTCTGTTTTGCCCTGCTTGTTTCTTCTTTATGTTGGAAATGTATCCTCAGAATGGGTCTGAGCTGATTTTCCCTGCTGGTTTTAGGCCGCTTTACACACACTTGATGCACTTACACAGAGATATCAAGACTTAGCTTTTAAGATGCTTACTAGTCGGATAGATACTTGTGCGATGAACAGGGTCTGGTGAGTCCAGTTGATTGAGCAAGGAGTAGGTCGTGTCCATTCCATATTCGGTTTTCGGAAGGGTATCTGTGCTCATTTCAAACTCGAGTTTTATGCGTCACCCCACCTCACCTTTCCCCTGAAGCAGGCATAAGTGTGTTTTCTAAAAGCGTGACTCTGTTCTGTTTGGGGATTCAGTGCATGGGGAGCGATTTTTACATTCCCTCGATAAGTGATATCATAAGTTTCTTTCTTTCTGGGACTTATTTCACTGAGGATGATCGTACCTAAATCCACTCAGGATGCTGCTACCAGCCTCATGACGTGGATTTCATGGCTGAGTGACACTCCATTGGACCTACGTAGCACCACTTGTCCACTTGTCCACTTGTCTTTGTCCACTTGTCCACTTGGCTCTTTCCTGGGATATGAAACGTGTACCGGAGTGGAGGTTCTTGTCAAGACAGCAGCCCTCAACTTTGGGGTCCCTGTGTCTGGTTGATTTTTTCATTTTCCCAAGGTCAACGCCCATGTGTGGAAGTGCCCTATGCTCTGTGGTTCTGTGTTTTACATGGTTTGGGAAAGAGGATACACTTGTGAAGATTGGCTGTTGGCCATTGACATCCCGCCCATCAGCTTAACAAGGCTCCCTTGACTCCGTGGGCTGTCCTGCCTTTCTGGTTTTTAGACTTTTTTCGCCTGGCCCTTTTGCCCCGGGGGGGGGGCGAGAGATTTCTTTGTAGTGCTGATTTGCTCTCCCAGGTTGCTTGGTTGGCCAAAAAGGGCGTATGCGTTTTTTCCTGAATATATTCAGGAAAAAACGCATACGCCCTTTTTGGCCAACCGCATCATTGTCCACGTTCTGGCGCTTTTCATGTGCTATCGGGGCCATTCCGATGTACCCGTTGACATCCGTTTCCTGCAGTTCTGCCTTGCGTTCAGCGCCTCTTCGTAGCCTGACCTCAATATATTTTGGGGCGATAGTTATCGTTTAGAACTCTGCAGGTTTGGGAAGTGCAGTGCCCCTGAGCTCCATTTCCCAAGTCGCTTTTTTGTGAGTGGGACGCAACACGGCTGGATGGCTTCACGCCCTATTGTCGATCCGGGGTGGCAGGCTGAACCGCTGGTGAATTCTTCTTCGTGATGGGAAATGAGAGTGACATGTGCCCGACCAAACACCTCCAGCGAGTCTCTCATTGGTTCCCCCTCTTGCAGTTCATCCTGCGGACAAATTGCAGACGGTACGAAAGAGGCATGGAAAGGCGCCGAGTCTCCAAGTGGGGAGATTGTTAGTAAGGGGGCCTGAATGGAGAACACGAGCACCAGGAGATGAAAACTGAGGTGAGTTTCAGAAAGCTTTCCCGATCCCACGGTGTAGCATCCGCTGGGTTTCCAATGCGTGCTTTCGCTGTCGGAAGATTGCGTTGAACCTGGAGAGTTGGGACCCATGGAATGGGGAGCACGCAGGATTCCTTTCAAGGGTCTGCATTTGCTTTCCCAACCTCACCAATCGTCTCAGCCCCAAGACTGTCCAGCCTTATGTCTTCTGCCGCTGGGGCTGTAGATGTGGTCAATCCTGGTTGCATGCCAGTCCCTGAACGCATTTTGGAAGAATTTCTCTCTGTTTTGCCCTGCTTGTTTCTTCTTTATGTTGGAAATGTATCCTCAGAATGGGTCTGAGCTGATTTTCCCTGCTGGTTTTAGGCCGCTTTACACACACTTGATGCACTTACACAGAGATATCAAGACTTAGCTTTTAAGATGCTTACTAGTCGGATAGATACTTGTGCGATGAACAGGGTCTGGTGAGTCCAGTTGATTGAGCAAGGAGTAGGTCGTGTCCATTCCATATTCGGTTTTCGGAAGGGTATCTGTGCTCATTTCAAACTCGAGTTTTATGCGTCACCCCACCTCACCTTTGCCCTGAAGCAGGCATAAGTGTGTTTTCTAAAAGCGTGACTCTGTTCTGTTTGGGGATTCAGTGCATGGGGAGCGATTTTTACATTCCCTCGATAAGTGATATCATAAGTTTCTTTTTTTGTGGGACTTATTTCACTGAGGATGATCGTACCTAAATCCACTCAGGATGCTGCTACCAGCCTCATGACGTGGATTTCATGGCTGAGTGACACTCCATTGGACCTACGTAGCACCACTTGTCCACTTGTCCACTTGTCTTTGTCCACTTGTCCACTCGTCTTTGTCCACTTGGCTCTTTCCTGGGATATGAAACGTGTACCGGAGTGGAGGTTCTTGTCAAGACAGCAGCCCTCAACTTTGGGGTCCCTGTGTCTGGTTGATTTTTTCATTTTCCCAAGGTCAACGCCCATGTGTGGAAGTGCCCTATGCTCTGTGGTTCTGTGTTTTCCATGGTTTGGGAAAGAGGATACCCTTGTGAAGATTGGCTGTTGGCCATTGACATCCCGCCCATCAGCTTAACAAGGCTCCCTTGACTCCGTGGGCTGTCCTGCCTTTCTGGTTTTTAGACTTTTTTCGCCTGGCCCTTTTGCCCCGGGGGGGGCGAGAGATTTCTTTGTAGTGCTGATTTGCTCTCCCAGGTTGCTTGGTTGGCCAAAAAGGGCGTATGCTTTTTTTCCTGAATATATTCAGGAAAAAAAGCATACGCCCTTTTTGGCCAACCGCATCATTGTCCACGTTCTGGCGCTTTTCATGTGCTATCGGGGCCATTCCGATGTAGCCGTTGACATCCGTTTCCTGCAATTCTGCCTTGCGTTCAACGCCTCTTCGTAGCCTGACCTCAATATATTTTGGGGCGATAGTTATCGTTTAGAACTCTGCAGGTTTGGGAAGTGCAGTGCCCCTGAGCTCCATTTCCCAAGTCGCTTTTTTGGGAGGGGGACGCAACACGGCTGGATGGCTTCACGCCCTATTGTCGATCCGGGGTGGCAGGCTGAACCTCTGGTGAATTCTTCTTCGTGATGGGAAATGAGAGTGACATGTGCCCGACCAAACACCTCCAGCGAGTCTCTCATTGGTTCCCCCTCTTGCAGTTCATCCTGCGGACAAATTGCAGACGGTACGAAAGAGGCATGGAAAGGCGCCGAGTCTCCAAGTGGGGAGATTGTTAGTAAGGGGGCCTGAATGGAGAACACGAGCACCAGGAGATGAAAACTGAGGTGAGTTTCAGAAAGCTTTCCCGATCCCACGGTGTAGCATCCGCTGGGTTTCCAATGAGTGCTTTCGCTGCCGGAAGATTGCGTTGAACCTGGAGAGTTGGGACCCATGGAATGGGGAGCACGCAGGATTCCTTTCAAGGGTCTGCATTTGCTTTCCCAACCTCACCAATCGTCTCAGCCCCAAGAGTGTCCAGCCTTATGTCTTCTGCCGCTGGGGCTGTAGATGTGGTCAATCCTGGTTGCATGCCAGTCCCTGAACGCATTTTGGAAGAATTTCTCTCTGTTTTGCCCTGCTTGTTTCTTCTTTATGTTGGAAATGTATCCTCAGAATGGGTCTGAGCTGATTTTCCCTGCTGGTTTTAGGCCGCTTTACACACACTTGATGCACTTACACAGAGATATCAAGACTTAGCTTTTAAGATGCTTACTAGTCGGATAGATACTTGTGCGATGAACAGGGTCTGGTGAGTCCAGTTGATTGAGCAAGGAGTAGGTCGTGTCCATTCCATATTCGGTTTTCGGAAGGGTATCTGTGCTCATTTCAAACTCGAGTTTTATGCGTCACCCCCACCTCACCTTTCCCCTGAAGCAGGCATAAGTGTGTTTTCTAAAAGCGTGACTCTGTTCTGTTTGGGGATTCAGTGCATGGGGAGCGATTTTTACATTCCCTCGATAAGTGATATCATAAGTTTCTTTCTTTCTGGGACTTATTTCACTGAGGATGATCGTACCTAAATCCACTCAGGATGCTGCTACCAGCCTCATGACGTGGATTTCATGGCTGAGTGACACTCCATTGGACCTACGTAGCACCACTTGTCCACTTGTCCACTTGTCTTTGTCCACTTGTCCACTTGGCTCTTTCCTGGGATATGAAACGTGTACCGGAGTGGAGGTTCTTGTCAAGACAGCAGCCCTCAACTTTGGGGTCCCTGTGTCTGGTTGATTTTTTGATTTTCCCAAGGTCAACGCCCATGTGTGGAAGTGCCCTATGCTCTGTGGTTCTGTGTTTTACATGGTTTGGGAAAGAGGATACACTTGTGAAGATTGGCTGTTGGCCATTGACATCCCGCCCATCAGCTTAACAAGGCTCCCTTGACTCCGTGGGCTGTCCTGCCTTTCTGGTTTTTAGACTTTTTTCGCCTGGCCCTTTTGCCCCGGGGGGGGGGCGAGAGATTTCTTTGTAGTGCTGATTTGCTCTCCCAGGTTGCTTGGTTGGCCAAAAAGGGCGTATGCGTTTTTTCCTGAATATATTCAGGAAAAAACGCATACGCCCTTTTTGGCCAACCGCATCATTGTCCACGTTCTGGCGCTTTTCATGTGCTATCGGGGCCATTCCGATGTACCCGTTGACATCCGTTTCCTGCAGTTCTGCCTTGCGTTCAGCGCCTCTTCGTAGCCTGACCTCAATATATTTTGGGGCGATAGTTATCGTTTAGAACTCTGCAGGTTTGGGAAGTGCAGTGCCCCTGAGCTCCATTTCCCAAGTCGCTTTTTTGTGAGTGGGACGCAACACGGCTGGATGGCTTCACGCCCTATTGTCGATCCGGGGTGGCAGGCTGAACCGCTGGTGAATTCTTCTTCGTGATGGGAAATGAGAGTGACATGTGCCCGACCAAACACCTCCAGCGAGTCTCTCATTGGTTCCCCCTCTTGCAGTTCATCCTGCGGACAAATTGCAGACGGTACGAAAGAGGCATGGAAAGGCGCCGAGTCTCCAAGTGGGGAGATTGTTAGTAAGGGGGCCTGAATGGAGAACACGAGCACCAGGAGATGAAAACTGAGGTGAGTTTCAGAAAGCTTTCCCGATCCCACGGTGTAGCATCCGCTGGGTTTCCAATGCGTGCTTTCGCTGTCGGAAGATTGCGTTGAACCTGGAGAGTTGGGACCCATGGAATGGGGAGCACGCAGGATTCCTTTCAAGGGTCTGCATTTGCTTTCCCAACCTCACCAATCGTCTCAGCCCCAAGACTGTCCAGCCTTATGTCTTCTGCCGCTGGGGCTGTAGATGTGGTCAATCCTGGTTGCATGCCAGTCCCTGAACGCATTTTGGAAGAATTTCTCTCTGTTTTGCCCTGCTTGTTTCTTCTTTATGTTGGAAATGTATCCTCAGAATGGGTCTGAGCTGATTTTCCCTGCTGGTTTTAGGCCGCTTGACACACACTTGATGCACTTACACAGAGATATCAAGACTTAGCTTTTAAGATGCTTACTAGTCGGATAGATACTTGTGCGATGAACAGGGTCTGGTGAGTCCAGTTGATTGAGCAAGGAGTAGGTCGTGTCCATTCCATATTCGGTTTTCGGAAGGGTATCTGTGCTCATTTCAAACTCGAGTTTTATGCGTCACCCCACCTCACCTTTCCCCTGAAGCAGGCATAAGTGTGTTTTCTAAAAGCGTGACTCTGTTCTGTTTGGGGATTCAGTGCATGGGGAGCGATTTTTACATTCCCTCGATAAGTGATATCATAAGTTTCTTTTTTTGTGGGACTTATTTCACTGAGGATGATCGTACCTAAATCCACTCAGGATGCTGCTACCAGCCTCATGACGTGGATTTCATGGCTGAGTGACACTCCATTGGACCTACGTAGCACCACTTGTCCACTTGTCCACTTGTCTTTGTCCACTTGTCCACTCGTCTTTGTCCACTTGGCTCTTTCCTGGGATATGAAACGTGTACCGGAGTGGAGGTTCTTGTCAAGACAGCAGCCCTCAACTTTGGGGTCCCTGTGTCTGGTTGATTTTTTGATTTTCCCAAGGTCAACGCCCATGTGTGGAAGTGCCCTATGCTCTGTGGTTCTGTGTTTTACATGGTTTGGGAAAGAGGATACACTTGTGAAGATTGGCTGTTGGCCATTGACATCCCGCCCATCAGCTTAACAAGGCTCCCTTGACTCCGTGGGCTGTCCTGCCTTTCTGGTTTTTAGACTTTTTTCGCCTGGCCCTTTTGCCCCGGGGGGGGGGCGAGAGATTTCTTTGTAGTGCTGATTTGCTCTCCCAGGTTGCTTGGTTGGCCAAAAAGGGCGTATGCGTTTTTTCCTGAATATATTCAGGAAAAAACGCATACGCCCTTTTTGGCCAACCGCATCATTGTCCACGTTCTGGCGCTTTTCATGTGCTATCGGGGCCATTCCGATGTACCCGTTGACATCCGTTTCCTGCAGTTCTGCCTTGCGTTCAGCGCCTCTTCGTAGCCTGACCTCAATATATTTTGGGGCGATAGTTATCGTTTAGAACTCTGCAGGTTTGGGAAGTGCAGTGCCCCTGAGCTCCATTTCCCAAGTCGCTTTTTTGTGAGTGGGACGCAACACGGCTGGATGGCTTCACGCCCTATTGTCGATCCGGGGTGGCAGGCTGAACCGCTGGTGAATTCTTCTTCGTGATGGGAAATGAGAGTGACATGTGCCCGACCAAACACCTCCAGCGAGTCTCTCATTGGTTCCCCCTCTTGCAGTTCATCCTGCGGACAAATTGCAGACGGTACGAAAGAGGCATGGAAAGGCGCCGAGTCTCCAAGTGGGGAGATTGTTAGTAAGGGGGCCTGAATGGAGAACACGAGCACCAGGAGATGAAAACTGAGGTGAGTTTCAGAAAGCTTTCCCGATCCCACGGTGTAGCATCCGCTGGGTTTCCAATGCGTGCTTTCGCTGTCGGAAGATTGCGTTGAACCTGGAGAGTTGGGACCCATGGAATGGGGAGCACGCAGGATTCCTTTCAAGGGTCTGCATTTGCTTTCCCAACCTCACCAATCGTCTCAGCCCCAAGACTGTCCAGCCTTATGTCTTCTGCCGCTGGGGCTGTAGATGTGGTCAATCCTGGTTGCATGCCAGTCCCTGAACGCATTTTGGAAGAATTTCTCTCTGTTTTGCCCTGCTTGTTTCTTCTTTATGTTGGAAATGTATCCTCAGAATGGGTCTGAGCTGATTTTCCCTGCTGGTTTTAGGCCGCTTGACACACACTTGATGCACTTACACAGAGATATCAAGACTTAGCTTTGAAGATGCTTACTAGTCGGATAGATACTTGTGCGATGAACAGGGTCTGGTGAGTCCAGTTGATTGAGCAAGGAGTAGGTCGTGTCCATTCCATATTCGGTTTTCGGAAGGGTATCTGTGCTCATTTCAAACTCGAGTTTTATGCGTCACCCCACCTCACCTTTCCCCTGAAGCAGGCATAAGTGTGTTTTCTAAAAGCGTGACTCTGTTCTGTTTGGGGATTCAGTGCATGGGGAGCGATTTTTACATTCCCTCGATAAGTGATATCATAAGTTTCTTTTTTTGTGGGACTTATTTCACTGAGGATGATCGTACCTAAATCCACTCAGGATGCTGCTACCAGCCTCATGACGTGGATTTCATGGCTGAGTGACACTCCATTGGACCTACGTAGCACCACTTGTCCACTTGTCCACTTGTCTTTGTCCACTTGTCCACTCGTCTTTGTCCACTTGGCTCTTTCCTGGGATATGAAACGTGTACCGGAGTGGAGGTTCTTGTCAAGACAGCAGCCCTCAACTTTGGGGTCCCTGTGTCTGGTTGATTTTTTCATTTTCCCAAGGTCAACGCCCATGTGTGGAAGTGCCCTATGCTCTGTGGTTCTGTGTTTTCCATGGTTTGGGAAAGAGGATACCCTTGTGAAGATTGGCTGTTGGCCATTGACATCCCGCCCATCAGCTTAACAAGGCTCCCTTGACTCCGTGGGCTGTCCTGCCTTTCTGGTTTTTAGACTTTTTTCGCCTGGCCCTTTTGCCCCGGGGGGGGCGAGAGATTTCTTTGTAGTGCTGATTTGCTCTCCCAGGTTGCTTGGTTGGCCAAAAAGGGCGTATGCTTTTTTTCCTGAATATATTCAGGAAAAAAAGCATACGCCCTTTTTGGCCAACCGCATCATTGTCCACGTTCTGGCGCTTTTCATGTGCTATCGGGGCCATTCCGATGTAGCCGTTGACATCCGTTTCCTGCAATTCTGCCTTGCGTTCAACGCCTCTTCGTAGCCTGACCTCAATATATTTTGGGGCGATAGTTATCGTTTAGAACTCTGCAGGTTTGGGAAGTGCAGTGCCCCTGAGCTCCATTTCCCAAGTCGCTTTTTTGGGAGGGGGACGCAACACGGCTGGATGGCTTCACGCCCTATTGTCGATCCGGGGTGGCAGGCTGAACCTCTGGTGAATTCTTCTTCGTGATGGGAAATGAGAGTGACATGTGCCCGACCAAACACCTCCAGCGAGTCTCTCATTGGTTCCCCCTCTTGCAGTTCATCCTGCGGACAAATTGCAGACGGTACGAAAGAGGCATGGAAAGGCGCCGAGTCTCCAAGTGGGGAGATTGTTAGTAAGGGGGCCTGAATGGAGAACACGAGCACCAGGAGATGAAAACTGAGGTGAGTTTCAGAAAGCTTTCCCGATCCCACGGTGTAGCATCCGCTGGGTTTCCAATGAGTGCTTTCGCTGCCGGAAGATTGCGTTGAACCTGGAGAGTTGGGACCCATGGAATGGGGAGCACGCAGGATTCCTTTCAAGGGTCTGCATTTGCTTTCCCAACCTCACCAATCGTCTCAGCCCCAAGAGTGTCCAGCCTTATGTCTTCTGCCGCTGGGGCTGTAGATGTGGTCAATCCTGGTTGCATGCCAGTCCCTGAACGCATTTTGGAAGAATTTCTCTCTGTTTTGTCCTGCTTGTTTCTTCTTTATGTTGGAAATGTATCCTCAGAATGGGTCTGAGCTGATTTTCCCTGCTGGTTTTAGGCCGCTTTACACACACTTGATGCACTTACACAGAGATATCAAGACTTAGCTTTTAAGATGCTTACTAGTCGGATAGATACTTGTGCGATGAACAGGGTCTGGTGAGTCCAGTTGATTGAGCAAGGAGTAGGTCGTGTCCATTCCATATTCGGTTTTCGGAAGGGTATCTGTGCTCATTTCAAACTCGAGTTTTATGCGTCACCCCCACCTCACCTTTCCCCTGAAGCAGGCATAAGTGTGTTTTCTAAAAGCGTGACTCTGTTCTGTTTGGGGATTCAGTGCATGGGGAGCGATTTTTACATTCCCTCGATAAGTGATATCATAAGTTTCTTTCTTTCTGGGACTTATTTCACTGAGGATGATCGTACCTAAATCCACTCAGGATGCTGCTACCAGCCTCATGACGTGGATTTCATGGCTGAGTGACACTCCATTGGACCTACGTAGCACCACTTGTCCACTTGTCCACTTGTCTTTGTCCACTTGTCCACTTGGCTCTTTCCTGGGATATGAAACGTGTACCGGAGTGGAGGTTCTTGTCAAGACAGCAGCCCTCAACTTTGGGGTCCCTGTGTCTGGTTGATTTTTTCATTTTCCCAAGGTCAACGCCCATGTGTGGAAGTGCCCTATGCTCTGTGGTTCTGTGTTTTACATGGTTTGGGAAAGAGGATACACTTGTGAAGATTGGCTGTTGGCCATTGACATCCCGCCCATCAGCTTAACAAGGCTCCCTTGACTCCGTGGGCTGTCCTGCCTTTCTGGTTTTTAGACTTTTTTCGCCTGGCCCTTTTGCCCCGGGGGGGGGGCGAGAGATTTCTTTGTAGTGCTGATTTGCTCTCCCAGGTTGCTTGGTTGGCCAAAAAGGGCGTATGCGTTTTTTCCTGAATATATTCAGGAAAAAACGCATACGCCCTTTTTGGCCAACCGCATCATTGTCCACGTTCTGGCGCTTTTCATGTGCTATCGGGGCCATTCCGATGTACCCGTTGACATCCGTTTCCTGCAGTTCTGCCTTGCGTTCAGCGCCTCTTCGTAGCCTGACCTCAATATATTTTGGGGCGATAGTTATCGTTTAGAACTCTGCAGGTTTGGGAAGTGCAGTGCCCCTGAGCTCCATTTCCCAAGTCGCTTTTTTGTGAGTGGGACGCAACACGGCTGGATGGCTTCACGCCCTATTGTCGATCCGGGGTGGCAGGCTGAACCGCTGGTGAATTCTTCTTCGTGATGGGAAATGAGAGTGACATGTGCCCGACCAAACACCTCCAGCGAGTCTCTCATTGGTTCCCCCTCTTGCAGTTCATCCTGCGGACAAATTGCAGACGGTACGAAAGAGGCATGGAAAGGCGCCGAGTCTCCAAGTGGGGAGATTGTTAGTAAGGGGGCCTGAATGGAGAACACGAGCACCAGGAGATGAAAACTGAGGTGAGTTTCAGAAAGCTTTCCCGATCCCACGGTGTAGCATCCGCTGGGTTTCCAATGAGTGCTTTCGCTGTCGGAAGATTGCGTTGAACCTGGAGAGTTGGGACCCATGGAATGGGGAGCACGCAGGATTCCTTTCAAGGGTCTGCATTTGCTTTCCCAACCTCACCAATCGTCTCAGCCCCAAGAGTGTCCAGCCTTATGTCTTCTGCCGCTGGGGCTGTAGATGTGGTCAATCCTGGTTGCATGCCAGTCCCTGAACGCATTTTGGAAGAATTTCTCTCTGTTTTGCCCTGCTTGTTTCTTCTTTATGTTGGAAATGTATCCTCAGAATGGGTCTGAGCTGATTTTCCCTGCTGGTTTTAGGCCGCTTGACACACACTTGATGCACTTACACAGAGATATCAAGACTTAGCTTTTAAGATGCTTACTAGTCGGATAGATACTTGTGCGATGAACAGGGTCTGGTGAGTCCAGTTGATTGAGCAAGGAGTAGGTCGTGTCCATTCCATATTCGGTTTTCGGAAGGGTATCTGTGCTCATTTCAAACTCGAGTTTTATGCGTCACCCCACCTCACCTTTCCCCTGAAGCAGGCATAAGTGTGTTTTCTAAAAGCGTGACTCTGTTCTGTTTGGGGATTCAGTGCATGGGGAGCGATTTTTACATTCCCTCGATAAGTGATATCATAAGTTTCTTTTTTTGTGGGACTTATTTCACTGAGGATGATCGTACCTAAATCCACTCAGGATGCTGCTACCAGCCTCATGACGTGGATTTCATGGCTGAGTGACACTCCATTGGACCTACGTAGCACCACTTGTCCACTTGTCCACTTGTCTTTGTCCACTTGTCCACTTGGCTCTTTCCTGGGATATGAAACGTGTACCGGAGTGGAGGTTCTTGTCAAGACAGCAGCCCTCAACTTTGGGGTCCCTGTGTCTGGTTGATTTTTTGATTTTCCCAAGGTCAACGCCCATGTGTGGAAGTGCCCTATGCTCTGTGGTTCTGTGTTTTACATGGTTTGGGAAAGAGGATACACTTGTGAAGATTGGCTGTTGGCCATTGACATCCCGCCCATCAGCTTAACAAGGCTCCCTTGACTCCGTGGGCTGTCCTGCCTTTCTGGTTTTTAGACTTTTTTCGCCTGGCCCTTTTGCCCCGGGGGGGGGCGAGAGATTTCTTTGTAGTGCTGATTTGCTCTCCCAGGTTGCTTGGTTGGCCAAAAAGGGCGTATGCGTTTTTTCCTGAATATATTCAGGAAAAAACGCATACGCCCTTTTTGGCCAACCGCATCATTGTCCACGTTCTGGCGCTTTTCATGTGCTATCGGGGCCATTCCGATGTACCCGTTGACATCCGTTTCCTGCAGTTCTGCCTTGCGTTCAGCGCCTCTTCGTAGCCTGACCTCAATATATTTTGGGGCGATAGTTATCGTTTAGAACTCTGCAGGTTTGGGAAGTGCAGTGCCCCTGAGCTCCATTTCCCAAGTCGCTTTTTTGGGAGGGGGACGCAACACGGCTGGATGGCTTCACGCCCTATTGTCGATCCGGGGTGGCAGGCTGAACCTCTGGTGAATTCTTCTTCGTGATGGGAAATGAGAGTGACATGTTCCCGACCAAACACCTCCAGCGAGTCTCTCATTGGTTCCCCCTCTTGCAGTTCATCCTGCGGACAAATTGCAGACGGTACGAAAGAGGCATGGAAAGGCGCCGAGTCTCCAAGTGGGGAGATTGTTAGTAAGGGGGCCTGAATGGAGAACACGAGCACCAGGAGATGAAAACTGAGGTGAGTTTCAGAAAGCTTTCCCGATCCCACGGTGTAGCATCCGCTGGGTTTCCAATGAGTGATTTCGCTGCCGGAAGATTGCGTTGAACCTGGAGAGTTGGGACCCATGGAATGGGGAGCACGCAGGATTCCTTTCAAGGGTCTGCATTTGCTTTCCCAACCTCACCAATCGTCTCAGCCCCAAGAGTGTCCAGCCTTATGTCTTCTGCCGCTGGGGCTGTAGATGTGGTCAATCCTGGTTGCATGCCAGTCCCTGAACGCATTTTGGAAGAATTTCTCTCTGTTTTGCCCTGCTTCTTTCTTCTTTATGTTGGAAATGTATCCTCAGAATGGGTCTGAGCTGATTTTCCCTGCTGGTTTTAGGCCGCTTTACACACACTTGATGCACTTACACAGAGATATCAAGACTTAGCTTTTAAGATGCTTACTAGTCGGATAGATACTTGTGCGATGAACAGGGTCTGGTGAGTCCAGTTGATTGAGCAAGGAGTAGGTCGTGTCCATTCCATATTCGGTTTTCGGAAGGGTATCTGTGCTCATTTCAAACTCGAGTTTTATGCGTCACCCCCACCTCACCTTTCCCCTGAAGCAGGCATAAGTGTGTTTTCTAAAAGCGTGACTCTGTTCTGTTTGGGGATTCAGTGCATGGGGAGCGATTTTTACATTCCCTCGATAAGTGATATCATAAGTTTCTTTCTTTCTGGGACTTATTTCACTGAGGATGATCGTACCTAAATCCACTCAGGATGCTGCTACCAGCCTCATGACGTGGATTTCATGGCTGAGTGACACTCCATTGGACCTACGTAGCACCACTTGTCCACTTGTCCACTTGTCTTTGTCCACTTGTCCACTTGGCTCTTTCCTGGGATATGAAACGTGTACCGGAGTGGAGGTTCTTGTCAAGACAGCAGCCCTCAACTTTGGGGTCCCTGTGTCTGGTTGATTTTTTCATTTTCCCAAGGTCAACGCCCATGTGTGGAAGTGCCCTATGCTCTGTGGTTCTGTGTTTTCCATGGTTTGGGAAAGAGGATACACTTGTGAAGATTGGCTGTTGGCCATTGACATCCCGCCCATCAGCTTAACAAGGCTCCCTTGACTCCGTGGGCTGTCCTGCCTTTCTGGTTTTTAGACTTTTTTCGCCTGGCCCTTTTGCCCCGGGGGGGGGGCGAGAGATTTCTTTGTAGTGCTGATTTGCTCTCCCAGGTTGCTTGGTTGGCCAAAAAGGGCGTATGCGTTTTTTCCTGAATATATTCAGGAAAAAACGCATACGCCCTTTTTGGCCAACCGCATCATTGTCCACGTTCTGGCGCTTTTCATGTGCTATCGGGGCCATTCCGATGTACCCGTTGACATCCGTTTCCTGCAGTTCTGCCTTGCGTTCAGCGCCTCTTCGTAGCCTGACCTCAATATATTTTGGGGCGATAGTTATCGTTTAGAACTCTGCAGGTTTGGGAAGTGCAGTGCCCCTGAGCTCCATTTCCCAAGTCGCTTTTTTGTGAGTGGGACGCAACACGGCTGGATGGCTTCACGCCCTATTGTCGATCCGGGGTGGCAGGCTGAACCGCTGGTGAATTCTTCTTCGTGATGGGAAATGAGAGTGACATGTGCCCGACCAAACACCTCCAGCGAGTCTCTCATTGGTTCCCCCTCTTGCAGTTCATCCTGCGGACAAATTGCAGACGGTACGAAAGAGGCATGGAAAGGCGCCGAGTCTCCAAGTGGGGAGATTGTTAGTAAGGGGGCCTGAATGGAGAACACGAGCACCAGGAGATGAAAACTGAGGTGAGTTTCAGAAAGCTTTCCCGATCCCACGGTGTAGCATCCGCTGGGTTTCCAATGCGTGCTTTCGCTGTCGGAAGATTGCGTTGAACCTGGAGAGTTGGGACCCATGGAATGGGGAGCACGCAGGATTCCTTTCAAGGGTCTGCATTTGCTTTCCCAACCTCACCAATCGTCTCAGCCCCAAGACTGTCCAGCCTTATGTCTTCTGCCGCTGGGGCTGTAGATGTGGTCAATCCTGGTTGCATGCCAGTCCCTGAACGCATTTTGGAAGAATTTCTCTCTGTTTTGCCCTGCTTGTTTCTTCTTTATGTTGGAAATGTATCCTCAGAATGGGTCTGAGCTGATTTTCCCTGCTGGTTTTAGGCCGCTTGACACACACTTGATGCACTTACACAGAGATATCAAGACTTAGCTTTGAAGATGCTTACTAGTCGGATAGATACTTGTGCGATGAACAGGGTCTGGTGAGTCCAGTTGATTGAGCAAGGAGTAGGTCGTGTCCATTCCATATTCGGTTTTCGGAAGGGTATCTGTGCTCATTTCAAACTCGAGTTTTATGCGTCACCCCACCTCACCTTTGCCCTGAAGCAGGCATAAGTGTGTTTTCTAAAAGCGTGACTCTGTTCTGTTTGGGGATTCAGTGCATGGGGAGCGATTTTTACATTCCCTCGATAAGTGATATCATAAGTTTCTTTTTTTGTGGGACTTATTTCACTGAGGATGATCGTACCTAAATCCACTCAGGATGCTGCTACCAGCCTCATGACGTGGATTTCATGGCTGAGTGACACTCCATTGGACCTACGTAGCACCACTTGTCCACTTGTCCACTTGTCTTTGTCCACTTGTCCACTCGTCTTTGTCCACTTGGCTCTTTCCTGGGATATGAAACGTGTACCGGAGTGGAGGTTCTTGTCAAGACAGCAGCCCTCAACTTTGGGGTCCCTGTGTCTGGTTGATTTTTTCATTTTCCCAAGGTCAACGCCCATGTGTGGAAGTGCCCTATGCTCTGTGGTTCTGTGTTTTCCATGGTTTGGGAAAGAGGATACCCTTGTGAAGATTGGCTGTTGGCCATTGACATCCCGCCCATCAGCTTAACAAGGCTCCCTTGACTCCGTGGGCTGTCCTGCCTTTCTGGTTTTTAGACTTTTTTCGCCTGGCCCTTTTGCCCCGGGGGGGGCGAGAGATTTCTTTGTAGTGCTGATTTGCTCTCCCAGGTTGCTTGGTTGGCCAAAAAGGGCGTATGCTTTTTTTCCTGAATATATTCAGGAAAAAAAGCATACGCCCTTTTTGGCCAACCGCATCATTGTCCACGTTCTGGCGCTTTTCATGTGCTATCGGGGCCATTCCGATGTAGCCGTTGACATCCGTTTCCTGCAATTCTGCCTTGCGTTCAACGCCTCTTCGTAGCCTGACCTCAATATATTTTGGGGCGATAGTTATCGTTTAGAACTCTGCAGGTTTGGGAAGTGCAGTGCCCCTGAGCTCCATTTCCCAAGTCGCTTTTTTGGGAGGGGGACGCAACACGGCTGGATGGCTTCACGCCCTATTGTCGATCCGGGGTGGCAGGCTGAACCTCTGGTGAATTCTTCTTCGTGATGGGAAATGAGAGTGACATGTGCCCGACCAAACACCTCCAGCGAGTCTCTCATTGGTTCCCCCTCTTGCAGTTCATCCTGCGGACAAATTGCAGACGGTACGAAAGAGGCATGGAAAGGCGCCGAGTCTCCAAGTGGGGAGATTGTTAGTAAGGGGGCCTGAATGGAGAACACGAGCACCAGGAGATGAAAACTGAGGTGAGTTTCAGAAAGCTTTCCCGATCCCACGGTGTAGCATCCGCTGGGTTTCCAATGAGTGCTTTCGCTGCCGGAAGATTGCGTTGAACCTGGAGAGTTGGGACCCATGGAATGGGGAGCACGCAGGATTCCTTTCAAGGGTCTGCATTTGCTTTCCCAACCTCACCAATCGTCTCAGCCCCAAGAGTGTCCAGCCTTATGTCTTCTGCCGCTGGGGCTGTAGATGTGGTCAATCCTGGTTGCATGCCAGTCCCTGAACGCATTTTGGAAGAATTTCTCTCTGTTTTGTCCTGCTTGTTTCTTCTTTATGTTGGAAATGTATCCTCAGAATGGGTCTGAGCTGATTTTCCCTGCTGGTTTTAGGCCGCTTTACACACACTTGATGCACTTACACAGAGATATCAAGACTTAGCTTTTAAGATGCTTACTAGTCGGATAGATACTTGTGCGATGAACAGGGTCTGGTGAGTCCAGTTGATTGAGCAAGGAGTAGGTCGTGTCCATTCCATATTCGGTTTTCGGAAGGGTATCTGTGCTCATTTCAAACTCGAGTTTTATGCGTCACCCCCACCTCACCTTTCCCCTGAAGCAGGCATAAGTGTGTTTTCTAAAAGCGTGACTCTGTTCTGTTTGGGGATTCAGTGCATGGGGAGCGATTTTTACATTCCCTCGATAAGTGATATCATAAGTTTCTTTCTTTCTGGGACTTATTTCACTGAGGATGATCGTACCTAAATCCACTCAGGATGCTGCTACCAGCCTCATGACGTGGATTTCATGGCTGAGTGACACTCCATTGGACCTACGTAGCACCACTTGTCCACTTGTCCACTTGTCTTTGTCCACTTGTCCACTTGGCTCTTTCCTGGGATATGAAACGTGTACCGGAGTGGAGGTTCTTGTCAAGACAGCAGCCCTCAACTTTGGGGTCCCTGTGTCTGGTTGATTTTTTCATTTTCCCAAGGTCAACGCCCATGTGTGGAAGTGCCCTATGCTCTGTGGTTCTGTGTTTTACATGGTTTGGGAAAGAGGATACACTTGTGAAGATTGGCTGTTGGCCATTGACATCCCGCCCATCAGCTTAACAAGGCTCCCTTGACTCCGTGGGCTGTCCTGCCTTTCTGGTTTTTAGACTTTTTTCGCCTGGCCCTTTTGCCCCGGGGGGGGGGCGAGAGATTTCTTTGTAGTGCTGATTTGCTCTCCCAGGTTGCTTGGTTGGCCAAAAAGGGCGTATGCGTTTTTTCCTGAATATATTCAGGAAAAAACGCATACGCCCTTTTTGGCCAACCGCATCATTGTCCACGTTCTGGCGCTTTTCATGTGCTATCGGGGCCATTCCGATGTACCCGTTGACATCCGTTTCCTGCAGTTCTGCCTTGCGTTCAGCGCCTCTTCGTAGCCTGACCTCAATATATTTTGGGGCGATAGTTATCGTTTAGAACTCTGCAGGTTTGGGAAGTGCAGTGCCCCTGAGCTCCATTTCCCAAGTCGCTTTTTTGTGAGTGGGACGCAACACGGCTGGATGGCTTCACGCCCTATTGTCGATCCGGGGTGGCAGGCTGAACCGCTGGTGAATTCTTCTTCGTGATGGGAAATGAGAGTGACATGTGCCCGACCAAACACCTCCAGCGAGTCTCTCATTGGTTCCCCCTCTTGCAGTTCATCCTGCGGACAAATTGCAGACGGTACGAAAGAGGCATGGAAAGGCGCCGAGTCTCCAAGTGGGGAGATTGTTAGTAAGGGGGCCTGAATGGAGAACACGAGCACCAGGAGATGAAAACTGAGGTGAGTTTCAGAAAGCTTTCCCGATCCCACGGTGTAGCATCCGCTGGGTTTCCAATGAGTGCTTTCGCTGTCGGAAGATTGCGTTGAACCTGGAGAGTTGGGACCCATGGAATGGGGAGCACGCAGGATTCCTTTCAAGGGTCTGCATTTGCTTTCCCAACCTCACCAATCGTCTCAGCCCCAAGAGTGTCCAGCCTTATGTCTTCTGCCGCTGGGGCTGTAGATGTGGTCAATCCTGGTTGCATGCCAGTCCCTGAACGCATTTTGGAAGAATTTCTCTCTGTTTTGCCCTGCTTGTTTCTTCTTTATGTTGGAAATGTATCCTCAGAATGGGTCTGAGCTGATTTTCCCTGCTGGTTTTAGGCCGCTTGACACACACTTGATGCACTTACACAGAGATATCAAGACTTAGCTTTTAAGATGCTTACTAGTCGGATAGATACTTGTGCGATGAACAGGGTCTGGTGAGTCCAGTTGATTGAGCAAGGAGTAGGTCGTGTCCATTCCATATTCGGTTTTCGGAAGGGTATCTGTGCTCATTTCAAACTCGAGTTTTATGCGTCACCCCACCTCACCTTTCCCCTGAAGCAGGCATAAGTGTGTTTTCTAAAAGCGTGACTCTGTTCTGTTTGGGGATTCAGTGCATGGGGAGCGATTTTTACATTCCCTCGATAAGTGATATCATAAGTTTCTTTTTTTGTGGGACTTATTTCACTGAGGATGATCGTACCTAAATCCACTCAGGATGCTGCTACCAGCCTCATGACGTGGATTTCATGGCTGAGTGACACTCCATTGGACCTACGTAGCACCACTTGTCCACTTGTCCACTTGTCTTTGTCCACTTGTCCACTTGGCTCTTTCCTGGGATATGAAACGTGTACCGGAGTGGAGGTTCTTGTCAAGACAGCAGCCCTCAACTTTGGGGTCCCTGTGTCTGGTTGATTTTTTGATTTTCCCAAGGTCAACGCCCATGTGTGGAAGTGCCCTATGCTCTGTGGTTCTGTGTTTTACATGGTTTGGGAAAGAGGATACACTTGTGAAGATTGGCTGTTGGCCATTGACATCCCGCCCATCAGCTTAACAAGGCTCCCTTGACTCCGTGGGCTGTCCTGCCTTTCTGGTTTTTAGACTTTTTTCGCCTGGCCCTTTTGCCCCGGGGGGGGGCGAGAGATTTCTTTGTAGTGCTGATTTGCTCTCCCAGGTTGCTTGGTTGGCCAAAAAGGGCGTATGCGTTTTTTCCTGAATATATTCAGGAAAAAACGCATACGCCCTTTTTGGCCAACCGCATCATTGTCCACGTTCTGGCGCTTTTCATGTGCTATCGGGGCCATTCCGATGTACCCGTTGACATCCGTTTCCTGCAGTTCTGCCTTGCGTTCAGCGCCTCTTCGTAGCCTGACCTCAATATATTTTGGGGCGATAGTTATCGTTTAGAACTCTGCAGGTTTGGGAAGTGCAGTGCCCCTGAGCTCCATTTCCCAAGTCGCTTTTTTGGGAGGGGGACGCAACACGGCTGGATGGCTTCACGCCCTATTGTCGATCCGGGGTGGCAGGCTGAACCTCTGGTGAATTCTTCTTCGTGATGGGAAATGAGAGTGACATGTTCCCGACCAAACACCTCCAGCGAGTCTCTCATTGGTTCCCCCTCTTGCAGTTCATCCTGCGGACAAATTGCAGACGGTACGAAAGAGGCATGGAAAGGCGCCGAGTCTCCAAGTGGGGAGATTGTTAGTAAGGGGGCCTGAATGGAGAACACGAGCACCAGGAGATGAAAACTGAGGTGAGTTTCAGAAAGCTTTCCCGATCCCACGGTGTAGCATCCGCTGGGTTTCCAATGAGTGATTTCGCTGCCGGAAGATTGCGTTGAACCTGGAGAGTTGGGACCCATGGAATGGGGAGCACGCAGGATTCCTTTCAAGGGTCTGCATTTGCTTTCCCAACCTCACCAATCGTCTCAGCCCCAAGAGTGTCCAGCCTTATGTCTTCTGCCGCTGGGGCTGTAGATGTGGTCAATCCTGGTTGCATGCCAGTCCCTGAACGCATTTTGGAAGAATTTCTCTCTGTTTTGCCCTGCTTCTTTCTTCTTTATGTTGGAAATGTATCCTCAGAATGGGTCTGAGCTGATTTTCCCTGCTGGTTTTAGGCCGCTTTACACACACTTGATGCACTTACACAGAGATATCAAGACTTAGCTTTTAAGATGCTTACTAGTCGGATAGATACTTGTGCGATGAACAGGGTCTGGTGAGTCCAGTTGATTGAGCAAGGAGTAGGTCGTGTCCATTCCATATTCGGTTTTCGGAAGGGTATCTGTGCTCATTTCAAACTCGAGTTTTATGCGTCACCCCCACCTCACCTTTCCCCTGAAGCAGGCATAAGTGTGTTTTCTAAAAGCGTGACTCTGTTCTGTTTGGGGATTCAGTGCATGGGGAGCGATTTTTACATTCCCTCGATAAGTGATATCATAAGTTTCTTTCTTTCTGGGACTTATTTCACTGAGGATGATCGTACCTAAATCCACTCAGGATGCTGCTACCAGCCTCATGACGTGGATTTCATGGCTGAGTGACACTCCATTGGACCTACGTAGCACCACTTGTCCACTTGTCCACTTGTCTTTGTCCACTTGTCCACTTGGCTCTTTCCTGGGATATGAAACGTGTACCGGAGTGGAGGTTCTTGTCAAGACAGCAGCCCTCAACTTTGGGGTCCCTGTGTCTGGTTGATTTTTTCATTTTCCCAAGGTCAACGCCCATGTGTGGAAGTGCCCTATGCTCTGTGGTTCTGTGTTTTACATGGTTTGGGAAAGAGGATACACTTGTGAAGATTGGCTGTTGGCCATTGACATCCCGCCCATCAGCTTAACAAGGCTCCCTTGACTCCGTGGGCTGTCCTGCCTTTCTGGTTTTTAGACTTTTTTCGCCTGGCCCTTTTGCCCCGGGGGGGGGGCGAGAGATTTCTTTGTAGTGCTGATTTGCTCTCCCAGGTTGCTTGGTTGGCCAAAAAGGGCGTATGCGTTTTTTCCTGAATATATTCAGGAAAAAACGCATACGCCCTTTTTGGCCAACCGCATCATTGTCCACGTTCTGGCGCTTTTCATGTGCTATCGGGGCCATTCCGATGTACCCGTTGACATCCGTTTCCTGCAGTTCTGCCTTGCGTTCAGCGCCTCTTCGTAGCCTGACCTCAATATATTTTGGGGCGATAGTTATCGTTTAGAACTCTGCAGGTTTGGGAAGTGCAGTGCCCCTGAGCTCCATTTCCCAAGTCGCTTTTTTGGGAGGGGGACGCAACACGGCTGGATGGCTTCACGCCCTATTGTCGATCCGGGGTGGCAGGCTGAACCGCTGGTGAATTCTTCTTCGTGATGGGAAATGAGAGTGACATGTGCCCGACCAAACACCTCCAGCGAGTCTCTCATTGGTTCCCCCTCTTGCAGTTCATCCTGCGGACAAATTGCAGACGGTACGAAAGAGGCATGGAAAGGCGCCGAGTCTCCAAGTGGGGAGATTGTTAGTAAGGGGGCCTGAATGGAGAACACGAGCACCAGGAGATGAAAACTGAGGTGAGTTTCAGAAAGCTTTCCCGATCCCACGGTGTAGCATCCGCTGGGTTTCCAATGAGTGCTTTCGCTGTCGGAAGATTGCGTTGAACCTGGAGAGTTGGGACCCATGGAATGGGGAGCACGCAGGATTCCTTTCAAGGGTCTGCATTTGCTTTCCCAACCTCACCAATCGTCTCAGCCCCAAGAGTGTCCAGCCTTATGTCTTCTGCCGCTGGGGCTGTAGATGTGGTCAATCCTGGTTGCATGCCAGTCCCTGAACGCATTTTGGAAGAATTTCTCTCTGTTTTGCCCTGCTTGTTTCTTCTTTATGTTGGAAATGTATCCTCAGAATGGGTCTGAGCTGATTTTCCCTGCTGGTTTTAGGCCGCTTGACACACACTTGATGCACTTACACAGAGATATCAAGACTTAGCTTTTAAGATGCTTACTAGTCGGATAGATACTTGTGCGATGAACAGGGTCTGGTGAGTCCAGTTGATTGAGCAAGGAGTAGGTCGTGTCCATTCCATATTCGGTTTTCGGAAGGGTATCTGTGCTCATTTCAAACTCGAGTTTTATGCGTCACCCCACCTCACCTTTCCCCTGAAGCAGGCATAAGTGTGTTTTCTAAAAGCGTGACTCTGTTCTGTTTGGGGATTCAGTGCATGGGGAGCGATTTTTACATTCCCTCGATAAGTGATATCATAAGTTTCTTTTTTTGTGGGACTTATTTCACTGAGGATGATCGTACCTAAATCCACTCAGGATGCTGCTACCAGCCTCATGACGTGGATTTCATGGCTGAGTGACACTCCATTGGACCTACGTAGCACCACTTTTGCACTTGTCCACTTGTCCACTCGTCTTTGTCCACTTGGCTCTTTCCTGGGATATGAAACGTGTACCGGAGTGGAGGTTCTTGTCAAGACAGCAGCCCTCAACTTTGGGGTCCCTGTGTCTGGTTGATTTTTTCATTTTCCCAAGGTCAACGCCCATGTGTGGAAGTGCCCTATGCTCTGTGGTTCTGTGTTTTACATGGTTTGGGAAAGAGGATACACTTGTGAAGATTGGCTGTTGGCCATTGACATCCCGCCCATCAGCTTAACAAGGCTCCCTTGACTCCGTGGGCTGTCCTGCCTTTCTGGTTTTTAGACTTTTTTCGCCTGGCCCTTTTGCCCCGGGGGGGGGGGCGAGAGATTTCTTTGTAGTGCTGATTTGCTCTCCCAGGTTGCTTGGTTGGCCAAAAAGGGCGTATGCGTTTTTTCCTGAATATATTCAGGAAAAAACGCATACGCCCTTTTTGGCCAACCGCATCATTGTCCACGTTCTGGCGCTTTTCATGTGCTATCGGGGCCATTCCGATGTAGCCGTTGACATCCGTTTCCTGCCATTCTGCCTTGCGTTCAACGCCTCTTCGTAGCCTGACCTCAATATATTTTGGGGCGATAGTTATCGTTTAGAACTCTGCAGGTTTGGGAAGTGCAGTGCCCCTGAGCTCCATTTCCCAAGTCGCTTTTTTGGGAGGGGGACGCAACACGGCTGGATGGCTTCACGCCCTATTGTCGATCCGGGGTGGCAGGCTGAACCTCTGGTGAATTCTTCTTCGTGATGGGAAATGAGAGTGACATGTGCCCGACCAAACACCTCCAGCGAGTCTCTCATTGGTTCCCCCTCTTGCAGTTCATCCTGCGGACAAATTGCAGACGGTACGAAAGAGGCATGGAAAGGCGCCGAGTCTCCAAGTGGGGAGATTGTTAGTAAGGGGGCCTGAATGGAGAACACGAGCACCAGGAGATGAAAACTGAGGTGAGTTTCAGAAAGCTTTCCCGATCCCACGGTGTAGCATCCGCTGGGTTTCCAATGAGTGCTTTCGCTGTCGGAAGATTGCGTTGAACCTGGAGAGTTGGGACCCATGGAATGGGGAGCACGCAGGATTCCTTTCAAGGGTCTGCATTTGCTTTCCCAACCTCACCAATCGTCTCAGCCCCAAGAGTGTCCAGCCTTATGTCTTCTGCCGCTGGGGCTGTAGATGTGGTCAATCCTGGTTGCATGCCTGTCCCTGAACGCATTTTGGAAGAATTTCTCTCTGTTTTGCCCTGCTTGTTTCTTCTTTATGTTGGAAATGTATCCTCAGAATGGGTCTGAGCTGATTTTCCCTGCTGGTTTTAGGCCGCTTTACACACACTTGATGCACTTACACAGAGATATCAAGACTTAGCTTTTAAGATGCTTACTAGTCGGATAGATACTTGTGCGATGAACAGGGTCTGGTGAGTCCAGTTGATTGAGCAAGGAGTAGGTCGTGTCCATTCCATATTCGGTTTTCGGAAGGGTATCTGTGCTCATTTCAAACTCGAGTTTTATGCGTCACCCCACCTCACCTTTCCCCTGAAGCAGGCATAAGTGTGTTTTCTAAAAGCGTGACTCTGTTCTGTTTGGGGATTCAGTGCATGGGGAGCGATTTTTACATTCCCTCGATAAGTGATATCATAAGTTTCTTTTTTTGTGGGACTTATTTCACTGAGGATGATCGTACCTAAATCCACTCAGGATGCTGCTACCAGCCTCATGACGTGGATTTCATGGCTGAGTGACACTCCATTGGACCTACGTAGCACCACTTGTCCACTTGTCCACTTGTCTTTGTCCACTTGTCCACTCGTCTTTGTCCACTTGGCTCTTTCCTGGGATATGAAACGTGTACCGGAGTGGAGGTTCTTGTCAAGACAGCAGCCCTCAACTTTGGGGTCCCTGTGTCTGGTTGATTTTTTCATTTTCCCAAGGTCAACGCCCATGTGTGGAAGTGCCCTATGCTCTGTGGTTCTGTGTTTTACATGGTTTGGGAAAGAGGATACACTTGTGAAGATTGGCTGTTGGCCATTGACATCCCGCCCATCAGCTTAACAAGGCTCCCTTGACTCCGTGGGCTGTCCTGCCTTTCTGGTTTTTAGACTTTTTTCGCCTGGCCCTTTTGCCCCGGGGGGGGGGCGAGAGATTTCTTTGTAGGGCTGATTTGCTCTCCCAGGTTGCTTGGTTGGCCAAAAAGGGCGTATGCGTTTTTTCCTGAATATATTCAGGAAAAAACGCATACGCCCTTTTTGGCCAACCGCATCATTGTCCACGTTCTGGCGCTTTTCATGTGCTATCGGGGCCATTCCGATGTACCCGTTGACATCCGTTTCCTGCAGTTCTGCCTTGCGTTCAGCGCCTCTTCGTAGCCTGACCTCAATATATTTTGGGGCGATAGTTATCGTTTAGAACTCTGCAGGTTTGGGAAGTGCAGTGCCCCTGAGCTCCATTTCCCAAGTCGCTTTTTTGTGAGTGGGACGCAACACGGCTGGATGGCTTCACGCCCTATTGTCGATCCGGGGTGGCAGGCTGAACCGCTGGTGAATTCTTCTTCGTGATGGGAAATGAGAGTGACATGTGCCCCACCAAACACCTCCAGCGAGTCTCTCATTGGTTCCCCCTCTTGCAGTTCATCCTGCGGACAAATTGCAGACGGTACGAAAGAGGCATGGAAAGGCGCCGAGTCTCCAAGTGGGGAGATTGTTAGTAAGGGGGCCTGAATGGAGAACACGAGCACCAGGAGATGAAAACTGAGGTGAGTTTCAGAAAGCTTTCCCGATCCCACGGTGTAGCATCCGCTGGGTTTCCAATGAGTGCTTTCGCTGTCGGAAGATTGCGTTGAACCTGGAGAGTTGGGACCCATGGAATGGGGAGCACGCAGGATTCCTTTCAAGGGTCTGCATTTGCTTTCCCAACCTCACCAATCGTCTCAGCCCCAAGAGTGTCCAGCCTTATGTCTTCTGCCGCTGGGGTTGTAGATGTGGTCAATCCTGGTTGCATGCCAGTCCCTGAACGCATTTTGGAAGAATTTCTCTCTGTTTTGCCCTGCTTGTTTCTTCTTTATGTTGGAAATGTATCCTCAGAATGGGTCTGAGCTGATTTTCCCTGCTGGTTTTAGGCCGCTTGACACACACTTGATGCACTTACACAGAGATATCAAGACTTAGCTTTTAAGATGCTTACTAGTCGGATAGATACTTGTGCGATGAACAGGGTCTGGTGAGTCCAGTTGATTGAGCAAGGAGTAGGTCGTGTCCATTCCATATTCGGTTTTCGGAAGGGTATCTGTGCTCATTTCAAACTCGAGTTTTATGCGTCACCCCACCTCACCTTTCCCCTGAAGCAGGCATAAGTGTGTTTTCTAAAAGCGTGACTCTGTTCTGTTTGGGGATTCAGTGCATGGGGAGCGATTTTTACATTCCCTCGATAAGTGATATCATAAGTTTCTTTTTTTGTGGGACTTATTTCACTGAGGATGATCGTACCTAAATCCACTCAGGATGCTGCTACCAGCCTCATGACGTGGATTTCATGGCTGAGTGACACTCCATTGGACCTACGTAGCACCACTTGTCCACTTGTCCACTTGTCTTTGTCCACTTGTCCACTTGGCTCTTTCCTGGGATATGAAACGTGTACCGGAGTGGAGGTTCTTGTCAAGACAGCAGCCCTCAACTTTGGGGTCCCTGTGTCTGGTTGATTTTTTCATTTTCCCAAGGTCAACGCCCATGTGTGGAAGTGCCCTATGCTCTGTGGTTCTGTGTTTTACATGGTTTGGGAAAGAGGATACACTTGTGAAGATTGGCTGTTGGCCATTGACATCCCGCCCATCAGCTTAACAAGGCTCCCTTGACTCCGTGGGCTGTCCTGCCTTTCTGGTTTTTAGACTTTTTTCGCCTGGCCCTTTTGCCCCGGGGGGGGGGGGCGAGAGATTTCTTTGTAGTGCTGATTTGCTCTCCCAGGTTGCTTGGTTGGCCAAAAAGGGCGTATGCTTTTTTTCCTGAATATATTCAGGAAAAAAAGCATACGCCCTTTTTGGCCAACCGCATCATTGTCCACGTTCTGGCGCTTTTCATGTGCTATCGGGGCCATTCCGATGTAGCCGTTGACATCCGTTTCCTGCAATTCTGCCTTGCGTTCAACGCCTCTTCGTAGCCTGACGTCAATATATTTTGGGGCGATAGTTATCGTTTAGAACTCTGCAGGTTTGGGAAGTGCAGTGCCCCTGAGCTCCATTTCCCAAGTCGCTTTTTTGGGAGGGGGACGCAACACGGCTGGATGGCTTCACGCCCTATTGTCGATCCGGGGTGGCAGGCTGAACCTCTGGTGAATTCTTCTTCGTGATGGGAAATGAGAGTGACATGTGCCCGACCAAACACCTCCAGCGAGTCTCTCATTGGTTCCCCCTCTTGCAGTTCATCCTGCGGACAAATTGCAGACGGTACGAAAGAGGCATGGAAAGGCGCCGAGTCTCCAAGTGGGGAGATTGTTAGTAAGGGGGCCTGAATGGAGAACACGAGCACCAGGAGATGAAAACTGAGGTGAGTTTCAGAAAGCTTTCCCGATCCCACGGTGTAGCATCCGCTGGGTTTCCAATGAGTGCTTTCGCTGCCGGAAGATTGCGTTGAACCTGGAGAGTTGGGACCCATGGAATGGGGAGCACGCAGGATTCCTTTCAAGGGTCTGCATTTGCTTTCCCAACCTCACCAATCGTCTCAGCCCCAAGACTGTCCAGCCTTATGTCTTCTGCCGCTGGGTCTGTAGATGTGGTCAATCCTGGTTGCATGCCAGTCCCTGAACGCATTTTGGAAGAATTTCTCTCTGTTTTGCCCTGCTTGTTTCTTCTTTATGTTGGAAATGTATCCTCAGAATGGGTCTGAGCTGATTTTCCCTGCTGGTTTTAGGCCGCTTTACACACACTTGATGCACTTACACAGAGATATCAAGACTTAGCTTTTAAGATGCTTACTAGTCGGATAGATACTTGTGCGATGAACAGGGTGTGGTGAGTCCAGTTGATTGAGCAAGGAGTAGGTCGTGTCCATTCCATATTCGGTTTTCGGAAGGGTATCAGTGCTCATTTCAAACTCGAGTTGTATGCGTCACCCCACCTCACCTTTCCCCTGAAGCAGGCATAAGTGTGTTTTCTAAAAGCGTGACTCTGTTCTGTTTGGGGATTCAGTGCAAGGGGAGCGATTTTTACATTCCCTCGATAAGTGATATCATAAGTTTCTTTCTTTCTGGGACTTATTTCACTGAGGATGATCGTACCTAAATCGACTCAGGATGCTGCTACCAGCCTCATGACGTGGATTTCATGGCTGAGTGACACTCCATTGGACCTACGTAGCACCACTTGTCCACTTGTCCACTTGTCTTTGTCCACTTGTCCACTTGGCTCTTTCCTGGGATATGAAACGTGTACCGGAGTGGAGGTTCTTGTCAAGACAGCAGCCCTCAACTTTGAGGTCCCTGTGTCTGGTTGATTATTTCATTTTCCCAAGGTCAACGCCCATGTGTGGAAGTGCCCTATGCTCTGTGGTTCTGTGTTTTACATGGTTTGGGAAAGAGGATACACTTGTGAAGATTGGCTGTTGGCCATTGACATCCCGCCCATCAGCTTAACAAGGCTCCCTTGACTCCGTGGGCTGTCCTGCCTTTCTGGTTTTTAGACTTTTTTCGCCTGGCCCTTTTGCCCCGGGGGGGGGCGAGAGATTTCTTTGTAGTGCTGATTTGCTCTCCCAGGTTGCTTGGTTGGCCAAAAAGGGCGTATGCGTTTTTTCCTGAATATATTCAGGAAAAAACGCATACGCCCTTTTTGGCCAACCGCATCATTGTCCACGTTCTGGCGCTTTTCATGTGCTATCGGGGCCATTCCAATGTACCCGTTGACATCCGTTTCCTGCAGTTCTGCCTTGCGTTCACCGCCTCTTCGTAGCCTGACCTCAATATATTTTGGGGCGATAGTTATCGTTTAGAACTCTGCAGGTTTGGGAAGTGCAGTGCCCCTGAGCTCCATTTCCCAAGTCGCTTTTTTGTGAGTGGGACGCAACACGGCTGGATGGCTTCACGTCCTATTGTCGATCCGGGGTGGCAGGCTGAACCGCTGGTGAATTCTTCTTCGTGATGGGAAATGAGAGTGACATGTGCCCGACCAAACACCTCCAGCGAGTCTCTCATTGGTTCCCCCTCTTGCAGTTCATCCTGCGGACAAATTGCAGACGGTACGAAAGAGGCATGGAAAGGCGCCGAGTCTCCAAGTGGGGAGATTGTTAGTAAGGGGGCCTGAATGGAGAACACGAGCACCAGGAGATGAAAACTGAGGTGAGTTTCAGTAAGCTTTCCCGATCCCACGGTGTAGCATCCGCTGGGTTTCCAATGAGTGCTTTCGCTGTCGGAAGATTGCGTTGAACCTGGAGAGTTGGGACCCATGGAATGGGGAGCACGCAGGATTCCTTTCAAGGGTCTGCATTTGCTTTCCCAACCTCACCAATCGTCTCAGCCCCAAGAGTGTCCAGCCTTATGTCTCCTGCCGCTGGGGCTGTAGATGTGGTCAATCCTGGTTGCATGCCAGTCCCTGAACGCATTTTGGAAGAATTTCTCTCTGTTTTGCCCTGCTTGTTTCTTCTTTATGTTGGAAATGTATCCTCAGAATGGGTCTGAGCTGATTTTCCCTGCTGGTTTTAGGCCGCTTTACACACACTTGATGCACTTACACAGAGATATCAAGACTTAGCTTTTAAGATGCTTACTAGTCGGATAGATACTTGTGCGATGAACAGGGTCTGGTGAGTCCAGTTGATTGAGCAAGGAGTAGGTCGTGTCCATTCCATATTCGGTTTTCGGAAGGGTATCTGTGCTCATTTCAAACTCGAGTTTTATGCGTCACCCCCACCTCACCTTTCCCCTGAAGCAGGCATAAGTGTGTTTTCTAAAAGCGTGACTCTGTTCTGTTTGGGGATTCAGTGCATGGGGAGCGATTTTTACATTCCCTCGATAAGTGATATCATAAGTTTCTTTTTTTGTGGGACTTATTTCACTGAGGATGATCGTACCTAAATCCACTCAGGATGCTGCTACCAGCCTCATGACGTGGATTTCATGGCTGAGTGACACTCCATTGGACCTACGTAGCACCACTTGTCCACTTGTCCACTTGTCTTTGTCCACTTGTCCACTCGTCTTTGTCCACTTGGCTCTTTCCTGGGATATGAAACGTGTACCGGAGTGGAGGTTCTTGTCAAGACAGCAGCCCTCAACTTTGGGGTCCCTGTGTCTGGTTGATTTTTTCATTTTCCCAAGGTCAACGCCCATGTGTGGAAGTGCCCTATGCTCTGTGGTTCTGTGTTTTACATGGTTTGGGAAAGAGGATACACTTGTGAAGATTGGCTGTTGGCCATTGACATCCCGCCCATCAGCTTAACAAGGCTCCCTTGACTCCGTGGGCTGTCCTGCCTTTCTGGTTTTTAGACTTTTTTCGCCTGGCCCTTTTGCCCCGGGGGGGGCGCGAGAGATTTCTTTGTAGGGCTGATTTGCTCTCCCAGGTTGCTTGGTTGGCCATAAAGGGCGTATGCGTTTTTTCCTGAATATATTCAGGAAAAAACGCATACGCCCTTTTTGGCCAACCGCATCATTGTCCACGTTCTGGCGCTTTTCATGTGCTATCGGGGCCATTCCGATGTACCCGTTGACATCCGTTTCCTGCAGTTCTGCCTTGCGTTCAGCGCCTCTTCGTAGCCTGACCTCAATATATTTTGGGGCGATAGTTATCGTTTAGAACTCTGCAGGTTTGGGAAGTGCAGTGCCCCTGAGCTCCATTTCCCAAGTCGCTTTTTTGGGAGTGGGACGCAACACGGCTGGATGGCTTCACGCCCTATTGTCGATACGGGGTGGCAGGCTGAACCGCTGGTGAATTCTTCTTCGTGATGGGAAATGAGAGTGACATGTGCCCCACCAAACACCTCCAGCGAGTCTCTCATTGGTTCCCCCTCTTGCAGTTCATCCTGCGGACAAATTGCAGACGGTACGAAAGAGGCATGGAAAGGCGCCGAGTCTCCAAGTGGGGAGATTGTTAGTAAGGGGGCCTGAATGGAGAACACGAGCACCAGGAGATGAAAACTGAGGTGAGTTTCAGAAAGCTTTCCCGATCCCACGGTGTAGCATCCGCTGGGTTTCCAATGAGTGCTTTCGCTGTCGGAAGATTGCGTTGAACCTGGAGAGTTGGGACCCATGGAATGGGGAGCACGCAGGATTCCTTTCAAGGGTCTGCATTTGCTTTCCCAACCTCACCAATCGTCTCAGCCCCAAGAGTGTCCAGCCTTATGTCTTCTGCCGCTGGGGCTGTAGATGTGGTCAATCCTGGTTGCATGCCAGTCCCTGAACGCATTTTGGAAGAATTTCTCTCTGTTTTGCCCTGCTTGTTTCTTCTTTATGTTGGAAATGTATCCTCAGAATGGGTCTGAGCTGATTTTCCCTGCTGGTTTTAGGCCGCTTTACACACACTTGATGCACTTACACAGAGATATCAAGACTTAGCTTTTAAGATGCTTACTAGTCGGATAGATACTTGTGCGATGAACAGGGTCTGGTGAGTCCAGTTGATTGAGCAAGGAGTAGGTCGTGTCCATTCCATATTCGGTTTTCGGAAGGGTATCTGTGCTCATTTCAAACTCGAGTTTTATGCGTCACCCCACCTCACCTTTCCCCTGAAGCAGGCATAAGTGTGTTTTCTAAAAGCGTGACTCTGTTCTGTTTGGGGATTCAGTGCATGGGGAGCGATTTTTACATTCCCTCGATAAGTGATATCATATGTTTCTTTTTTTGTGGGACTTATTTCACTGAGGATGATCGTACCTAAATCCACTCAGGATGCTGCTACCAGCCTCATGACGTGGATTTCATGGCTGAGTGACACTCCATTGGACCTACGTAGCACCACTTGTCCACTTGTCCACTTGTCTTTGTCCACTTGTCCACTTGGCTCTTTCCTGGGATATGAAACGTGTACCGGAGTGGAGGTTCTTGTCAAGACAGCAGCCCTCAACTTTGGGGTCCCTGTGTCTGGTTGATTTTTTCATTTTCCCAAGGTCAACGCCCATGTGTGGAAGTGCCCTATGCTCTGTGGTTCTGTGTTTTACATGGTTTGGGAAAGAGGATACACTTGTGAAGATTGGCTGTTGGCCATTGACATCCCGCCCATCAGCTTAACAAGGCTCCCTTGACTCCGTGGGCTGTCCTGCCTTTCTGGTTTTTAGACTTTTTTCGCCTGGCCCTTTTGCCCCGGGGGGGGGGGGCGAGAGATTTCTTTGTAGTGCTGATTTGCTCTCCCAGGTTGCTTGGTTGGCCAAAAAGGGCGTATGCTTTTTTTCCTGAATATATTCAGGAAAAAAAGCATACGCCCTTTTTGGCCAACCGCATCATTGTCCACGTTCTGGCGCTTTTCATGTGCTATCGGGGCCATTCCGATGTAGCCGTTGACATCCGTTTCCTGCAATTCTGCCTTGCGTTCAACGCCTCTTCGTAGCCTGACGTCAATATATTTTGGGGCGATAGTTATCGTTTAGAACTCTGCAGGTTTGGGAAGTGCAGTGCCCCTGAGCTCCATTTCCCAAGTCGCTTTTTTGGGAGGGGGACGCAACACGGCTGGATGGCTTCACGCCCTATTGTCGATCCGGGGTGGCAGGCTGAACCTCTGGTGAATTCTTCTTCGTGATGGGAAATGAGAGTGACATGTGCCCGACCAAACACCTCCAGCGAGTCTCTCATTGGTTCCCCCTCTTGCAGTTCATCCTGCGGACAAATTGCAGACGGTACGAAAGAGGCATGGAAAGGCGCCGAGTCTCCAAGTGGGGAGATTGTTAGTAAGGGGGCCTGAATGGAGAACACGAGCACCAGGAGATGAAAACTGAGGTGAGTTTCAGAAAGCTTTCCCGATCCCACGGTGTAGCATCCGCTGGGTTTCCAATGAGTGCTTTCGCTGCCGGAAGATTGCGTTGAACCTGGAGAGTTGGGACCCATGGAATGGGGAGCACGCAGGATTCCTTTCAAGGGTCTGCATTTGCTTTCCCAACCTCACCAATCGTCTCAGCCCCAAGACTGTCCAGCCTTATGTCTTCTGCCGCTGGGTCTGTAGATGTGGTCAATCCTGGTTGCATGCCAGTCCCTGAACGCATTTTGGAAGAATTTCTCTCTGTTTTGCCCTGCTTGTTTCTTCTTTATGTTGGAAATGTATCCTCAGAATGGGTCTGAGCTGATTTTCCCTGCTGGTTTTAGGCCGCTTTACACACACTTGATGCACTTACACAGAGATATCAAGACTTAGCTTTTAAGATGCTTACTAGTCGGATAGATACTTGTGCGATGAACAGGGTGTGGTGAGTCCAGTTGATTGAGCAAGGAGTAGGTCGTGTCCATTCCATATTCGGTTTTCGGAAGGGTATCAGTGCTCATTTCAAACTCGAGTTTTATGCGTCACCCCACCTCACCTTTCCCCTGAAGCAGGCATAAGTGTGTTTTGTAAAAGCGTGACTCTGTTCTGTTTGGGGATTCAGTGCAAGGGGAGCGATTTTTACATTCCCTCGATAAGTGATATCATAAGTTTCTTTCTTTCTGGGACTTATTTCACTGAGGATGATCGTACCTAAATCCACTCAGGATGCTGCTACCAGCCTCATGACGTGGATTTCATGGCTGAGTGACACTCCATTGGACCTACGTAGCACCACTTGTCCACTTGTCCACTTGTCTTTGTCCACTTGTCCACTTGGCTCTTTCCTGGGATATGAAACGTGTACCGGAGTGGAGGTTCTTGTCAAGACAGCAGCCCTCAACTTTGAGGTCCCTGTGTCTGGTTGATTATTTCATTTTCCCAAGGTCAACGCCCATGTGTGGAAGTGCCCTATGCTCTGTGGTTCTGTGTTTTACATGGTTTGGGAAAGAGGATACACTTGTGAAGATTGGCTGTTGGCCATTGACATCCCGCCCATCAGCTTAACAAGGCTCCCTTGACTCCGTGGGCTGTCCTGCCTTTCTGGTTTTTAGACTTTTTTCGCCTGGCCCTTTTGCCCCGGGGGGGGGCGAGAGATTTCTTTGTAGTGCTGATTTGCTCTCCCAGGTTGCTTGGTTGGCCAAAAAGGGCGTATGCGTTTTTTCCTGAATATATTCAGGAAAAAACGCATACGCCCTTTTTGGCCAACCGCATCATTGTCCACGTTCTGGCGCTTTTCATGTGCTATCGGGGCCATTCCAATGTACCCGTTGACATCCGTTTCCTGAAGTTCTGCCTTGCGTTCACCGCCTCTTCGTAGCCTGACCTCAATATATTTTGGGGCGATAGTTATCGTTTAGAACTCTGCAGGTTTGGGAAGTGCAGTGCCCCTGAGCTCCATTTCCCAAGTCGCTTTTTTGTGAGTGGGACGCAACACGGCTGGATGGCTTCACGTCCTATTGTCGATCCGGGGTGGCAGGCTGAACCGCTGGTGAATTCTTCTTCGTGATGGGAAATGAGAGTGACATGTGCCCGACCAAACACCTCCAGCGAGTCTCTCATTGGTTCCCCCTCTTGCAGTTCATCCTGCGGACAAATTGCAGACGGTACGAAAGAGGCATGGAAAGGCGCCGAGTCTCCAAGTGGGGAGATTGTTAGTAAGGGGGCCTGAATGGAGAACACGAGCACCAGGAGATGAAAACTGAGGTGAGTTTCAGAAAGCTTTCCCGATCCCACGGTGTAGCATCCGCTGGGTTTCCAATGAGTGCTTTCGCTGTCGGAAGATTGCGTTGAACCTGGAGACTTGGGACCCATGGAATGGGGAGCACGCAGGATTCCTTTCAAGGGTCTGCATTTGCTTTCCCAACCTCACCAATCGTCTCAGCCCCAAGAGTGTCCAGCCTTATGTCTCCTGCCGCTGGGGCTGTAGATGTGGTCAATCCTGGTTGCATGCCAGTCCCTGAACGCATTTTGGAAGAATTTCTCTCTGTTTTGCCCTGCTTGTTTCTTCTTTATGTTGGAAATGTATCCTCAGAATGGGTCTGAGCTGATTTTCCCTGCTGGTTTTAGGCCGCTTTACACACACTTGATGCACTTACACAGAGATATCAAGACTTAGCTTTTAAGATGCTTACTAGTCGGATAGATACTTGTGCGATGAACAGGGTCTGGTGAGTCCAGTTGATTGAGCAAGGAGTAGGTCGTGTCCATTCCATATTCGGTTTTCGGAAGGGTATCTGTGCTCATTTCAAACTCGAGTTTTATGCGTCACCCCACCTCACCTTTCCCCTGAAGCAGGCATAAGTGTGTTTTCTAAAAGCGTGACTCTGTTCTGTTTGGGGATTCAGTGCATGGGGAGCGATTTTTACATTCCCTCGATAAGTGATATCATAAGTTTCTTTTTTTGTGGGACTTATTTCACTGAGGATGATCGTACCTAAATCCACTCAGGATGCTGCTACCAGCCTCATGACGTGGATTTCATGGCTGAGTGACACTCCATTGGACCTACGTAGCACCACTTGTCCACTTGTCCACTTGTCTTTGTCCACTTGTCCACTCGTCTTTGTCCACTTGGCTCTTTCCTGGGATATGAAACGTGTACCGGAGTGGAGGTTCTTGTCAAGACAGCAGCCCTCAACTTTGGGGTCCCTGTGTCTGGTTGATTTTTTCATTTTCCCAAGGTCAACGCCCATGTGTGGAAGTGCCCTATGCTCTGTGGTTCTGTGTTTTACATGGTTTGGGAAAGAGGATACACTTGTGAAGATTGGCTGTTGGCCATTGACATCCCGCCCATCAGCTTAAAAAGGCTCCCTTGACTCCGTGGGCTGTCCTGCCTTTCTGGTTTTTAGACTTTTTTCGCCTGGCCCTTTTGCCCCGGGGGGGGGGGGCGAGAGATTTCTTTGTAGTGCTGATTTGCTCTCCCAGGTTGCTTGGTTGGCCAAAAAGGGCGTATGCGTTTTTTCCTGAATATATTCAGGAAAAAACGCATACGCCCTTTTTGGCCAACCGCATCATTGTCCACGTTCTGGCGCTTTTCATGTGCTATCGGGGCCATTCCGATGTACCCGTTGACATCCGTTTCCTGCAGTTCTGCCTTGCGTTCAGCGCCTCTTCGTAGCCTGACCTCAATATATTTTGGGGCGATAGTTATCGTTTAGAACTCTGCAGGTTTGGGAAGTGCAGTGCCCCTGAGCTCCATTTCCCAAGTCGCTTTTTTGGGAGGGGGACGCAACACGGCTGGATGGCTTCACGCCCTATTGTCGATCCGGGGTGGCAGGCTGAACCTCTGGTGAATTCTTCTTCGTGATGGGAAATGAGAGTGACATGTGCCCGACCAAGCACCTCCAGCGAGTCTCTCATTGGTTCCCCCTCTTGCAGTTCATCCTGCGGACAAATTGCAGACGGTACGAAAGAGGCATGGAAAGGCGCCGAGTCTCCAAGTGGGGAGATTTTTAGTAAGGGGGCCTGAATGGAGAACACGAGCACCAGGAGATGAAAACTGAGGTGAGTTTCAGAAAGCTTTCCCGATCCCACGGTGTAGCATCCGCTGGGTTTCCAATGAGTGCTTTCGCTGCCGGAAGATTGCGTTGAACCTGGAGAGTTGGGACCCATGGAATGGGGAGCACGCAGGATTCCTTTCAAGGGTCTGCATTTGCTTTCCCAACCTCACCAATCGTCTCAGCCCCAAGAGTGTCCAGCCTTATGTCTTCTGCCGCTGGGGCTGTAGATGTGGTCAATCCTGGTTGCATGCCAGTCCCTGAACGCATTTTGGAAGAATTTCTCTCTGTTTTGCCCTGCTTGTTTCTTCTTTATGTTGGAAATGTATCCTCAGAATGGGTCTGAGCTGATTTTCCCTGCTGGTTTTAGGCCGCTTGACACACACTTGATGCACTTACACAGAGATATCAAGACTTAGCTTTTAAGATGCTTACTAGTCGGATAGATACTTGTGCGATGAACAGGGTCTGGTGAGTCCAGTTGATTGAGCAAGGAGTAGGTCGTGTCCATTCCATATTCGGTTTTCGGAAGGGTATCTGTGCTCATTTCAAACTCGAGTTTTATGCGTCACCCCACCTCACCTTTCCCCTGAAGCAGGCATAAGTGTGTTTTCTAAAAGCGTGACTCTGTTCTGTTTGGGGATTCAGTGCATGGGGAGCGATTTTTACATTCCCTCGATAAGTGATATCATAAGTTTCTTTTTTTGTGGGACTTATTTCACTGAGGATGATCGTACCTAAATCCACTCAGGATGCTGCTACCAGCCTCATGACGTGGATTTCATGGCTGAGTGACACTCCATTGGACCTACGTAGCACCACTTGTCCACTTGCCCACTTGTCTTTGTCCACTTGTCCACTTGGCTCTTTCCTGGGATATGAAACGTGTACCGGAGTGGAGGTTCTTGTCAAGACAGCAGCCCTCAACTTTGGGGTCCCTGTGTCTGGTTGATTTTTTGATTTTCCCAAGGTCAACGCCCATGTGTGGAAGTGCCCTATGCTCTGTGGTTCTGTGTTTTACATGGTTTGGGAAAGAGGATACACTTGTGAAGATTGGCTGTTGGCCATTGACATCCCGCCCATCAGCTTAACAAGGCTCCCTTGACTCCGTGGGCTGTCCTGCCTTTCTGGTTTTTAGACTTTTTTTGCCTGGCCCTTTTGCCCCGGGGGGGGCGAGAGATTTCTTTGTAGTGCTGATTTGCTCTCCCAGGTTGCTTTGTTGGCCAAAAAGGGCGTATGCGTTTTTTCCTGAATATATTCAGGAAAAAACGCATACGCCCTTTTTGGCCAACCGCATCATTGTCCACGTTCTGGCGCTTTTCATGTGCTATCGGGGCCATTCCGATGTACCCGTTGACATCCGTTTCCTGCAGTTCTGCCTTGCGTTCACCGCCTCTTCGTAGCCTGACCTCAATATATTTTGGGGCGATAGTTATCGTTTAGAACTCTGCAGGTTTGGGAAGTGCAGTGCCCCTGAGCTCCATTTCCCAAGTCGCTTTTTTGTGAGTGGGACGCAACACGGCTGGATGGCTTCACGCCCTATTGTCGATCCGGGGTGGCAGGCTGAACCTCTGGTGAATTCTTCTTCGTGATGGGAAATGAGAGTGACATGTGCCCCACCAAACACCTCCAGCGAGTCTCTCATTGGTTCCCCCTCTTGCAGTTCATCCTGCGGACAAATTGCAGACGGTACGAAAGAGGCATGGAAAGGCGCCGAGTCTCCAAGTGGGGAGATTGTTAGTAAGGGGGCCTGAATGGAGAACACGAGCACCAGGAGATGAAAACTGAGGTGAGTTTCAGAAAGCTTTCCCGATCCCACGGTGTAGCATCCGCTGGGTTTCCAATGAGTGCTTTCGCTGTCGGAAGATTGCGTTGAACCTGGAGAGTTGGGACCCATGGAATGGGGAGCACGCAGGATTCCTTTCAAGGGTCTGCATTTGCTTTCCCAACCTCACCAATCGTCTCAGCCCCAAGAGTGTCCAGCCTTATGTCTTCTGCCGCTGGGGCTGTAGATGTGGTCAATCCTGGTTGCATGCCAGTCCCTGAACGCATTTTGGAAGAATTTCTCTCTGTTTTGCCCTGCTTGTTTCTTCTTTATGTTGGAAATGTATCCTCAGAATGGGTCTGAGCTGATTTTCCCTGCTGGTTTTAGGCCGCTTGACACACACTTGATGCACTTACACAGAGATATCAAGACTTAGCTTTTAAGATGCTTACTAGTCGGATAGATACTTGTGCGATGAACAGGGTCTGGTGAGTCCAGTTGATTGAGCAAGGAGTAGGTCGTGTCCATTCCATATTCGGTTTTCGGAAGGGTATCTGTGCTCATTTCAAACTCGAGTTTTATGCGTCACCCCACCTCACCTTTCCCCTGAAGCAGGCATAAGTGTGTTTTCTAAAAGCGTGACTCTGTTCTGTTTGGGGATTCAGTGCATGGGGAGCGATTTTTACATTCCCTCGATAAGTGATATCATAAGTTTCTTTTTTTGTGGGACTTATTTCACTGAGGATGATCGTACCTAAATCCACTCAGGATGCTGCTACCAGCCTCATGACGTGGATTTCATGGCTGAGTGACACTCCATTGGACCTACGTAGCACCACTTGTCCACTTGTCCACTTGTCTTTGTCCACTTGTCCACTTGGCTCTTTCCTGGGATATGAAACGTGTACCGGAGTGGAGGTTCTTGTCAAGACAGCAGCCCTCAACTTTGGGGTCCCTGTGTCTGGTTGATTTTTTGATTTTCCCAAGGTCAACGCCCATGTGTGGAAGTGCCCTATGCTCTGTGGTTCTGTGTTTTACATGGTTTGGGAAAGAGGATACACTTGTGAAGATTGGCTGTTGGCCATTGACATCCCGCCCATCAGCTTAACAAGCCTCCCTTGGCTCCGTGGGCTGTCCTGCCTTTCTGGTTTTTAGACTTTTTTCGCCTGGCCCTTTTGCCCCGGGGGGGGGGGGGCGAGAGATTTCTTTGTAGTGCTGATTTGCTCTCCCAGGTTGCTTGGTTGGCCAAAAAGGGCGTATGCGTTTTTTCCTGAATATATTCAGGAAAAAACGCATACGCCCTTTTTGGCCAACCGCATCATTGTCCACGTTCTGGCGCTTTTCATGTGCTATCGGGGCCATTCCGATGTACCCGTTGACATCCGTTTCCTGCAGTTCTGCCTTGCGTTCACCGCCTCTTCGTAGCCTGACCTCAATATATTTTGGGGCGATAGTTATCGTTTAGAACTCTGCAGGTTTGGGAAGTGCAGTGCCCCTGAGCTCCATTTCCCAAGTCGCTTTTTTGTGAGTGGGACGCAACACGGCTGGATGGCTTCACGCCCTATTGTCGATCCGGGGTGGCAGGCTGAACCGCTGGTGAATTCTTCTTCGTGATGGGAAATGAGAGTGAGATGTGCCCGACCAAACACCTCCAGCGAGTCTCTCATTGGTTCCCCCTCTTGCAGTTCATCCTGCGGACAAATTGCAGACGGTACGAAAGAGGCATGGAAAGGCGCCGAGTCTCCAAGTGGGGAGATTGTTAGTAAGGGGGCCTGAATGGAGAACACGAGCACCAGGAGATGAAAACTGAGGTGAGTTTCAGAAAGCTTTCCCGATCCCACGGTGTAGCATCCGCTGGGTTTCCAATGAGTGCTTTCGCTGTCGGAAGATTGCGTTGAACCTGGAGAGTTGGGACCCATGGAATGGGGAGCACGCAGGATTCCTTTCAAGGGTCTGCATTTGCTTTCCCAACCTCACAAATCGTCTCAGCCCCAAGACTGTCCAGCGTTATGTCTTCTGCCGCTGGGGCTGTAGATGTGGTCAATCCTGGTTGCATGCCAGTCCCTGAACGCATTTTGGAAGAATTTCTCTCTGTTTTGCCCTGCTTGTTTCTTCTTTATGTTGGAAATGTATCCTCAGAATGGGTCTGAGCTGATTTTCCCTGCTGGTTTTAGGCCGCTTTACACACACTTGATGCACTTACACAGAGATATCAAGACTTAGCTTTTAAGATGCTTACTAGTCGGATAGATACTTGTGCGATGAAGAGGGTCTGGTGAGTCCACTTGATTGAGCAAGGAGTAGGTCGTGTCCATTCCATATTCGGTTTTCGGAAGGGTATCTGTGCTCATTTCAAACTCGAGTTTTATGCGTCACCCCACCTCACCTTTCCCCTGAAGCAGGCATAAGTGTGTTTTCTAAAAGCGTGACTCTGTTCTGTTTGGGGATTCAGTGCATGGGGAGCGATTTTTACATTCCCTCGATAAGTGATATCATAAGTTTCTTATTTGTGGGACTTATTTCACTGAGGATGATCGTACCTAAATCCACTCAGGATGCTGCTACCAGCCTCATGACGTGGATTTCATGGCTGAGTGACACTCCATTGGACCTACGTAGCACCACTTGTCCACTTGTCCACTTGTCCACTCGTCTTTGTCCACTTGGCTCTTTCCTGGGATATGAAACGTGTACCGGAGTGGAGGTTCTTGTCAAGACAGCAGCCCTCAACTTTGGGGTCCCTGTGTCTGGTTGATTTTTTCATTTTCCCAAGGTCAACGCCCATGTGTGGAAGTGCCCTATGCTCTGTGGTTCTGTGTTTTACATGGTTTGGGAAAGAGGATACACTTGTGAAGATTGGCTGTTGGCCATTGACATCCCGCCCATCAGCTTAACAAGGCTCCCTTGACTCCGTGGCCTGTCCTGCCTTTCTGGTTTTTAGACTTTTTTCGCCTGGCCCTTTTGCCCCGGGGGGGGGGGGGGGGCGAGAGATTTCTTTGTAGTGCTGATTTGCTCTCCCAGGTTGCTTGGTTGGCCAAAAAGGGCGTATGCGTTTTTTCCTGAATATATTCAGGAAAAAACGCATACGCCCTTTTTGGCCAACCGCATCATTGTCCACGTTCTGGCGCTTTTCATGTGCTATCGGGGCCATTCCGATGTACCCGTTGACATCCGTTTCCTGCAGTTCTGCCTTGCGTTCAGCGCCTCTTCGTAGCCTGACCTCAATATATTTTGGGGCGATAGTTATCGTTTAGAACTCTGCAGGTTTGGGAAGTGCAGTGCCCCTGAGCTCCATTTCCCAAGTCGCTTTTTTGTGAGTGGGACGCAACACGGCTGGATGGCTTCACGCCCTATTGTCGATCCGGGGTGGCAGGCTGAACCGCTGGTGAATTCTTCTTCGTGATGGGAAATGAGAGTGACATGTGCCCGACCAAACACCTCCAGCGAGTCTCTCATTGGTTCCCCCTCTTGCAGTTCATCCTGCGGACAAATTGCAGACGGTACGAAAGAGGCATGGAAAGGCGCCGAGTCTCCAAGTGGGGAGATTGTTAGTAAGGGGGCCTGAATGGAGAACACGAGCACCAGGAGATGAAAACTGAGGTGAGTTTCAGAAAGCTTTCCCGATCCCACGGTGTAGCATCCGCTGGGTTTCCAATGAGTGCTTTCGCTGTCGGAAGATTGCGTTGAACCTGGAGAGTTGGGACCCATGGAATGGGGAGCACGCAGGATTCCTTTCAAGGGTCTGCATTTGCTTTCCCAACCTCACCAATCGTCTCAGCCCCAAGACTGTCCAGCCTTATGTCTTCTGCCGCTGGGGCTGTAGATGTGGTCAATCCTGGTTGCATGCCAGTCCCTGAACGCATTTTGGAAGAATTTCTCTCTGTTTTGCCCTGCTTGTTTCTTCTTTATGTTGGAAATGTATCCTCAGAATGGGTCTGAGCTGATTTTCCCTGCTGGTTTTAGGCCGCTTGACACACACTTGATGCACTTACACAGAGATATCAAGACTTAGCTTTTAAGATGCTTACTAGTCGGATAGATACTTGTGCGATGAACAGGGTCTGGTGAGTCCAGTTGATTGAGCAAGGAGTAGGTCGTGTCCATTCCATATTCGGTTTTCGGAAGGGTATCTGTGCTCATTTCAAACTCGAGTTTTATGCGTCACCCCACCTCACCTTTCCCCTGAAGCAGGCATAAGTGTGTTTTCTAAAAGCGTGACTCTGTTCTGTTTGGGGATTCAGTGCATGGGGAGCGATTTTTACATTCCCTCGATAAGTGATATCATAAGTTTCTTTTTTTGTGGGACTTATTTCACTGAGGATGATCGTACCTAAATCCACTCAGGATGCTGCTACCAGCCTCATGACGTGGATTTCATGGCTGAGTGACACTCCATTGGACCTACGTAGCACCACTTGTCCACTTGTCCACTTGTCCACTCGTCTTTGTCCACTTGGCTCTTTCCTGAGATATGAAACGTGTACCGGAGTGGAGGTTCTTGTCAAGACAGCAGCCCTCAACTTTGGGGTCCCTGTGTCTGGTTGATTTTTTCATTTTCCCAAGGTCAACGCCCATGTGTGGAAGTGCCCTATGCTCTGTGGTTCTGTGTTTTACATGGTTTGGGAAAGAGGATACACTTGTGAAGATTGGCTGTTGGCCATTGACATCCCGCCCATCAGCTTAACAAGGCTCCCTTGACTCCGTGGGCTGTCCTGCCTTTCTGGTTTTTAGACTTTTTTCGCCTGGCCCTTTTGCCCCGGGGGGGGGGGGCGAGAGATTTCTTTGTAGTGCTGATTTGCTCTCCCAGGTTGCTTGGTTGGCCAAAAAGGGCGTATGCGTTTTTTCCTGAATATATTCAGGAAAAAACGCATACGCCCTTTTTGGCCAACCGCATCATTGTCCACGTTCTGGCGCTTTTCATGTGCTATCGGGGCCATTCCGATGTACCCGTTGACATCCGTTTCCTGCAGTTCTGCCTTGCGTTCAGCGCCTCTTCGTAGCCTGACCTCAATATATTTTGGGGCGATAGTTATCGTTTAGAACTCTGCAGGTTTGGGAAGTGCAGTGCCCCTGAGCTCCATTTCCCAAGTCGCTTTTTTGTGAGTGGGACGCAACACGGCTGGATGGCTTCACGCCCTATTGTCGATCCGGGGTGGCAGGCTGAACCGCTGGTGAATTCTTCTTCGTGATGGGAAATGAGAGTGACATGTGCCCGACCAAACACCTCCAGCGAGTCTCTCATTGGTTCCCCCTCTTGCAGTTCATCCTGCGGACAAATTGCAGACGGTACGAAAGAGGCATGGAAAGGCGCCGAGTCTCCAAGTGGGGAGATTGTTAGTAAGGGGGCCTGAATGGAGAACACGAGCACCAGGAGATGAAAACTGAGGTGAGTTTCAGAAAGCTTTCCCGATCCCACGGTGTAGCATCCGCTGGGTTTCCAATGAGTGCTTTCGCTGTCGGAAGATTGCGTTGAACCTGGAGAGTTGGGACCCATGGAATGGGGAGCACGCAGGATTCCTTTCAAGGGTCTGCATTTGCTTTCCCAACCTCACCAATCGTCTCAGCCCCAAGAGTGTCCAGCCTTATGTCTTCTGCCGCTGGGGCTGTAGATGTGGTCAATCCTGGTTGCATGCCAGTCCCTGAACGCATTTTGGAAGAATTTCTCTCTGTTTTGCCCTGCTTGTTTCTTCTTTATGTTGGAAATGTATCCTCAGAATGGGTCTGAGCTGATTTTCCCTGCTGGTTTTAGGCCGCTTGACACACACTTGATGCACTTACACAGAGATATCAAGACTTAGCTTTTAAGATGCTTACTAGTCGGATAGATACTTGTGCGATGAACAGGGTCTGGTGAGTCCAGTTGATTGAGCAAGGAGTAGGTCGTGTCCATTCCATATTCGGTTTTCGGAAGGGTATCTGTGCTCATTTCAAACTCGAGTTTTATGCGTCACCCCACCTCACCTTTCCCCTGAAGCAGGCATAAGTGTGTTTTCTAAAAGCGTGACTCTGTTCTGTTTGGGGATTCAGTGCATGGGGAGCGATTTTTACATTCCCTCGATAAGTGATATCATAAGTTTCTTTTTTTGTGGGACTTATTTCACTGAGGATGATCGTACCTAAATCCACTCAGGATGCTGCTACCAGCCTCATGACGTGGATTTCATGGCTGAGTGACACTCCATTGGACCTACGTAGCACCACTTGTCCACTTGTCCACTTGTCCACTCGTCTTTGTCCACTTGGCTCTTTCCTGAGATATGAAACGTGTACCGGAGTGGAGGTTCTTGTCAAGACAGCAGCCCTCAACTTTGGGGTCCCTGTGTCTGGTTGATTTTTTCATTTTCCCAAGGTCAACGCCCATGTGTGGAAGTGCCCTATGCTCTGTGGTTCTGTGTTTTACATGGTTTGGGAAAGAGGATACACTTGTGAAGATTGGCTGTTGGCCATTGACATCCCGCCCATCAGCTTAACAAGGCTCCCTTGACTCCGTGGGCTGTCCTGCCTTTCTGGTTTTTAGACTTTTTTCGCCTGGCCCTTTTGCCCCGGGGGGGGGGGGGCGAGAGATTTCTTTGTAGTGCTGATTTGCTCTCCCAGGTTGCTTGGTTGGCCAAAAAGGGCGTATGCGTTTTTTCCTGAATATATTCAGGAAAAAACGCATACGCCCTTTTTGGCCAACCGCATCATTGTCCACGTTCTGGCGCTTTTCATGTGCTATCGGGGCCATTCCGATGTACCCGTTGACATCCGTTTCCTGCAGTTCTGCCTTGCGTTCAGCGCCTCTTCGTAGCCTGACCTCAATATATTTTGGGGCGATAGTTATCGTTTAGAACTCTGCAGGTTTGGGAAGTGCAGTGCCCCTGAGCTCCATTTCCCAAGTCGCTTTTTTGTGAGTGGGACGCAACACGGCTGGATGGCTTCACGCCCTATTGTCGATCCGGGGTGGCAGGCTGAACCGCTGGTGAATTCTTCTTCGTGATGGGAAATGAGAGTGACATGTGCCCGACCAAACACCTCCAGCGAGTCTCTCATTGGTTCCCCCTCTTGCAGTTCATCCTGCGGACAAATTGCAGACGGTACGAAAGAGGCATGGAAAGGCGCCGAGTCTCCAAGTGGGGAGATTGTTAGTAAGGGGGCCTGAATGGAGAACACGAGCACCAGGAGATGAAAACTGAGGTGAGTTTCAGAAAGCTTTCCCGATCCCACGGTGTAGCATCCGCTGGGTTTCCAATGAGTGCTTTCGCTGTCGGAAGATTGCGTTGAACCTGGAGAGTTGGGACCCATGGAATGGGGAGCACGCAGGATTCCTTTCAAGGGTCTGCATTTGCTTTCCCAACCTCACCAATCGTCTCAGCCCCAAGAGTGTCCAGCCTTATGTCTTCTGCCGCTGGGGCTGTAGATGTGGTAAATCCTGGTTGCATGCCAGTCCCTGAACGCATTTTGGAAGAATTTCTCTCTGTTTTGCCCTGCTTGTTTCTTCTTTATGTTGGAAATGTATCCTCAGAATGGGTCTGAGCTGATTTTCCCTGCTGGTTTTAGGCCGCTTGACACACACTTGATGCACTTACACAGAGATATCAAGACTTAGCTTTTAAGATGCTTACTAGTCGGATAGATACTTGTGCGATGAACAGGGTCTGGTGAGTCCAGTTGATTGAGCAAGGAGTAGGTCGTGTCCATTCCATATTCGGTTTTCGGAAGGGTATCTGTGCTCATTTCAAACTCGAGTTTTATGCGTCACCCCACCTCACCTTTCCCCTGAAGCAGGCATAAGTCTGTTTTCTAAAAGCGTGACTCTGTTCTGTTTGGGGATTCAGTGCATGGGGAGCGATTTTTACATTCCCTCGATAAGTGATATCATAAGTTTTTTTGTGGGACTTATTTCACTGAGGATGATCGTACCTAAATCCACTCAGGATGCTGCTACCAGCCTCATGACGTGGATTTCATGGCTGAGTGACACTCCATTGGACCTACGTAGCACCACTTGTCCACTTGTCTTTGTCCACTTGTCCACTTGGCTCTTTCCTGGGATATGAAACGTGTACCGGAGTGGAGGTTCTTGTCAAGACAGCAGCCCTCAACTTTGGGGTCCCTGTGTCTGGTTGATTTTTTCATTTTCCCAAGGTCAACGCCCATGTGTGGAAGTGCCCTATGCTCTGTGGTTCTGTGTTTTACATGGTTTGGGAAAGAGGATACACTTGTGAAGATTGGCTGTTGGCCATTGACATCCCGCCCATCAGCTTAACAAGGCTCCCTTGACTCCGTGGGCTGTCCTGCCTTTCTGGTTTTTAGACTTTTTTCGCCTGGCCCTTTTGCCCTGGGGGGGGGCGAGAGATTTCTTTGTAGTGCTGATTTGCTCTCCCAGGTTGCTTGGTTGGCCAAAAAGGGCGTATGCGTTTTTTCCTGAATATATTCAGGAAAAAACGCATACGCCCTTTTTGGCCAACCGCATCATTGTCCACGTTCTGGCGCTTTTCATGTGCTATCGGGGCCATTCCGATGTACCCGTTGACATCCGTTTCCTGCAGTTCTGCCTTGCGTTCAGCGCCTCTTCGTAGCCTGACCTCAATATATTTTGGGGCGATAGTTATCGTTTAGAACTCTGCAGGTTTGGGAAGTGCAGTGCCCCTGAGCTCCATTTCCCAAGTCGCTTTTTTGTGAGTGGGACGCAACACGGCTGGATGGCTTCACGCCCTATTGTCGATCCGGGGTGGCAGGCTGAACCGCTGGTGAATTCTTCTTCGTGATGGGAAATGAGAGTGACATGTGCCCGACCAAACACCTCCAGCGAGTCTCTCATTGGTTCCCCCTCTTGCAGTTCATCCTGCGGACAAATTGCAGACGGTACGAAAGAGGCATGGAAAGGCGCCGAGTCTCCAAGTGGGGAGATTGTTAGTAAGGGGGCCTGAATGGAGAACACGAGCACCAGGAGATGAAAACTGAGGTGAGTTTCAGAAAGCTTTCCCGATCCCACGGTGTAGCATCCGCTGGGTTTCCAATGAGTGCTTTCGCTGTCGGAAGATTGCGTTGAACCTGGAGAGTTGGGACCCATGGAATGGGGAGCACGCAGGATGCCTTTCAAGGGTCTGCATTTGCTTTCCCAACCTCACCAATCGTCTCAGCCCCAAGAGTGTCCAGCCTTATGTCTTCTGCCGCTGGGGCTGTAGATGTGGTCAATCCTGGTTGCATGCCAGTCCCTGAACGCATTTTGGAAGAATTTCTCTCTGTTTTGCCCTGCTTGTTTCTTCTTTATGTTGGAAATGTATCCTCAGAATGGGTCTGAGCTGATTGTCCCTGCTGGTTTTAGGCCGCTTTACACACACTTGATGCACTTACACAGAGATATCAAGACTTAGCTTTTAAGATGCTTACTAGTCGGATAGATACTTGTGCGATGAACAGGGTCTGGTGAGTCCAGTTGATTGAGCAAGGAGTAGGTCGTGTCCATTCCATATTCGGTTTTCGGAAGGGTATCTGTGCTCATTTCAAACTCGAGTTTTATGCGTCACCCCACCTCACCTTTCCCCTGAAGCAGGCATAAGTGTGTTTTCTAAAAGCGTGACTCTGTTCTGTTTGGGGATTCAGTGCATGGGGAGCGATTTTTACATTCCCTCGATAAGTGATATCATAAGTTTCTTTTTTTGTGGGACTTATTTCACTGAGGATGATCGTACCTAAATCCACTCAGGATGCTGCTACCAGCCTCATGACGTGGATTTCATGGCTGAGTGACACTCCATTGGACCTACGTAGCACCACTTGTCCACTTGTCCACTTGTCCACTCGTCTTTGTCCACTTGGCTCTTTCCTGAGATATGAAACGTGTACCGGAGTGGAGGTTCTTGTCAAGACAGCAGCCCTCAACTTTGGGGTCCCTGTGTCTGGTTGATTTTTTCATTTTCCCAAGGTCAACGCCCATGTGTGGAAGTGCCCTATGCTCTGTGGTTCTGTGTTTTACATGGTTTGGGAAAGAGGATACACTTGTGAAGATTGGCTGTTGGCCATTGACATCCCGCCCATCAGCTTAACAAGGCTCCCTTGACTCCGTGGGCTGTCCTGCCTTTCTGGTTTTTAGACTTTTTTCGCCTGGCCCTTTTGCCCCGGGGGGGGGGGGGGCGAGAGATTTCTTTGTAGTGCTGATTTGCTCTCCCAGGTTGCTTGGTTGGCCAAAAAGGGCGTATGCGTTTTTTCCTGAATATATTCAGGAAAAAACGCATACGCCCTTTTTGGCCAACCGCATCATTGTCCACGTTCTGGCGCTTTTCATGTGCTATCGGGGCCATTCCGATGTACCCGTTGACATCCGTTTCCTGCAGTTCTGCCTTGCGTTCAGCTCCTCTTCGTAGCCTGACCTCAATATATTTTGGGGCGATAGTTATCGTTTAGAACTCTGCAGGTTTGGGAAGTGCAGTGCCCCTGAGCTCCATTTCCCAAGTCGCTTTTTTGTGAGTGGGACGCAACACGGCTGGATGGCTTCACGCCCTATTGTCGATCCGGGGTGGCAGGCTGAACCGCTGGTGAATTCTTCTTCGTGATGGGAAATGAGAGTGACATGTGCCCGACCAAACACCTCCAGCGAGTCTCTCATTGGTTCCCCCTCTTGCAGTTCATCCTGCGGACAAATTGCAGACGGTACGAAAGAGGCATGGAAAGGCGCCGAGTCTCCAAGTGGGGAGATTGTTAGTAAGGGGGCCTGAATGGAGAACACGAGCACCAGGAGATGAAAACTGAGGTGAGTTTCAGAAAGCTTTCCCGATCCCACGGTGTAGCATCCGCTGGGTTTCCAATGAGTGCTTTCGCTGTCGGAAGATTGCGTTGAACCTGGAGAGTTGGGACCCATGGAATGGGGAGCACGCAGGATTCCTTTCAAGGGTCTGCATTTGCTTTCCCAACCTCACCAATCGTCTCAGCCCCAAGAGTGTCCAGCCTTATGTCTTCTGCCGCTGGGGCTGTAGATGTGGTAAATCCTGGTTGCATGCCAGTCCCTGAACGCATTTTGGAAGAATTTCTCTCTGTTTTGCCCTGCTTGTTTCTTCTTTATGTTGGAAATGTATCCTCAGAATGGGTCTGAGCTGATTTTCCCTGCTGGTTTTAGGCCGCTTGACACACACTTGATGCACTTACACAGAGATATCAAGACTTAGCTTTTAAGATGCTTACTAGTCGGATAGATACTTGTGCGATGAACAGGGTCTGGTGAGTCCAGTTGATTGAGCAAGGAGTAGGTCGTGTCCATTCCATATTCGGTTTTCGGAAGGGTATCTGTGCTCATTTCAAACTCGAGTTTTATGCGTCACCCCACCTCACCTTTCCCCTGAAGCAGGCATAAGTCTGTTTTCTAAAAGCGTGACTCTGTTCTGTTTGGGGATTCAGTGCATGGGGAGCGATTTTTACATTCCCTCGATAAGTGATATCATAAGTTTTTTTGTGGGACTTATTTCACTGAGGATGATCGTACCTAAATCCACTCAGGATGCTGCTACCAGCCTCATGACGTGGATTTCATGGCTGAGTGACACTCCATTGGACCTACGTAGCACCACTTGTCCACTTGTCTTTGTCCACTTGTCCACTTGGCTCTTTCCTGGGATATGAAACGTGTACCGGAGTGGAGGTTCTTGTCAAGACAGCAGCCCTCAACTTTGGGGTCCCTGTGTCTGGTTGATTTTTTCATTTTCCCAAGGTCAACGCCCATGTGTGGAAGTGCCCTATGCTCTGTGGTTCTGTGTTTTACATGGTTTGGGAAAGAGGATACACTTGTGAAGATTGGCTGTTGGCCATTGACATCCCGCCCATCAGCTTAACAAGGCTCCCTTGACTCCGTGGCCTGTCCTGCCTTTCTGGTTTTTAGACTTTTTTCGCCTGGCCCTTTTGCCCTGGGGGGGGGCGAGAGATTTCTTTGTAGTGCTGATTTGCTCTCCCAGGTTGCTTGGTTGGCCAAAAAGGGCGTATGCGTTTTTTCCTGAATATATTCAGGAAAAAACGCATACGCCCTTTTTGGCCAACCGCATCATTGTCCACGTTCTGGCGCTTTTCATGTGCTATCGGGGCCATTCCGATGTACCCGTTGACATCCGTTTCCTGCAGTTCTGCCTTGCGTTCAGCGCCTCTTCGTAGCCTGACCTCAATATATTTTGGGGCGATAGTTATCGTTTAGAACTCTGCAGGTTTGGGAAGTGCAGTGCCCCTGAGCTCCATTTCCCAAGTCGCTTTTTTGTGAGTGGGACGCAACACGGCTGGATGGCTTCACGCCCTATTGTCGATCCGGGGTGGCAGGCTGAACCGCTGGTGAATTCTTCTTCGTGATGGGAAATGAGAGTGACATGTGCCCGACCAAACACCTCCAGCGAGTCTCTCATTGGTTCCCCCTCTTGCAGTTCATCCTGCGGACAAATTGCAGACGGTACGAAAGAGGCATGGAAAGGCGCCGAGTCTCCAAGTGGGGAGATTGTTAGTAAGGGGGCCTGAATGGAGAACACGAGCACCAGGAGATGAAAACTGAGGTGAGTTTCAGAAAGCTTTCCCGATCCCACGGTGTAGCATCCGCTGGGTTTCCAATGAGTGCTTTCGCTGTCGGAAGATTGCGTTGAACCTGGAGAGTTGGGACCCATGGAATGGGGAGCACGCAGGATTCCTTTCAAGGGTCTGCATTTGCTTTCCCAACCTCACCAATCGTCTCAGCCCCAAGAGTGTCCAGCCTTATGTCTTCTGCCGCTGGGGCTGTAGATGTGGTAAATCCTGGTTGCATGCCAGTCCCTGAACGCATTTTGGAAGAATTTCTCTCTGTTTTGCCCTGCTTGTTTCTTCTTTATGTTGGAAATGTATCCTCAGAATGGGTCTGAGCTGATTTTCCCTGCTGGTTTTAGGCCGCTTGACACACACTTGATGCACTTACACAGAGATATCAAGACTTAGCTTTTAAGATGCTTACTAGTCGGATAGATACTTGTGCGATGAACAGGGTCTGGTGAGTCCAGTTGATTGAGCAAGGAGTAGGTCGTGTCCATTCCATATTCGGTTTTCGGAAGGGTATCTGTGCTCATTTCAAACTCGAGTTTTATGCGTCACCCCACCTCACCTTTCCCCTGAAGCAGGCATAAGTCTGTTTTCTAAAAGCGTGACTCTGTTCTGTTTGGGGATTCAGTGCATGGGGAGCGATTTTTACATTCCCTCGATAAGTGATATCATAAGTTTTTTTGTGGGACTTATTTCACTGAGGATGATCGTACCTAAATCCACTCAGGATGCTGCTACCAGCCTCATGACGTGGATTTCATGGCTGAGTGACACTCCATTGGACCTACGTAGCACCACTTGTCCACTTGTCTTTGTCCACTTGTCCACTTGGCTCTTTCCTGGGATATGAAACGTGTACCGGAGTGGAGGTTCTTGTCAAGACAGCAGCCCTCAACTTTGGGGTCCCTGTGTCTGGTTGATTTTTTCATTTTCCCAAGGTCAACGCCCATGTGTGGAAGTGCCCTATGCTCTGTGGTTCTGTGTTTTACATGGTTTGGGAAAGAGGATACACTTGTGAAGATTGGCTGTTGGCCATTGACATCCCGCCCATCAGCTTAACAAGGCTCCCTTGACTCCGTGGCCTGTCCTGCCTTTCTGGTTTTTAGACTTTTTTCGCCTGGCCCTTTTGCCCTGGGGGGGGGCGAGAGATTTCTTTGTAGTGCTGATTTGCTCTCCCAGGTTGCTTGGTTGGCCAAAAAGGGCGTATGCGTTTTTTCCTGAATATATTCAGGAAAAAACGCATACGCCCTTTTTGGCCAACCGCATCATTGTCCACGTTCTGGCGCTTTTCATGTGCTATCGGGGCCATTCCGATGTACCCGTTGACATCCGTTTCCTGCAATTCTGCCTTGCGTTCAACGCCTCTTCGTAGCCTGACCTCAATATATTTTGGGGCGATAGTTATCGTTTAGAACTCTGCAGGTTTGGGAAGTGCAGTGCCCCTGAGATCCATTTCCCAAGTCGCTTTTTTGTGAGTGGGACGCAACACGGCTGGATGGCTTCACGCCCTATTGTCGATCCGGGGTGGCAGGCTGAACCTCTGGTGAATTCTTCTTCGTGATGGGAAATGAGAGTGAAATGTGCCCCACCAAACACCTCCAGCGAGTCTCTCATTGGTTCCCCCTCTTGCAGTTCATCCTGCGGACAAATTGCAGACGGTACGAAAGAGGCATGGAAAGGCGCCGAGTCTCCAAGTGGGGAGATTGTTAGTAAGGGGGCCTGAATGGAGAACACGAGCACCAGGAGATGAAAACTGAGGTGAGTTTCAGAAAGCTTTCCCGATCCCACGGTGTAGCATCCGCTGGGTTTCCAATGAGTGCTTTCGCTGTCGGAAGATTGCGTTGAACCTGGAGAGTTGGGACCCATGGAATGGGGAGCACGCAGGATGCCTTTCAAGGGTCTGCATTTGCTTTCCCAACCTCACCAATCGTCTCAGCCCCAAGAGTGTCCAGCCTTATGTCTTCTGCCGCTGGGGCTGTAGATGTGGTCAATCCTGGTTGCATGCCAGTCCCTGAACGCATTTTGGAAGAATTTCTCTCTGTTTTGCCCTGCTTGTTTCTTCTTTATGTTGGAAATGTATCCTCAGAATGGGTCTGAGCTGATTTTCCCTGCTGGTTTTAGGCCGCTTTACACACACTTGATGCACTTACACAGAGATATCAAGACTTAGCTTTTAAGATGCTTACTAGTCGGATAGATACTTGTGCGATGAACAGGGTCTGGTGAGTCCAGTTGATTGAGCAAGGAGTAGGTCGTGTCCATTCCATATTCGGTTTTCGGAAGGGTATCTGTGCTCATTTCAAACTCGAGTTTTATGCGTCACCCCACCTCACCTTTCCCCTGAAGCAGGCATAAGTGTGTTTTCTAAAAGCGTGACTCTGTTCTGTTTGGGGATTCAGTGCATGGGGAGCGATTTTTACATTCCCTCGATAAGTGATATCATAAGTTTCTTTTTTTGTGGGACTTATTTCACTGAGGATGATCGTACCTAAATCCACTCAGGATGCTGCTACCAGCCTCATGACGTGGATTTCATGGCTGAGTGACACTCCATTGGACCTACGTAGCACCACTTGTCCACTTGTCCACTTGTCTTTGTCCACTTGTCCACTTGGGTCTTTCCTGGGATATGAAACGTGTACCGGAGTGGAGGTTCTTGTCAAGACAGCAGCCCTCAACTTTGGGGTCCCTGTGTCTGGTTGATTTTTTCATTTTCCCAAGGTCAACGCCCATGTGTGGAAGTGCCCTATGCTCTGTGGTTCTGTGTTTTACATGGTTTGGGAAAGAGGATACACTTGTGAAGATTGGCTGTTGGCCATTGACATCCCGCCCATCAGCTTAACAAGGCTCCCTTGACTCCGTGGGCTGTCCTGCCTTTCTGGTTTTTAGACTTTTTTCGCCTGGCCCTTTTGCCCCGGGGGGGGGGGGGGCGAGAGATTTCTTTGTAGTGCTGATTTGCTCTCCCAGGTTGCTTGGTTGGCCAAAAAGGGCGTATGCGTTTTTTCCTGAATATATTCAGGAAAAAACGCATACGCCCTTTTTGGCCAACCGCATCATTGTCCACGTTCTGGCGCTTTTCATGTGCTATCGGGGCCATTCCGATGTACCCGTTGACATCCGTTTCCTGCAATTCTGCCTTGCGTTCAACGCCTCTTCGTAGCCTGACCTCAATATATTTTGGGGCGATAGTTATCGTTTAGAACTCTGCAGGTTTGGGAAGTGCAGTGCCCCTGAGCTCCATTTCCCAAGTCGCTTTTTTGTGAGTGGGACGCAACACGGCTGGATGGCTTCACGCCCTATTGTCGATCCGGGGTGGCAGGCTGAACCTCTGGTGAATTCTTCTTCGTGATGGGAAATGAGAGTGACATGTGCCCCACCAAACACCTCCAGCGAGTCTCTCATTGGTTCCCCCTCTTGCAGTTCATCCTGCGGACAAATTGCAGACGGTACGAAAGAGGCATGGAAAGGCGCCGAGTCTCCAAGTGGGGAGATTGTTAGTAAGGGGGCCTGAATGGAGAACACGAGCACCAGGAGATGAAAACTGAGGTGAGTTTCAGAAAGCTTTCCCGATCCCACGGTGTAGCATCCGCTGGGTTTCCAATGAGTGCTTTCGCTGTCGGAAGATTGCGTTGAACCTGGAGAGTTGGGAGCCATGGAATGGGGAGCACGCAGGATTCCTTTCAAGGGTCTGCATTTGCTTTCCCAACCTCACCAATCGTCTCAGCCCCAAGAGTGTCCAGCCTTATGTCTTCTGCCGCTGGGGCTGTAGATGTGGTCAATCCTGGTTGCATGCCAGTCCCTGAACGCATTTTGGAAGAATTTCTCTCTGTTTTGCCCTGCTTGTTTCTTCTTTATGTTGGAAATGTATCCTCAGAATTGGTCTGAGCTGATTTTCCCTGCTGGTTTTAGGCCGCTTTACACACACTTGATGCACTTACACAGAGATATCAAGACTTAGCTTTTAAGATGCTTACTAGTCGGATAGATACTTGTGCGATGAACAGGGTCTGGTGAGTCCAGTTGATTGAGCAAGGAGTAGGTCGTGTCCATTCCATATTCGGTTTTCGGAAGGGTATCTGTGCTCATTTCAAACTCGAGTTTTATGCGTCACCCCACCTCACCTTTCCCCTGAAGCAGGCATAAGTGTGTTTTGTAAAAGCGTGACTCTGTTCTGTTTGGGGATTCAGTGCATGGGGAGCGATTTTTACATTCCCTCGATAAGTGATATCATAAGTTTCTTTTTTTGTGGGACTTATTTCACTGAGGATGATCGTACCTAAATCCACTCAGGATGCTGCTACCAGCCTCATGACGTGGATTTCATGGCTGAGTGACACTCCATTGGACCTACGTAGCACCACTTGTCCACTTGTCCACTTGTCTTTGTCCACTTGTCCACTTGGGTCTTTCCTGGGATATGAAACGTGTACCGGAGTGGAGGTTCTTGTCAAGACAGCAGCCCTCAACTTTGGGGTCCCTGTGTCTGGTTGATTTTTTGATTTTCCCAAGGTCAACGCCCATGTGTGGAAGTGCCCTATGCTCTGTGGTTCTGTGTTTTACATGGTTTGGGAAAGAGGATACACTTGTGAAGATTGGCTGTTGGCCATTGACATCCCGCCCATCAGCTTAACAAGGCTCCCTTGACTCCGTGGGCTGTCCTGCCTTTCTGGTTTTTAGACTTTTTTCGCCTGGCCCTTTTGCCCCGGGGGGGGGCGAGAGATTTCTTTGTAGTGCTGATTTGCTCTCCCAGGTTGCTTGGTTGGCCAAAAAGGGCGTATGCGTTTTTTCCTGAATATATTCAGGAAAAAACGCATACGCCCTTTTTGGCCAACCGCATCATTGTCCACGTTCTGGCGCTTTTCATGTGCTATCGGGGCCATTCCGATGTACCCGTTGACATCCGTTTCCTGCAATTCTGCCTTGCGTTCAACGCCTCTTCGTAGCCTGACCTCAATATATTTTGGGGCGATAGTTATCGTTTAGAACTCTGCAGGTTTGGGAAGTGCAGTGCCCCTGAGCTCCATTTCCCAAGTCGCTTTTTTGTGAGTGGGACGCAACACGGCTGGATGGCTTCACGCCCTATTGTCGATCGGGGTGGCAGGCTGAACCTCTGGTGAATTCTTCTTCGTGATGGGAAATGAGAGTGAAATGTGCCCCACCAAACACCTCCAGCGAGTCTCTCATTGGTTCCCCCTCTTGCAGTTCATCCTGCGGACAAATTGCAGACGGTACGAAAGAGGCATGGAAAGGCGCCGAGTCTCCAAGTGGGGAGATTGTTAGTAAGGGGGCCTGAATGGAGAACACGAGCACCAGGAGATGAAAACTGAGGTGAGTTTCAGAAAGCTTTCCCGATCCCACGGTGTAGCATCCGCTGGGTTTCCAATGAGTGCTTTCGCTGTCGGAAGATTGCGTTGAACCTGGAGAGTTGGGACCCATGGAATGGGGAGCACGCAGGATTCCTTTCAAGGGTCTGCATTTGCTTTCCCAACCTCACCAATCGTCTCAGCCCCAAGAGTGTCCAGCCTTATGTCTTCTGCCGCTGGGGCTGTAGATGTGGTCAATCCTGGTTGCATGCCAGTCCCTGAACGCATTTTGGAAGAATTTCTCTCTGTTTTGCCCTGCTTGTTTCTTCTTTATGTTGGAAATGTATCCTCAGAATGGGTCTGAGCTGATTGTCCCTGCTGGTTTTAGGCCGCTTGACACACACTTGATGCACTTACACAGAGATATCAAGACTTAGCTTTTAAGATGCTTACTAGTCGGATAGATACTTGTGCGATGAACAGGGTCTGGTGAGTCCAGTTGATTGAGCAAGGAGTAGGTCGTGTCCATTCCATATTCGGTTTTCGGAAGGGTATCTGTGCTCATTTCAAACTCGAGTTTTATGCGTCACCCCACCTCACCTTTCCCCTGAAGCAGGCATAAGTGTGTTTTCTAAAAGCGTGACTCTGTTCTGTTTGGGGATTCAGTGCATGGGGAGCGATTTTTACATTCCCTCGATAAGTGATATCATAAGTTTCTTTTTTTGTGGGACTTATTTCACTGAGGATGATCGTACCTAAATCCACTCAGGATGCTGCTACCAGCCTCATGACGTGGATTTCATGGCTGAGTGACACTCCATTGGACCTACGTAGCACCACTTGTCCACTTGTCCACTTGTCTTTGTCCACTTGTCCACTTGGGTCTTTCCTGGGATATGAAACGTGTACCGGAGTGGAGGTTCTTGTCAAGACAGCAGCCCTCAACTTTGGGGTCCCTGTGTCTGGTTGATTTTTTCATTTTCCCAAGGTCAACGCCCATGTGTGGAAGTGCCCTATGCTCTGTGGTTCTGTGTTTTACATGGTTTGGGAAAGAGGATACACTTGTGAAGATTGGCTGTTGGCCATTGACATCCCGCCCATCAGCTTAACAAGGCTCCCTTGACTCCGTGGGCTGTCCTGCCTTTCTGGTTTTTAGACTTTTTTCGCCTGGCCCTTTTGCCCCGGGGGGGGGGGCGAGAGATTTCTTTGTAGTGCTGATTTGCTCTCCCAGGTTGCTTGGTTGGCCAAAAAGGGCGTATGCGTTTTTTCCTGAATATATTCAGGAAAAAACGCATACGCCCTTTTTGGCCAACCGCATCATTGTCCACGTTCTGGCGCTTTTCATGTGCTATCGGGGCCATTCCGATGTACCCGTTGACATCCGTTTCCTGCAATTCTGCCTTGCGTTCAACGCCTCTTCGTAGCCTGACCTCAATATATTTTGGGGCGATAGTTATCGTTTAGAACTCTGCAGGTTTGGGAAGTGCAGTGCCCCTGAGCTCCATTTCCCAAGTCGCTTTTTTGTGAGTGGGACGCAACACGGCTGGATGGCTTCACGCCCTATTGTCGATCCGGGGTGGCAGGCTGAACCTCTGGTGAATTCTTCTTCGTGATGGGAAATGAGAGTGACATGTGCCCGACCAAACACCTCCAGCGAGTCTCTCATTGGTTCCCCCTCTTGCAGTTCATCCTGCGGACAAATTGCAGACGGTACGAAAGAGGCATGGAAAGGCGCCGAGTCTCCAAGTGGGGAGATTGTTAGTAAGGGGGCCTGAATGGAGAACACGAGCACCAGGAGATGAAAACTGAGGTGAGTTTCAGAAAGCTTTCCCGATCCCACGGTGTAGCATCCGCTGGGTTTCCAATGAGTGCTTTCGCTGTCGGAAGATTGCGTTGAACCTGGAGAGTTGGGAGCCATGGAATGGGGAGCACGCAGGATTCCTTTCAAGGGTCTGCATTTGCTTTCCCAACCTCACCAATCGTCTCAGCCCCAAGAGTGTCCAGCCTTATGTCTTCTGCCGCTGGGGCTGTAGATGTGGTCAATCCTGGTTGCATGCCAGTCCCTGAACGCATTTTGGAAGAATTTCTCTCTGTTTTGCCCTGCTTGTTTCTTCTTTATGTTGGAAATGTATCCTCAGAATGGGTCTGAGCTGATTTTCCCTGCTGGTTTTAGGCCGCTTTACACACACTTGATGCACTTACACAGAGATATCAAGACTTAGCTTTTAAGATGCTTACTAGTCGGATAGATACTTGTGCGATGAACAGGGTCTGGTGAGTCCAGTTGATTGAGCAAGGAGTAGGTCGTGTCCATTCCATATTCGGTTTTCGGAAGGGTATCTGTGCTCATTTCAAACTCGAGTTTTATGCGTCACCCCACCTCACCTTTCCCCTGAAGCAGGCATAAGTGTGTTTTCTAAAAGCGTGACTCTGTTCTGTTTGGGGATTCAGTGCATGGGGAGCGATTTTTACATTCCCTCGATAAGTGATATCATAAGTTTCTTTTTTTGTGGGACTTATTTCACTGAGGATGATCGTACCTAAATCCACTCAGGATGCTGCTACCAGCCTCATGACGTGGATTTCATGGCTGAGTGACACTCCATTGGACCTACGTAGCACCACTTGTCCACTTGTCCACTTGTCCACTCGTCTTTGTCCACTTGGCTCTTTCCTGAGATATGAAACGTGTACCGGAGTGGAGGTTCTTGTCAAGACAGCAGCCCTCAACTTTGGGGTCCCTGTGTCTGGTTGATTTTTTGATTTTCCCAAGGTCAACGCCCATGTGTGGAAGTGCCCTATGCTCTGTGGTTCTGTGTTTTACATGGTTTGGGAAAGAGGATACACTTGTGAAGATTGGCTGTTGGCCATTGACATCCCGCCCATCAGCTTAACAAGGCTCCCTTGACTCCGTGGGCTGTCCTGCCTTTCTGGTTTTTAGACTTTTTTCGCCTGGCCCTTTTGCCCCGGGGGGGGGGGCGAGAGATTTCTTTGTAGTGCTGATTTGCTCTCCCAGGTTGCTTGGTTGGCCAAAAAGGGCGTATGCGTTTTTTCCTGAATATATTCAGGAAAAAACGCATACGCCCTTTTTGGCCAACCGCATCATTGTCCACGTTCTGGCGCTTTTCATGTGCTATCGGGGCCATTCCGATGTACCCGTTGACATCCGTTTCCTGCAGTTCTGCCTTGCGTTCAGCGCCTCTTCGTAGCCTGACGTCAATATATTTTGGGGCGATAGTTATCGTTTAGAACTCTGCAGGTTTGGGAAGTGCAGTGCCCCTGAGCTCCATTTCCCAAGTCGCTTTTTTGTGAGTGGGACGCAACACGGCTGGATGGCTTCACGCCCTATTGTCGATCCGGGGTGGCAGGCTGAACCGCTGGTGAATTCTTCTTCGTGATGGGAAATGAGAGTGACATGTGCCCGACCAAACACCTCCAGCGAGTCTCTCATTGGTTCCCCCTCTTGCAGTTCATCCTGCGGACAAATTGCAGACGGTACGAAAGAGGCATGGAAAGGCGCCGAGTCTCCAAGTGGGGAGATTGTTAGTAAGGGGGCCTGAATGGAGAACACGAGCACCAGGAGATGAAAACTGAGGTGAGTTTCAGAAAGCTTTCCCGATCCCACGGTGTAGCATCCGCTGGGTTTCCAATGAGTGCTTTCGCTGTCGGAAGATTGCGTTGAACCTGGAGAGTTGGGACCCATGGAATGGGGAGCACGCAGGATTCCTTTCAAGGGTCTGCATTTGCTTTCCCAACCTCACCAATCGTCTCAGCCCCAAGAGTGTCCAGCCTTATGTCTTCTGCCGCTGGGGCTGTAGATGTGGTCAATCCTGGTTGCATGCCAGTCCCTGAACGCATTTTGGAAGAATTTCTCTCTGTTTTGCCCTGCTTGTTTCTTCTTTATGTTGGAAATGTATCCTCAGAATGGGTCTGAGCTGATTTTCCCTGCTGGTTTTAGGCCGCTTTACACACACTTGATGCACTTACACAGAGATATCAAGACTTAGCTTTTAAGATGCTTACTAGTCGGATAGATACTTGTGCGATGAACAGGGTCTGGTGAGTCCAGTTGATTGAGCAAGGAGTAGGTCGTGTCCATTCCATATTCGGTTTTCGGAAGGGTATCTGTGCTCATTTCAAACTCGAGTTTTATGCGTCACCCCACCTCACCTTTCCCCTGAAGCAGGCATAAGTGTGTTTTCTAAAAGCGTGACTCTGTTCTGTTTGGGGATTCAGTGCATGGGGAGCGATTTTTACATTCCCTCGATAAGTGATATCATAAGTTTCTTTTTTTGTGGGACTTATTTCACTGAGGATGATCGTACCTAAATCCACTCAGGATGCTGCTACCAGCCTCATGACGTGGATTTCATGGCTGAGTGACACTCCATTGGACCTACGTAGCACCACTTGTCCACTTGTCCACTTGTCTTTGTCCACTTGTCCACTCGTCTTTGTCCACTTGGCTCTTTCCTGGGATATGAAACGTGTACCGGAGTGGAGGTTCTTGTCAAGACAGCAGCCCTCAACTTTGGGGTCCCTGTGTCTGGTTGATTTTTTCATTTTCCCAAGGTCAACGCCCATGTGTGGAAGTGCCCTATGCTCTGTGGTTCTGTGTTTTACATGGTTTGGGAAAGAGGATACACTTGTGAAGATTGGCTGTTGGCCATTGACATCCCGCCCATCAGCTTAACAAGGCTCCCTTGACTCCGTGGGCTGTCCTGCCTTTCTGGTTTTTAGACTTTTTTCGCCTGGCCCTTTTGCCCCGGGTGGGGCGAGAGATTTCTTTGTAGTGCTGATTTGCTCTCCCAGGTTGCTTGGTTGGCCAAAAAGGGCGTATGCGTTTTTTCCTGAATATATTCAGGAAAAAACGCATACGCCCTTTTTGGCCAACCGCATCATTGTCCACGTTCTGGCGCTTTTCATGTGCTATCGGGGCCATTCCGATGTACCCGTTGACATCCGTTTCCTGCAGTTCTGCCTTGCGTTCAGCGCCTCTTCGTAGCCTGACGTCAATATATTTTGGGGCGATAGTTATCGTTTAGAACTCTGCAGGTTTGGGAAGTGCAGTGCCCCTGAGCTCCATTTCCCAAGTCGCTTTTTTGTGAGTGGGACGCAACACGGCTGGATGGCTTCACGCCCTATTGTCGATCCGGGGTGGCAGGCTGAACCGCTGGTGAATTCTTCTTCGTGATGGGAAATGAGAGTGACATGTGCCCGACCAAACACCTCCAGCGAGTCTCTCATTGGTTCCCCCTCTTGCAGTTCATCCTGCGGACAAATTGCAGACGGTACGAAAGAGGCATGGAAAGGCGCCGAGTCTCCAAGTGGGGAGATTGTTAGTAAGGGGGCCTGAATGGAGAACACGAGCACCAGGAGATGAAAACTGAGGTGAGTTTCAGAAAGCTTTCCCGATCCCACGGTGTAGCATCCGCTGGGTTTCCAATGAGTGCTTTCGCTGTCGGAAGATTGCGTTGAACCTGGAGAGTTGGGACCCATGGAATGGGGAGCACGCAGGATGCCTTTCAAGGGTCTGCATTTGCTTTCCCAACCTCACCAATCGTCTCAGCCCCAAGAGTGTCCAGCCTTATGTCTTCTGCCGCTGGGGCTGTAGATGTGGTCAATCCTGGTTGCATGCCAGTCCCTGAACGCATTTTGGAAGAATTTCTCTCTGTTTTGCCCTGCTTGTTTCTTCTTTATGTTGGAAATGTATCCTCAGAATGGGTCTGAGCTGATTTTCCCTGCTGGTTTTAGGCCGCTTGACACACACTTGATGCACTTACACAGAGATATCAAGACTTAGCTTTTAAGATGCTTACTAGTCGGATAGATACTTGTGCGATGAACAGGGTCTGGTGAGTCCAGTTGATTGAGCAAGGAGTAGGTCGTGTCCATTCCATATTCGGTTTTCGGAAGGGTATCTGTGCTCATTTCAAACTCGAGTTTTATGCGTCACCCCACCTCACCTTTCCCCTGAAGCAGGCATAAGTGTGTTTTCTAAAAGCGTGACTCTGTTCTGTTTGGGGATTCAGTGCATGGGGAGCGATTTTTACATTCCCTCGATAAGTGATATCATAAGTTTCTTTCTTTGTGGGACTTATTTCACTGAGGATGATCGTACCTAAATCCACTCAGGATGCTGCTACCAGCCTCATGACGTGGATTTCATGGCTGAGTGACACTCCATTGGACCTACGTAGCACCACTTGTCCACTTGTCCACTTGTCTTTGTCCACTTGTCCACTCGTCTTTGTCCACTTGGCTCTTTCCTGGGATATGAAACGTGTACCGGAGTGGAGGTTCTTGTCAAGACAGCAGCCCTCAACTTTGGGGTCCCTGTGTCTGGTTGATTTTTTCATTTTCCCAAGGTCAACGCCCATGTGTGGAAGTGCCCTATGCTCTGTGGTTCTGTGTTTTACATGGTTTGGGAAAGAGGATACACTTGTGAAGATTGGCTGTTGGCCATTGACATCCCGCCCATCAGCTTAACAAGGCTCCCTTGACTCCGTGGGCTGTCCTGCCTTTCTGGTTTTTAGACTTTTTTCGCCTGGCCCTTTTGCCCCGGGGGGGGGGGGGGCGAGAGATTTCTTTGTAGTGCTGATTTGCTCTCCCAGGTTGCTTGGTTGGCCAAAAAGGGCGTATGCGTTTTTTCCTGAATATATTCAGGAAAAAACGCATACGCCCTTTTTGGCCAACCGCATCATTGTCCACGTTCTGGCGCTTTTCATGTGCTATCGGGGCCATTCCGATGTACCCGTTGACATCCGTTTCCTGCAGTTCTGCCTTGCGTTCAGCGCCTCTTCGTAGCCTGACCTCAATATATTTTGGGGCGATAGTTATCGTTTAGAACTCTGCAGGTTTGGGAAGTGCAGTGCCCCTGAGCTCCATTTCCCAAGTCGCTTTTTTGTGAGTGGGACGCAACACGGCTGGATGGCTTCACGCCCTATTGTCGATCCGGGGTGGCAGGCTGAACCGCTGGTGAATTCTTCTTCGTGATGGGAAATGAGAGTGACATGTGCCCGACCAAACACCTCCAGCGAGTCTCTCATTGGTTCCCCCTCTTGCAGTTCATCCTGCGGACAAATTGCAGACGGTACGAAAGAGGCATGGAAAGGCGCCGAGTCTCCAAGTGGGGAGATTGTTAGTAAGGGGGCCTGAATGGAGAACACGAGCACCAGGAGATGAAAACTGAGGTGAGTTTCAGAAAGCTTTCCCGATCCCACGGTGTAGCATCCGCTGGGTTTCCAATGAGTGCTTTCGCTGTCGGAAGATTGCGTTGAACCTGGAGAGTTGGGACCCATGGAATGGGGAGCACGCAGGATTCCTTTCAAGGGTCTGCATTTGCTTTCCCAACCTCACCAATCGTCTCAGCCCCAAGAGTGTCCAGCCTTATGTCTTCTGCCGCTGGGGCTGTAGATGTGGTCAATCCTGGTTGCATGCCAGTCCCTGAACGCATTTTGGAAGAATTTCTCTCTGTTTTGCCCTGCTTGTTTCTTCTTTATGTTGGAAATGTATCCTCAGAATGGGTCTGAGCTGATTTTCCCTGCTGGTTTTAGGCCGCTTGACACACACTTGATGCACTTACACAGAGATATCAAGACTTAGCTTTTAAGATGCTTACTAGTCGGATAGATACTTGTGCGATGAACAGGGTCTGGTGAGTCCAGTTGATTGAGCAAGGAGTAGGTCGTGTCCATTCCATATTCGGTTTTCGGAAGGGTATCTGTGCTCATTTCAAACTCGAGTTTTATGCGTCACCCCACCTCACCTTTCCCCTGAAGCAGGCATAAGTCTGTTTTCTAAAAGCGTGACTCTGTTCTGTTTGGGGATTCAGTGCATGGGGAGCGATCTTTACATTCCCTCGATAAGTGATATCATAAGTTTTTTTGTGGGACTTATTTCACTGAGGATGATCGTACCTAAATCCACTCAGGATGCTGCTACCAGCCTCATGACGTGGATTTCATGGCTGAGTGACACTCCATTGGACCTACGTAGCACCACTTGTCCACTTGTCTTTGTCCACTTGTCCACTTGGCTCTTTCCTGGGATATGAAACGTGTACCGGAGTGGAGGTTCTTGTCAAGACAGCAGCCCTCAACTTTGGGGTCCCTGTGTCTGGTTGATTTTTTCATTTTCCCAAGGTCAACGCCCATGTGTGGAAGTGCCCTATGCTCTGTGGTTCTGTGTTTTACATGGTTTGGGAAAGAGGATACACTTGTGAAGATTGGCTGTTGGCCATTGACATCCCGCCCATCAGCTTAACAAGGCTCCCTTGACTCCGTGGCCTGTCCTGCCTTTCTGGTTTTTAGACTTTTTTCGCCTGGCCCTTTTGCCCTGGGGGGGGGCGAGAGATTTCTTTGTAGTGCTGATTTGCTCTCCCAGGTTGCTTGGTTGGCCAAAAAGGGCGTATGCGTTTTTTCCTGAATATATTCAGGAAAAAACGCATACGCCCTTTTTGGCCAACCGCATCATTGTCCACGTTCTGGCGCTTTTCATGTGCTATCGGGGCCATTCCGATGTACCCGTTGACATCCGTTTCCTGCAGTTCTGCCTTGCGTTCAGCGCCTCTTCGTAGCCTGACCTCAATATATTTTGGGGCGATAGTTATCGTTTAGAACTCTGCAGGTTTGGGAAGTGCAGTGCCCCTGAGCTCCATTTCCCAAGTCGCTTTTTTGTGAGTGGGACGCAACACGGCTGGATGGCTTCACGCCCTATTGTCGATCCGGGGTGGCAGGCTGAACCGCTGGTGAATTCTTCTTCGTGATGGGAAATGAGAGTGACATGTGCCCGACCAAACACCTCCAGCGAGTCTCTCATTGGTTCCCCCTCTTGCAGTTCATCCTGCGGACAAATTGCAGACGGTACGAAAGAGGCATGGAAAGGCGCCGAGTCTCCAAGTGGGGAGATTGTTAGTAAGGGGGCCTGAATGGAGAACACGAGCACCAGGAGATGAAAACTGAGGTGAGTTTCAGAAAGCTTTCCCGATCCCACGGTGTAGCATCCGCTGGGTTTCCAATGAGTGCTTTCGCTGTCGGAAGATTGCGTTGAACCTGGAGAGTTGGGACCCATGGAATGGGGAGCACGCAGGATGCCTTTCAAGGGTCTGCATTTGCTTTCCCAACCTCACCAATCGTCTCAGCCCCAAGAGTGTCCAGCCTTATGTCTTCTGCCGCTGGGGCTGTAGATGTGGTCAATCCTGGTTGCATGCCAGTCCCTGAACGCATTTTGGAAGAATTTCTCTCTGTTTTGCCCTGCTTGTTTCTTCTTTATGTTGGAAATGTATCCTCAGAATGGGTCTGAGCTGATTTTCCCTGCTGGTTTTAGGCCGCTTTACACACACTTGATGCACTTACACAGAGATATCAAGACTTAGCTTTTAAGATGCTTACTAGTCGGATAGATACTTGTGCGATGAACAGGGTCTGGTGAGTCCAGTTGATTGAGCAAGGAGTAGGTCGTGTCCATTCCATATTCGGTTTTCGGAAGGGTATCTGTGCTCATTTCAAACTCGAGTTTTATGCGTCACCCCACCTCACCTTTCCCCTGAAGCAGGCATAAGTGTGTTTTCTAAAAGCGTGACTCTGTTCTGTTTGGGGATTCAGTACATGGGGAGCGATTTTTACATTCCCTCGATAAGTGATATCATAAGTTTCTTTTTTTGTGGGACTTATTTCACTGAGGATGATCGTACCTAAATCCACTCAGGATGCTGCTACCAGCCTCATGACGTGGATTTCATGGCTGAGTGACACTCCATTGGACCTACGTAGCACCACTTGTCCACTTGTCCACTTGTCTTTGTCCACTTGTCCACTTGGGTCTTTCCTGGGATATGAAACGTGTACCGGAGTGGAGGTTCTTGTCAAGACAGCAGCCCTCAACTTTGGGGTCCCTGTGTCTGGTTGATTTTTTGATTTTCCCAAGGTCAACGCCCATGTGTGGAAGTGCCCTATGCTCTGTGGTTCTGTGTTTTACATGGTTTGGGAAAGAGGATACACTTGTGAAGATTGGCTGTTGGCCATTGACATCCCGCCCATCAGCTTAACAAGGCTCCCTTGACTCCGTGGGCTGTCCTGCCTTTCTGGTTTTTAGACTTTTTTCGCCTGGCCCTTTTGCCCCAGGGGGGGGGCGAGAGATTTCTTTGTAGTGCTGATTTGCTCTCCCAGGTTGCTTGGTTGGCCAAAAAGGGCGTATGCGTTTTTTCCTGAATATATTCAGGAAAAAACGCATACGCCCTTTTTGGCCAACCGCATCATTGTCCACGTTCTGGCGCTTTTCATGTGCTATCGGGGCCATTCCGATGTACCCGTTGACATCCGTTTCCTGCAATTCTGCCTTGCGTTCAACGCCTCTTCGTAGCCTGACCTCAATATATTTTGGGGCGATAGTTATCGTTTAGAACTCTGCAGGTTTGGGAAGTGCAGTGCCCCTGAGATCCATTTCCCAAGTCGCTTTTTTGTGAGTGGGACGCAACACGGCTGGATGGCTTCACGCCCTATTGTCGATCCGGGGTGGCAGGCTGAACCTCTGGTGAATTCTTCTTCGTGATGGGAAATGAGAGTGAAATGTGCCCCACCAAACACCTCCAGCGAGTCTCTCATTGGTTCCCCCTCTTGCAGTTCATCCTGCGGACAAATTGCAGACGGTACGAAAGAGGCATGGAAAGGCGCCGAGTCTCCAAGTGGGGAGATTGTTAGTAAGGGGGCCTGAATGGAGAACACGAGCACCAGGAGATGAAAACTGAGGTGAGTTTCAGAAAGCTTTCCCGATCCCACGGTGTAGCATCCGCTGGGTTTCCAATGAGTGCTTTCGCTGTCGGAAGATTGCGTTGAACCTGGAGAGTTGGGACCCATGGAATGGGGAGCACGCAGGATGCCTTTCAAGGGTCTGCATTTGCTTTCCCAACCTCACCAATCGTCTCAGCCCCAAGAGTGTCCAGCCTTATGTCTTCTGCCGCTGGGGCTGTAGATGTGGTCAATCCTGGTTGCATGCCAGTCCCTGAACGCATTTTGGAAGAATTTCTCTCTGTTTTGCCCTGCTTGTTTCTTCTTTATGTTGGAAATGTATCCTCAGAATGGGTCTGAGCTGATTGTCCCTGCTGGTTTTAGGCCGCTTTACACACACTTGATGCACTTACACAGAGATATCAAGACTTAGCTTTTAAGATGCTTACTAGTCGGATAGATACTTGTGCGATGAACAGGGTCTGGTGAGTCCAGTTGATTGAGCAAGGAGTAGGTCGTGTCCATTCCATATTCGGTTTTCGGAAGGGTATCTGTGCTCATTTCAAACTCGAGTTTTATGCGTCACCCCACCTCACCTTTCCCCTGAAGCAGGCATAAGTGTGTTTTCTAAAAGCGTGACTCTGTTCTGTTTGGGGATTCAGTGCATGGGGAGCGATTTTTACATTCCCTCGATAAGTGATATCATAAGTTTCTTTTTTTGTGGGACTTATTTCACTGAGGATGATCGTACCTAAATCCACTCAGGATGCTGCTACCAGCCTCATGACGTGGATTTCATGGCTGAGTGACACTCCATTGGACCTACGTAGCACCACTTGTCCACTTGTCCACTTGTCTTTGTCCACTTGTCCACTTGGGTCTTTCCTGGGATATGAAACGTGTACCGGAGTGGAGGTTCTTGTCAAGACAGCAGCCCTCAACTTTGGGGTCCCTGTGTCTGGTTGATTTTTTCATTTTCCCAAGGTCAACGCCCATGTGTGGAAGTGCCCTATGCTCTGTGGTTCTGTGTTTTACATGGTTTGGGAAAGAGGATACACTTGTGAAGATTGGCTGTTGGCCATTGACATCCCGCCCATCAGCTTAACAAGGCTCCCTTGACTCCGTGGGCTGTCCTGCCTTTCTGGTTTTTAGACTTTTTTCGCCTGGCCCTTTTGCCCCGGGGGGGGGGGGGGGCGAGAGATTTCTTTGTAGTGCTGATTTGCTCTCCCAGGTTGCTTGGTTGGCCAAAAAGGGCGTATGCGTTTTTTCCTGAATATATTCAGGAAAAAACGCATACGCCCTTTTTGGCCAACCGCATCATTGTCCACGTTCTGGCGCTTTTCATGTGCTATCGGGGCCATTCCGATGTACCCGTTGACATCCGTTTCCTGCAATTCTGCCTTGCGTTCAACGCCTCTTCGTAGCCTGACCTCAATATATTTTGGGGCGATAGTTATCGTTTAGAACTCTGCAGGTTTGGGAAGTGCAGTGCCCATGAGCTCCATTTCCCAAGTCGCTTTTTTGTGAGTGGGACGCAACACGGCTGGATGGCTTCACGCCCTATTGTCGATCCGGGGTGGCAGGCTGAACCTCTGGTGAATTCTTCTTCGTGATGGGAAATGAGAGTGACATGTGCCCCACCAAACACCTCCAGCGAGTCTCTCATTGGTTCCCCCTCTTGCAGTTCATCCTGCGGACAAATTGCAGACGGTACGAAAGAGGCATGGAAAGGCGCCGAGTCTCCAAGTGGGGAGATTGTTAGTAAGGGGGCCTGAATGGAGAACACGAGCACCAGGAGATGAAAACTGAGGTGAGTTTCAGAAAGCTTTCCCGATCCCACGGTGTAGCATCCGCTGGGTTTCCAATGAGTGCTTTCGCTGTCGGAAGATTGCGTTGAACCTGGAGAGTTGGGAGCCATGGAATGGGGAGCACGCAGGATTCCTTTCAAGGGTCTGCATTTGCTTTCCCAACCTCACCAATCGTCTCAGCCCCAAGAGTGTCCAGCCTTATGTCTTCTGCCGCTGGGGCTGTAGATGTGGTCAATCCTGGTTGCATGCCAGTCCCTGAACGCATTTTGGAAGAATTTCTCTCTGTTTTGCCCTGCTTGTTTCTTCTTTATGTTGGAAATGTATCCTCAGAATTGGTCTGAGCTGATTTTCCCTGCTGGTTTTAGGCCGCTTTACACACACTTGATGCACTTACACAGAGATATCAAGACTTAGCTTTTAAGATGCTTACTAGTCGGATAGATACTTGTGCGATGAACAGGGTCTGGTGAGTCCAGTTGATTGAGCAAGGAGTAGGTCGTGTCCATTCCATATTCGGTTTTCGGAAGGGTATCTGTGCTCATTTCAAACTCGAGTTTTATGCGTCACCCCACCTCACCTTTCCCCTGAAGCAGGCATAAGTGTGTTTTGTAAAAGCGTGACTCTGTTCTGTTTGGGGATTCAGTGCATGGGGAGCGATTTTTACATTCCCTCGATAAGTGATATCATAAGTTTCTTTTTTTGTGGGACTTATTTCACTGAGGATGATCGTACCTAAATCCACTCAGGATGCTGCTACCAGCCTCATGACGTGGATTTCATGGCTGAGTGACACTCCATTGGACCTACGTAGCACCACTTGTCCACTTGTCCACTTGTCTTTGTCCACTTGTCCACTTGGGTCTTTCCTGGGATATGAAACGTGTACCGGAGTGGAGGTTCTTGTCAAGACAGCAGCCCTCAACTTTGGGGTCCCTGTGTCTGGTTGATTTTTTGATTTTCCCAAGGTCAACGCCCATGTGTGGAAGTGCCCTATGCTCTGTGGTTCTGTGTTTTACATGGTTTGGGAAAGAGGATACACTTGTGAAGATTGGCTGTTGGCCATTGACATCCCGCCCATCAGCTTAACAAGGCTCCCTTGACTCCGTGGGCTGTCCTGCCTTTCTGGTTTTTAGACTTTTTTCGCCTGGCCCTTTTGCCCCGGGGGGGGGCGAGAGATTTCTTTGTAGTGCTGATTTGCTCTCCCAGGTTGCTTGGTTGGCCAAAAAGGGCGTATGCGTTTTTTCCTGAATATATTCAGGAAAAAACGCATACGCCCTTTTTGGCCAACCGCATCATTGTCCACGTTCTGGCGCTTTTCATGTGCTATCGGGGCCATTCCGATGTACCCGTTGACATCCGTTTCCTGCAATTCTGCCTTGCGTTCAACGCCTCTTCGTAGCCTGACCTCAATATATTTTGGGGCGATAGTTATCGTTTAGAACTCTGCAGGTTTGGGAAGTGCAGTGCCCCTGAGCTCCATTTCCCAAGTCGCTTTTTTGTGAGTGGGACGCAACACGGCTGGATGGCTTCACGCCCTATTGTCGATCGGGGTGGCAGGCTGAACCTCTGGTGAATTCTTCTTCGTGATGGGAAATGAGAGTGAAATGTGCCCCACCAAACACCTCCAGCGAGTCTCTCATTGGTTCCCCCTCTTGCAGTTCATCCTGCGGACAAATTGCAGACGGTACGAAAGAGGCATGGAAAGGCGCCGAGTCTCCAAGTGGGGAGATTGTTAGTAAGGGGGCCTGAATGGAGAACACGAGCACCAGGAGATGAAAACTGAGGTGAGTTTCAGAAAGCTTTCCCGATCCCACGGTGTAGCATCCGCTGGGTTTCCAATGAGTGCTTTCGCTGTCGGAAGATTGCGTTGAACCTGGAGAGTTGGGACCCATGGAATGGGGAGCACGCAGGATTCCTTTCAAGGGTCTGCATTTGCTTTCCCAACCTCACCAATCGTCTCAGCCCCAAGAGTGTCCAGCCTTATGTCTTCTGCCGCTGGGGCTGTAGATGTGGTCAATCCTGGTTGCATGCCAGTCCCTGAACGCATTTTGGAAGAATTTCTCTCTGTTTTGCCCTGCTTGTTTCTTCTTTATGTTGGAAATGTATCCTCAGAATGGGTCTGAGCTGATTGTCCCTGCTGGTTTTAGGCCGCTTTACACACACTTGATGCACTTACACAGAGATATCAAGACTTAGCTTTTAAGATGCTTACTAGTCGGATAGATACTTGTGCGATGAACAGGGTCTGGTGAGTCCAGTTGATTGAGCAAGGAGTAGGTCGTGTCCATTCCATATTCGGTTTTCGGAAGGGTATCTGTGCTCATTTCAAACTCGAGTTTTATGCGTCACCCCACCTCACCTTTCCCCTGAAGCAGGCATAAGTGTGTTTTCTAAAAGCGTGACTCTGTTCTGTTTGGGGATTCAGTGCATGGGGAGCGATTTTTACATTCCCTCGATAAGTGATATCATAAGTTTCTTTTTTTGTGGGACTTATTTCACTGAGGATGATCGTACCTAAATCCACTCAGGATGCAGCTACCAGCCTCATGACGTGGATTTCATGGCTGAGTGACACTCCATTGGACCTACGTAGCACCACTTGTCCACTTGTCCACTTGTCTTTGTCCACTTGTCCACTTGGGTCTTTCCTGGGATATGAAACGTGTACCGGAGTGGAGGTTCTTGTCAAGACAGCAGCCCTCAACTTTGGGGTCCCTGTGTCTGGTTGATTTTTTCATTTTCCCAAGGTCAACGCCCATGTGTGGAAGTGCCCTATGCTCTGTGGTTCTGTGTTTTACATGGTTTGGGAAAGAGGATACACTTGTGAAGATTGGCTGTTGGCCATTGACATCCCGCCCATCAGCTTAACAAGGCTCCCTTGACTCCGTGGGCTGTCCTGCCTTTCTGGTTTTTAGACTTTTTTCGCCTGGCCCTTTTGCCCCGGGGGGGGGGGGCGAGAGATTTCTTTGTAGTGCTGATTTGCTCTCCCAGGTTGCTTGGTTGGCCAAAAAGGGCGTATGCGTTTTTTCCTGAATATATTCAGGAAAAAACGCATACGCCCTTTTTGGCCAACCGCATCATTGTCCACGTTCTGGCGCTTTTCATGTGCTATCGGGGCCATTCCGATGTACCCGTTGACATCCGTTTCCTGCAATTCTGCCTTGCGTTCAACGCCTCTTCGTAGCCTGACCTCAATATATTTTGGGGCGATAGTTATCGTTTAGAACTCTGCAGGTTTGGGAAGTGCAGTGCCCCTGAGCTCCATTTCCCAAGTCGCTTTTTTGTGAGTGGGACGCAACACGGCTGGATGGCTTCACGCCCTATTGTCGATCCGGGGTGGCAGGCTGAACCTCTGGTGAATTCTTCTTCGTGATGGGAAATGAGAGTGACATGTGCCCCACCAAACACCTCCAGCGAGTCTCTCATTGGTTCCCCCTCTTGCAGTTCATCCTGCGGACAAATTGCAGACGGTACGAAAGAGGCATGGAAAGGCGCCGAGTCTCCAAGTGGGGAGATTGTTAGTAAGGGGGCCTGAATGGAGAACACGAGCACCAGGAGATGAAAACTGAGGTGAGTTTCAGAAAGCTTTCCCGATCCCACGGTGTAGCATCCGCTGGGTTTCCAATGAGTGCTTTCGCTGTCGGAAGATTGCGTTGAACCTGGAGAGTTGGGACCCATGGAATGGGGAGCACGCAGGATGCCTTTCAAGGGTCTGCATTTGCTTTCCCAACCTCACCAATCGTCTCAGCCCCAAGAGTGTCCAGCCTTATGTCTTCTGCCGCTGGGGCTGTAGATGTGGTCAATCCTGGTTGCATGCCAGTCCCTGAACGCATTTTGGAAGAATTTCTCTCTGTTTTGCCCTGCTTGTTTCTTCTTTATGTTGGAAATGTATCCTCAGAATGGGTCTGAGCTGATTTTCCCTGCTGGTTTTAGGCCGCTTTACACACACTTGATGCACTTACACAGAGATATCAAGACTTAGCTTTTAAGATGCTTACTAGTCGGATAGATACTTGTGCGATGAACAGGGTCTGGTGAGTCCAGTTGATTGAGCAAGGAGTAGGTCGTGTCCATTCCATATTCGGTTTTCGGAAGGGTATCTGTGCTCATTTCAAACTCGAGTTTTATGCGTCACCCCACCTCACCTTTCCCCTGAAGCAGGCATAAGTGTGTTTTCTAAAAGCGTGACTCTGTTCTGTTTGGGGATTCAGTGCATGGGGAGCGATTTTTACATTCCCTCGATAAGTGATATCATAAGTTTCTTTTTTTGTGGGACTTATTTCACTGAGGATGATCGTACCTAAATCCACTCAGGATGCTGCTACCAGCCTCATGACGTGGATTTCATGGCTGAGTGACACTCCATTGGACCTACGTAGCACCACTTGTCCACTTGTCCACTTGTCCACTCGTCTTTGTCCACTTGGCTCTTTCCTGAGATATGAAACGTGTACCGGAGTGGAGGTTCTTGTCAAGACAGCAGCCCTCAACTTTGGGGTCCCTGTGTCTGGTTGATTTTTTGATTTTCCCAAGGTCAACGCCCATGTGTGGAAGTGCCCTATGCTCTGTGGTTCTGTGTTTTACATGGTTTGGGAAAGAGGATACACTTGTGAAGATTGGCTGTTGGCCATTGACATCCCGCCCATCAGCTTAACAAGGCTCCCTTGACTCCGTGGGCTGTCCTGCCTTTCTGGTTTTTAGACTTTTTTCGCCTGGCCCTTTTGCCCCGGGGGGGGGGGCGAGAGATTTCTTTGTAGTGCTGATTTGCTCTCCCAGGTTGCTTGGTTGGCCAAAAAGGGCGTATGCGTTTTTTCCTGAATATATTCAGGAAAAAACGCATACGCCCTTTTTGGCCAACCGCATCATTGTCCACGTTCTGGCGCTTTTCATGTGCTATCGGGGCCATTCCGATGTACCCGTTGACATCCGTTTCCTGCAGTTCTGCCTTGCGTTCAGCGCCTCTTCGTAGCCTGACGTCAATATATTTTGGGGCGATAGTTATCGTTTAGAACTCTGCAGGTTTGGGAAGTGCAGTGCCCCTGAGCTCCATTTCCCAAGTCGCTTTTTTGTGAGTGGGACGCAACACGGCTGGATGGCTTCACGCCCTATTGTCGATCCGGGGTGGCAGGCTGAACCGCTGGTGAATTCTTCTTCGTGATGGGAAATGAGAGTGACATGTGCCCGACCAAACACCTCCAGCGAGTCTCTCATTGGTTCCCCCTCTTGCAGTTCATCCTGCGGACAAATTGCAGACGGTACGAAAGAGGCATGGAAAGGCGCCGAGTCTCCAAGTGGGGAGATTGTTAGTAAGGGGGCCTGAATGGAGAACACGAGCACCAGGAGATGAAAACTGAGGTGAGTTTCAGAAAGCTTTCCCGATCCCACGGTGTAGCATCCGCTGGGTTTCCAATGAGTGCTTTCGCTGTCGGAAGATTGCGTTGAACCTGGAGAGTTGGGACCCATGGAATGGGGAGCACGCAGGATTCCTTTCAAGGGTCTGCATTTGCTTTCCCAACCTCACCAATCGTCTCAGCCCCAAGAGTGTCCAGCCTTATGTCTTCTGCCGCTGGGGCTGTAGATGTGGTCAATCCTGGTTGCATGCCAGTCCCTGAACGCATTTTGGAAGAATTTCTCTCTGTTTTGCCCTGCTTGTTTCTTCTTTATGTTGGAAATGTATCCTCAGAATGGGTCTGAGCTGATTTTCCCTGCTGGTTTTAGGCCGCTTTACACACACTTGATGCACTTACACAGAGATATCAAGACTTAGCTTTTAAGATGCTTACTAGTCGGATAGATACTTGTGCGATGAACAGGGTCTGGTGAGTCCAGTTGATTGAGCAAGGAGTAGGTCGTGTCCATTCCATATTCGGTTTTCGGAAGGGTATCTGTGCTCATTTCAAACTCGAGTTTTATGCGTCACCCCACCTCACCTTTCCCCTGAAGCAGGCATAAGTGTGTTTTCTAAAAGCGTGACTCTGTTCTGTTTGGGGATTCAGTGCATGGGGAGCGATTTTTACATTCCCTCGATAAGTGATATCATAAGTTTCTTTTTTTGTGGGACTTATTTCACTGAGGATGATCGTACCTAAATCCACTCAGGATGCTGCTACCAGCCTCATGACGTGGATTTCATGGCTGAGTGACACTCCATTGGACCTACGTAGCACCACTTGTCCACTTGTCCACTTGTCTTTGTCCACTTGTCCACTCGTCTTTGTCCACTTGGCTCTTTCCTGGGATATGAAACGTGTACCGGAGTGGAGGTTCTTGTCAAGACAGCAGCCCTCAACTTTGGGGTCCCTGTGTCTGGTTGATTTTTTCATTTTCCCAAGGTCAACGCCCATGTGTGGAAGTGCCCTATGCTCTGTGGTTCTGTGTTTTACATGGTTTGGGAAAGAGGATACACTTGTGAAGATTGGCTGTTGGCCATTGACATCCCGCCCATCAGCTTAACAAGGCTCCCTTGACTCCGTGGGCTGTCCTGCCTTTCTGGTTTTTAGACTTTTTTCGCCTGGCCCTTTTGCCCCGGGTGGGGCGAGAGATTTCTTTGTAGTGCTGATTTGCTCTCCCAGGTTGCTTGGTTGGCCAAAAAGGGCGTATGCGTTTTTTCCTGAATATATTCAGGAAAAAACGCATACGCCCTTTTTGGCCAACCGCATCATTGTCCACGTTCTGGCGCTTTTCATGTGCTATCGGGGCCATTCCGATGTACCCGTTGACATCCGTTTCCTGCAGTTCTGCCTTGCGTTCAGCGCCTCTTCGTAGCCTGACGTCAATATATTTTGGGGCGATAGTTATCGTTTAGAACTCTGCAGGTTTGGGAAGTGCAGTGCCCCTGAGCTCCATTTCCCAAGTCGCTTTTTTGTGAGTGGGACGCAACACGGCTGGATGGCTTCACGCCCTATTGTCGATCAGGGGTGGCAGGCTGAACCGCTGGTGAATTCTTCTTCGTGATGGGAAATGAGAGTGACATGTGCCCGACCAAACACCTCCAGCGAGTCTCTCATTGGTTCCCCCTCTTGCAGTTCATCCTGCGGACAAATTGCAGACGGTACGAAAGAGGCATGGAAAGGCGCCGAGTCTCCAAGTGGGGAGATTGTTAGTAAGGGGGCCTGAATGGAGAACACGAGCACCAGGAGATGAAAACTGAGGTGAGTTTCAGAAAGCTTTCCCGATCCCACGGTGTAGCATCCGCTGGGTTTCCAATGAGTGCTTTCGCTGTCGGAAGATTGCGTTGAACCTGGAGAGTTGGGACCCATGGAATGGGGAGCACGCAGGATTCCTTTCAAGGGTCTGCATTTGCTTTCCCAACCTCACCAATCGTCTCAGCCCCAAGAGTGTCCAGCCTTATGTCTTCTGCCGCTGGGGCTGTAGATGTGGTCAATCCTGGTTGCATGCCAGTCCCTGAACGCATTTTGGAAGAATTTCTCTCTGTTTTGCCCTGCTTGTTTCTTCTTTATGTTGGAAATGTATCCTCAGAATGGGTCTGAGCTGATTTTCCCTGCTGGTTTTAGGCCGCTTTACACACACTTGATGCACTTACACAGAGATATCAAGACTTAGCTTTTAAGATGCTTACTAGTCGGATAGATACTTGTGCGATGAACAGGGTCTGGTGAGTCCAGTTGATTGAGCAAGGAGTAGGTCGTGTCCATTCCATATTCGGTTTTCGGAAGGGTATCTGTGCTCATTTCAAACTCGAGTTTTATGCGTCACCCCACCTCACCTTTCCCCTGAAGCAGGCATAAGTGTGTTTTCTAAAAGCGTGACTCTGTTCTGTTTGGGGATTCAGTGCATGGGGAGCGATTTTTACATTCCCTCGATAAGTGATATCATAAGTTTCTTTTTTTGTGGGACTTATTTCACTGAGGATGATCGTACCTAAATCCACTCAGGATGCTGCTACCAGCCTCATGACGTGGATTTCATGGCTGAGTGACACTCCATTGGACCTACGTAGCACCACTTGTCCACTTGTCCACTTGTCTTTGTCCACTTGTCCACTCGTCTTTGTCCACTTGGCTCTTTCCTGGGATATGAAACGTGTACCGGAGTGGAGGTTCTTGTCAAGACAGCAGCCCTCAACTTTGGGGTCCCTGTGTCTGGTTGATTTTTTCATTTTCCCAAGGTCAACGCCCATGTGTGGAAGTGCCCTATGCTCTGTGGTTCTGTGTTTTACATGGTTTGGGAAAGAGGATACACTTGTGAAGATTGGCTGTTGGCCATTGACATCCCGCCCATCAGCTTAACAAGGCTCCCTTGACTCCGTGGGCTGTCCTGCCTTTCTGGGTTTTAGACTTTTTTCGCCTGGCCCTTTTGCCCCGGGTGGGGCGAGAGATTTCTTTGTAGTGCTGATTTGCTCTCCCAGGTTGCTTGGTTGGCCAAAAAGGGCGTATGCGTTTTTTCCTGAATATATTCAGGAAAAAACGCATACGCCCTTTTTGGCCAACCGCATCATTGTCCACGTTCTGGAGCTTTTCATGTGCTATCGGGGCCATTCCGATGTACCCGTTGACATCCGTTTCCTGCAGTTCTGCCTTGCGTTCAGCGCCTCTTCGTAGCCTGACGTCAATATATTTTGGGGCGATAGTTATCGTTTAGAACTCTGCAGGTTTGGGAAGTGCAGTGCCCCTGAGCTCCATTTCCCAAGTCGCTTTTTTGTGAGTGGGACGCAACACGGCTGGATGGCTTCACGCCCTATTGTCGATCCGGGGTGGCAGGCTGAACCGCTGGTGAATTCTTCTTCGTGATGGGAAATGAGAGTGACATGTGCCCGACCAAACACCTCCAGCGAGTCTCTCATTGGTTCCCCCTCTTGCAGTTCATCCTGCGGACAAATTGCAGACGGTACGAAAGAGGCATGGAAAGGCGCCGAGTCTCCAAGTGGGGAGATTGTTAGTAAGGGGGCCTGAATGGAGAACACGAGCACCAGGAGATGAAAACTGAGGTGAGTTTCAGAAAGCTTTCCCGATCCCACGGTGTAGCATCCGCTGGGTTTCCAATGAGTGCTTTCGCTGTCGGAAGATTGCGTTGAACCTGGAGAGTTGGGACCCATGGAATGGGGAGCACGCAGGATTCCTTTCAAGGGTCTGCATTTGCTTTCCCAACCTCACCAATCGTCTCAGCCCCAAGACTGTCCAGCCTTATGTCTTCTGCCGCTGGGGCTGTAGATGTGGTCAATCCTGGTTGCATGCCAGTCCCTGAACGCATTTTGGAAGAATTTCTCTCTGTTTTGCCCTGCTTGTTTCTTCTTTATGTTGGAAATGTATCCTCAGAATGGGTCTGAGCTGATTTTCCCTGCTGGTTTTAGGCCGCTTTACACACACTTGATGCACTTACACAGAGATATCAAGACTTAGCTTTTAAGATGCTTACTAGTCGGATAGATACTTGTGCGATGAACAGGGTCTGGTGAGTCCAGTTGATTGAGCAAGGAGTAGGTCGTGTCCATTCCATATTCGGTTTTCGGAAGGGTATCTGTGCTCATTTCAAACTCGAGTTTTATGCGTCACCCCACCTCACCTTTCCCCTGAAGCAGGCATAAGTGTGTTTTCTAAAAGCGTGACTCTGTTCTGTTTGGGGATTCAGTGCATGGGGAGCGATTTTTACATTCCCTCGATAAGTGATATCATAAGTTTCTTTTTTTGTGGGACTTATTTCACTGAGGATGATCGTACCTAAATCCACTCAGGATGCTGCTACCAGCCTCATGACGTGGATTTCATGGCTGAGTGACACTCCATTGGACCTACGTAGCACCACTTGTCCACTTGTCCACTTGTCTTTGTCCACTTGTCCACTTGGCTCTTTCCTGGGATATGAAACGTGTACCAGAGTGGAGGTTCTTGTCAAGACAGCAGCCCTCAACTTTGGGGTCCCTGTGTCTGGTTGATTTTTTCATTTTCCCAAGGTCAACGCCCATGTGTGGAAGTGCCCTATGCTCTGTGGTTCTGTGTTTTACATGGTTTGGGAAAGAGGATACACTTGTGAAGATTGGCTGTTGGCCATTGACATCCCGCCCATCAGCTTAACAAGGCTCCCTTGACTCCGTGGGCTATCCTGCCTTTCTGGTTTTTAGACTTTTTTCGCCTGGCCCTTTTGCCCCGGGGGGGGGGGGCGAGAGATTTCTTTGTAGTGCTGATTTGCTCTCCCAGGTTGCTTGGTTGGCCAAAAAGGGCGTATGCTTTTTTTCCTGAATATATTCAGGAAAAAAAGCATACGCCCTTTTTGGCCAACCGCATCATTGTCCACGTTCTGGCGCTTTTCATGTGCTATCGGGGCCATTCCGATGTAGCCGTTGACATCCGTTTCCTGCAATTCTGCCTTGCGTTCAACGCCTCTTCGTAGCCTGACCTCAATATATTTTGGGGCGATAGTTATCGTTTAGAACTCTGCAGGTTTGGGAAGTGCAGTGCCCCTGAGCTCCATTTCCCAAGTCGCTTTTTTGGGAGGGGGACGCAACACGGCTGGATGGCTTCACGCCCTATTGTCGATCCGGGGTGGCAGGCTGAACCTCTGGTGAATTCTTCTTCGTGATGGGAAATGAGAGTGACATGTGCCCGACCAAACACCTCCAGCGAGTCTCTCATTGGTTCCCCCTCTTGCAGTTCATCCTGCGGACAAATTGCAGACGGTACGAAAGAGGCATGGAAAGGCGCCGAGTCTCCAAGTGGGGAGATTGTTAGTAAGGGGGCCTGAATGGAGAACACGAGCACCAGGAGATGAAAACTGAGGTGAGTTTCAGAAAGCTTTCCCGATCCCACGGTGTAGCATCCGCTGGGTTTCCAATGAGTGCTTTCGCTGCCGGAAGATTGCGTTGAACCTGGAGAGTTGGGACCCATGGAATGGGGAGCACGCAGGATTCCTTTCAAGGGTCTGCATTTGCTTTCCCAACCTCACCAATCGTCTCAGACCCAAGAGTGTCCAGCCTTATGTCTTCTGCCGCTGGGGCTGTAGATGTGGTCAATCCTGGTTGCATGCCAGTCCCTGAACGCATTTTGGAAGAATTTCTCTCTGTTTTGCCCTGCTTCTTTCTTCTTTATGTTGGAAATGTATCCTCAGAATGGGTCTGAGCTGATTTTCCCTGCTGGTTTTAGGCCGCTTTACACACACTTGATGCACTTACACAGAGATATCAAGACTTAGCTTTTAAGATGCTTACTAGTCGGATAGATACTTGTGCGATGAACAGGGTCTGGTGAGTCCAGTTGATTGAGCAAGGAGTAGGTCGTGTCCATTCCATATTCGGTTTTCGGAAGGGTATCTGTGCTCATTTCAAACTCGAGTTTTATGCGTCACCCCCACCTCACCTTTCCCCTGAAGCAGGCATAAGTGTGTTTTCTAAAAGCGTGACTCTGTTCTGTTTGGGGATTCAGTGCATGGGGAGCGATTTTTACATTCCCTCGATAAGTGATATCATAAGTTTCTTTCTTTCTGGGACTTATTTCACTGAGGATGATCGTACCTAAATCCACTCAGGATGCTGCTACCAGCCTCATGACGTGGATTTCATGGCTGAGTGACACTCCATTGGACCTACGTAGCACCACTTGTCCACTTGTCCACTTGTCTTTGTCCACTTGTCCACTTGGCTCTTTCCTGGGATATGAAACGTGTACCGGAGTGGAGGTTCTTGTCAAGACAGCAGCCCTCAACTTTGGGGTCCCTGTGTCTGGTTGATTTTTTCATTTTCCCAAGGTCAACGCCCATGTGTGGAAGTGCCCTATGCTCTGTGGTTCTGTGTTTTACATGGTTTGGGAAAGAGGATACACTTGTGAAGATTGGCTGTTGGCCATTGGCATCCCGCCCATCAGCTTAACAAGGCTCCCTTGACTCCGTGGGCTGTCCTGCCTTTCTGGTTTTTAGACTTTTTTCGCCTGGCCCTTTTGCCCCGGGGGGGGGGCGAGAGATTTCTTTGTAGTGCTGATTTGCTCTCCCAGGTTGCTTGGTTGGCCAAAAAGGGCGTATGCGTTTTTTCCTGAATATATTCAGGAAAAAACGCATACGCCCTTTTTGGCCAACCGCATCATTGTCCACGTTCTGGCGCTTTTCATGTGCTATCGGGGCCATTCCGATGTACCCGTTGACATCCGTTTCCTGCAGTTCTGCCTTGCGTTCAGCGCCTCTTCGTAGCCTGACCTCAATATATTTTGGGGCGATAGTTATCGTTTAGAACTCTGCACGTTTGGGAAGTGCAGTGCCCCTGAGCTCCATTTCCCAAGTCGCTTTTTTGGGAGGGGGACGCAACACGGCTGGATGGCTTCACGCCCTATTGTCGATCCGGGGTGGCAGGCTGAACCTCTGGTGAATTCTTCTTCGTGATGGGAAATGAGAGTGACATGTGCCCGACCAAACACCTCCAGCGAGTCTCTCATTGGTTCCCCCTCTTGCAGTTCATCCTGCGGACAAATTGCAGACGGTACGAAAGAGGCATGGAAAGGCGCCGAGTCTCCAAGTGGGGAGATTGTTAGTAAGGGGGCCTGAATGGAGAACACGAGCACCAGGAGATGAAAACTGAGGTGAGTTTCAGAAAGCTTTCCCGATCCCACGGTGTAGCATCCGCTGGGTTTCCAATGAGTGCTTTCGCTGTCGGAAGATTGCGTTGAACCTGGAGAGTTGGGACCCATGGAATGGGGAGCACGCAGGATTCCTTTCAAGGGTCTGCATTTGCTTTCCCAACCTCACCAATCGTCTCAGCCCCAAGAGTGTCCAGCCTTATGTCTTCTGCCGCTGGGGCTGTAGATGTGGTCAATCCTGGTTGCATGCCAGTCCCTGAACGCATTTTGGAAGAATTTCTCTCTGTTTTGCCCTGCTTGTTTCTTCTTTATGTTGGAAATGTATCCTCAGAATGGGTCTGAGCTGATTTTCCCTGCTGGTTTTAGGCCGCTTGACACACACTTGATGCACTTACACAGAGATATCAAGACTTAGCTTTTAAGATGCTTACTAGTCGGATAGATACTTGTGCGATGAACAGGGTCTGGTGAGTCCAGTTGATTGAGCAAGGAGTAGGTCGTGTCCATTCCATATTCGGTTTTCGGAAGGGTATCTGTGCTCATTTCAAACTCGAGTTTTATGCGTCACCCCACCTCACCTTTCCCCTGAAGCAGGCATAAGTGTGTTTTCTAAAAGCGTGACTCTGTTCTGTTTGGGGATTCAGTGCATGGGGAGCGATTTTTACATTCCCTCGATAAGTGATATCATAAGTTTCTTTTTTTGTGGGACTTATTTCACTGAGGATGATCGTACCTAAATCCACTCAGGATGCTGCTACCAGCCTCATGACGTGGATTTCATGGCTGAGTGACACTCCATTGGACCTACGTAGCACCACTTGTCCACTTGTCCACTTGTCCACTCGTCTTTGTCCACTTGGGTCTTTCCTGGGATATGAAACGTGTACCGGAGTGGAGGTTCTTGTCAAGACAGCAGCCCTCAACTTTGGGGTCCCTGTGTCTGGTTGATTTTTTCATTTTTCCAAGGTCAACGCCCATGTGTGGAAGTGCCCTATGCTCTGTGGTTCTGTGTTTTACATGGTTTGGGAAAGAGGATACACTTGTGAAGATTGGCTGTTGGCCATTGGCATCCCGCCCATCAGCTTAACAAGGCTCCCTTGACTCCGTGGGCTGTCCTGCCTTTCTGGTTTTTAGACTTTTTTCGCCTGGCCCTTTTGCCCCGGGGGGGGGGGGCGAGAGATTTCTTTGTAGTGCTGATTTGCTCTCCCAGGTTGCTTGGTTGGCCAAAAAGGGCGTATGCGTTTTTTCCTGAATATATTCAGGAAAAAACGCATACGCCCTTTTTGGCCAACCGCATAATTGTCCACGTTCTGGCGCTTTTCATGTGCTATCGGGGCCATTCCGATGTACCCGTTGACATCCGTTTCCTGCAGTTCTGCCTTGCGTTCAGCGCCTCTTCGTAGCCTGACCTCAATATATTTTGGGGCGATAGTTATCGTTTAGAACTCTGCAGGTTTGGGAAGTGCAGTGCCCCTGAGCTCCATTTCCCAAGTCGCTTTTTTGGGAGGGGGACGCAACACGGCTGGATGGCTTCACGCCCTATTGTCGATCCGGGGTGGCAGGCTGAACCTCTGGTGAATTCTTCTTCGTGATGGGAAATGAGAGTGACATGTGCCCGACCAAACACCTCCAGCGAGTCTCTCATTGGTTCCCCCTCTTGCAGTTCATCCTGCGGACAAATTGCAGACGGTACGAAAGAGGCATGGAAAGGCGCCGAGTCTCCAAGTGGGGAGATTGTTAGTAAGGGGGCCTGAATGGAGAACACAAGCACCAGGAGATGAAAACTGAGGTGAGTTTCAGAAAGCTTTCCCGATCCCACGGTGTAGCATCCGCTGGGTTTCCAATGAGTGCTTTCGCTGTCGGAAGATTGCGTTGAACCTGGAGAGTTGGGACCCATGGAATGGGGAGCACGCAGGATTCCTTTCAAGGGTCTGCATTTGCTTTCCCAACCTCACCAATCGTCTCAGCCCCAAGAGTGTCCAGCCTTATGTCTTCTGCCGCTGGGGCTGTAGATGTGGTCAATCCTGGTTGCATGCCAGTCCCTGAACGCATTTTGGAAGAATTTCTCTCTGTTTTGCCCTGCTTGTTTCTTCTTTATGTTGGAAATGTATCCTCAGAATGGGTCTGAGCTGATTTTCCCTGCTGGTTTTAGGCCGCTTGACACACACTTGATGCACTTACACAGAGATATCAAGACTTAGCTTTTAAGATGCTTACTAGTCGGATAGATACTTGTGCGATGAACAGGGTCTGGTGAGTCCAGTTGATTGAGCAAGGAGTAGGTCGTGTCCATTCCATATTCGGTTTTCGGAAGGGTATCTGTGCTCATTTCAAACTCGAGTTTTATGCGTCACCCCACCTCACCTTTCCCCTGAAGCAGGCATAAGTGTGTTTTCTAAAAGCGTGACTCTGTTCTGTTTGGGGATTCAGTGCATGGGGAGCGATTTTTACATTCCCTCGATAAGTGATATCATAAGTTTCTTTTTTTGTGGGACTGATTTCACTGAGGATGATCGTACCTAAATCCACTCAGGATGCTGCTACCAGCCTCATGACGTGGATTTCATGGCTGAGTGACACTCCATTGGACCTACGTAGCACCACTTGTCCACTTGTCCACTTGTCCACTCGTCTTTGTCCACTTGTCCACTTGGGTCTTTCCTGGGATATGAAACGTGTACCGGAGTGGAGGTTCTTGTCAAGACAGCAGCCCTCAACTTTGGGGTCCCTGTGTCTGGTTGATTTTTTCATTTTCCCAAGGTCAACGCCCATGTGTGGAAGTGCCCTATGCTCTGTGGTTCTGTGTTTTACATGGTTTGGGAAAGAGGATACACTTGTGAAGATTGGCTGTTGGCCATTGACATCCCGCCCATCAGCTTAACAAGGCTCCCTTGACTCCGTGGGCTGTCCTGCCTTTCTGGTTTTTAGACTTTTTTCGCCTGGCCCTTTTGCCCTGGGGGGGGGGGGGCGAGAGATTTCTTTGTAGTGCTGATTTGCTCTCCCAGGTTGCTTGGTTGGCCAAAAAGGGCGTATGCGTTTTTTCCTGAATATATTCAGGAAAAAACGCATACGCCCTTTTTGGCCAACCGCATCATTGTCCACGTTCTGGCGCTTTTCATGTGCTATCGGGGCCATTCCGATGTACCCGTTGACATCCGTTTCCTGCAGTTCTGCCTTGCGTTCAGCGCCTCTTCGTAGCCTGACCTCAATATATTTTGGGGCGATAGTTATCGTTTAGAACTCTGCAGGTTTGGGAAGTGCAGTGCCCCTGATCTCCATTTCCCAAGTCGCTTTTTTGGGAGTGGGACGCAACACGGCTGGATGGCTTCACGCCCTATGGTCGATCCGGGGTGGCAGGCTGAACCGCTGGTGAATTCTTCTTCGTGATGGGAAATGAGAGTGACATGTGCCCCACCAAACACCTCCAGCGAGTCTCTCATTGGTTCCCCCTCTTGCAGTTCATCCTGCGGACAAATTGCAGACGGTACGAAAGAGGCATGGAAAGGCGCCGAGTCTCCAAGTGGGGAGATTGTTAGTAAGGGGGCCTGAATGGAGAACACGAGCACCAGGAGATGAAAACTGAGGTGAGTTTCAGAAAGCTTTCCCGATCCCACGGTGTAGCATCCGCTGGGTTTCCAATGAGTGCTTTCGCTGCCGGAAGATTGCGTTGAACCTGGAGAGTTGGGACCCATGGAATGGGGAGCACGCAGGATTCCTTTCAAGGGTCTGCATTTGCTTTCCCAACCTCACCAATCGTCTCAGCCCCAAGACTGTCCAGCGTTATGTCTTCTGCCGCTGGGGCTGTAGATGTGGTCAATCCTGGTTGCATGCCAGTCCCTGAACGCATTTTGGAAGAATTTCTCTCTGTTTTGCCCTGCTTGTTTCTTCTTTATGTTGGAAATGTATCCTCAGAATGGGTCTGAGCTGATTTTCCCTGCTGGTTTTAGGCCGCTTTACACACACTTGATGCACTTACACAGAGATATCAAGACTTAGCTTTTAAGATGCTTACTAGTCGGATAGATACTTGTGCGATGAACAGGGTCTGGTGAGTCCAGTTGATTGAGCAAGGAGTAGGTCGTGTCCATTCCATATTCGGTTTTCGGAAGGGTATCTGTGCTCATTTCAAACTCGAGTTTTATGCGTCACCCCACCTCACCTTTCCCCTGAAGCAGGCATAAGTGTGTTTTCTAAAAGCGTGACTCTGTTCTGTTTGGGGATTCAGTGCATGGGGAGCGATTTTTACATTCCCTCGATAAGTGATATCATAAGTTTCTTTCTTTCTGGGACTTATTTCACTGAGGATGATCGTACCTAAATCCACTCAGGATGCTGCTACCAGCCTCATGACGTGGATTTCATGGCTGAGTGACACTCCATTGGACCTACGTAGCACCACTTGTCCACTTGTCCACTTGTCTTTGTCCACTTGTCCACTTGGCTCTTTCCTGGGATATGAAACGTGTACCGGAGTGGAGGTTCTTGTCAAGACAGCAGCCCTCAACTTTGGGGTCCCTGTGTCTGGTTGATTTTTTGATTTTCCCAAGGTCAACGCCCATGTGTGGAAGTGCCCTATGCTCTGTGGTTCTGTGTTTTACATGGTTTGGGAAAGAGGATACACTTGTGAAGATTGGCTGTTGGCCATTGACATCCCGCCCATCAGCTTAACAAGCCTCCCTTGACTCCGTGGGCTGTCCTGCCTTTCTGGTTTTTAGACTTTTTTCGCCTGGCCCTTTTGCCCCGGGGGGGGGCGAGAGATTTCTTTGTAGTGCTGATTTGCTCTCCCAGGTTGCTTGGTTGGCCAAAAAGGGCGTATGCGTTTTTTCCTGAATATATTCAGGAAAAAACGCATACGCCCTTTTTGGCCAACCGCATCATTGTCCACGTTCTGGCGCTTTTCATGTGCTATCGGGGCCATTCCGATGTACCCGTTGACATCCGTTTCCTGCAGTTCTGCCTTGCGTTCACCGCCTCTTCGTAGCCTGACCTCAATATATTTTGGGGCGATAGTTATCGTTTAGAACTCTGCAGGTTTGGGAAGTGCAGTGCCCCTGAGCTCCATTTCCCAAGTCGCTTTTTTGGGAGGGGGACGCAACACGGCTGGATGGCTTCACGCCCTATTGTCGATCCGGGGTGGCAGGCTGAACCGCTGGTGAATTCTTCTTCGTGATGGGAAATGAGAGTGACATGTGCCCGACCAAACACCTCCAGCGAGTCTCTCATTGGTTCCCCCTCTTGCAGTTCATCCTGCGGACAAATTGCAGACGGTACGAAAGAGGCATGGAAAGGCGCCGAGTCTCCAAGTGGGGAGATTGTTAGTAAGGGGGCCTGAATGGAGAACACGAGAAACAGGAGATGAAAACTGAGGTGAGTTTCAGAAAGCTTTCCCGATCCCACGGTGTAGCATCCGCTGGGTTTCCAATGAGTGCTTTCGCTGTCGGAAGATTGCGTTGAACCTGGAGAGTTGGGACCCATGGAATGGGGAGCACGCAGGATTCCTTTCAAGGGTCTGCATTTGCTTTCCCAACCTCACCAATCGTCTCAGCCCCAAGACTGTCCAGCCTTATGTCTTCTGCCGCTGGGGCTGTAGATGTGGTCAATCCTGGTTGCATGCCAGTCCCTGAACGCATTTTGGAAGAATTTCTCTCTGTTTTGCCCTGCTTGTTTCTTCTTTATGTTGGAAATGTATCCTCAGAATGGGTCTGAGCTGATTTTCCCTGCTGGTTTTAGGCCGCTTTACACACACTTGATGCACTTACACAGAGATATCAAGACTTAGCTTTTAAGATGCTTACTAGTCGGATAGATACTTGTGCGATGAAGAGGGTCTGGTGAGTCCAGTTGATTGAGCAAGGAGTAGGTCGTGTCCATTCCATATTCGGTTTTCGGAAGGGTATCTGTGCTCATTTCAAACTCGAGTTTTATGCGTCACCCCACCTCACCTTTCCCCTGAAGCAGGCATAAGTGTGTTTTCTAAAAGCGTGACTCTGTTCTGTTTGGGGATTCAGTGCATGGGGAGCGATTTTTACATTCCCTCGATAAGTGATATCATAAGTTTCTTTTTTTGTGGGACTTATTTCACTGAGGATGATCGTACCTAAATCCACTCAGGATGCTGCTACCAGCCTCATGACGTGGATTTCATGGCTGAGTGACACTCCATTGGACCTACGTAGCACCACTTGTCCACTTGTCCACTTGTCTTTGTCCACTTGTCCACTTGGCTCTTTCCTGGGATATGAAACGTGTACCGGAGTGGAGGTTCTTGTCAAGACAGCAGCCCTCAACTTTGGGGTCCCTGTGTCTGGTTGATTTTTTGATTTTCCCAAGGTCAACGCCCATGTGTGGAAGTGCCCTATGCTCTGTGGTTCTGTGTTTTACATGGTTTGGGAAAGAGGATACACTTGTGAAGATTGGCTGTTGGCCATTGACATCCCGCCCATCAGCTTAACAAGCCTCCCTTGACTCCGTGGGCTGTCCTGCCTTTCTGGTTTTTAGACTTTTTTCGCCTGGCCCTTTTGCCCCGGGGGGGGGCGAGAGATTTCTTTGTAGTGCTGATTTGCTCTCCCAGGTTGCTTGGTTGGCCAAAAAGGGCGTATGCGTTTTTTCCTGAATATATTCAGGAAAAAACGCATACGCCCTTTTTGGCCAACCGCATCATTGTCCACGTTCTGGCGCTTTTCATGTGCTATCGGGGCCATTCCGATGTACCCGTTGACATCCGTTTCCTGCAGTTCTGCCTTGCGTTCAGCGCCTCTTCGTAGCCTGACCTCAATATATTTTGGGGCGATAGTTATCGTTTAGAACTCTGCAGGTTTGGGAAGTGCAGTGCCCCTGAGCTCCATTTCCCAAGTCGCTTTTTTGGGAGGGGGACGCAACACGGCTGGATGGCTTCACGCCCTATTGTCGATCCGGGGTGGCAGGCTGAACCTCTGGTGAATTCTTCTTCGTGATGGGAAATGAGAGTGAGATGTGCCCGACCAAACACCTCCAGCGAGTCTCTCATTGGTTCCCCCTCTTGCAGTTCATCCTGCGGACAAATTGCAGACGGTACGAAAGAGGCATGGAAAGGCGCCGAGTCTCCAAGTGGGGAGATTGTTAGTAAGGGGGCCTGAATGGAGAACACGAGCACCAGGAGATGAAAACTGAGGTGAGTTTCAGAAAGCTTTCCCGATCCCACGGTGTAGCATCCGCTGGGTTTCCAATGAGTGCTTTCGCTGTCGGAAGATTGCGTTGAACCTGGAGAGTTGGGAGCCATGGAATGGGGAGCACGCAGGATTCCTTTCAAGGGTCTGCATTTGCTTTCCCAACCTCACCAATCGTCTCAGCCCCAAGAGTGTCCAGCCTTATGTCTTCTGCCGCTGGGGCTGTAGATGTGGTCAATCCTGGTTGCATGCCAGTCCCTGAACGCATTTTGGAAGAATTTCTCTCTGTTTTGCCCTGCTTGTTTCTTCTTTATGTTGGAAATGTATCCTCAGAATGGGTCTGAGCTGATTTTCCCTGCTGGTTTTAGGCCGCTTTACACACACTTGATGCACTTACACAGAGATATCAAGACTTAGCTTTTAAGATGCTTACTAGTCGGATAGATACTTGTGCGATGAACAGGGTCTGGTGAGTCCAGTTGATTGAGCAAGGAGTAGGTCGTGTCCATTCCATATTCGGTTTTCGGAAGGGTATCTGTGCTCATTTCAAACTCGAGTTTTATGCGTCACCCCACCTCACCTTTCCCCTGAAGCAGGCATAAGTGTGTTTTCTAAAAGCGTGACTGTTCTGTTTGGGGATTCAGTGCATGGGGAGCGATTTTTACATTCCCTCGATAAGTGATATCATAAGTTTCTTTTTTTGTGGGACTTATTTCACTGAGGATGATCGTACCTAAATCCACTCAGGATGCTGCTACCAGCCTCATGACGTGGATTTCATGGCTGAGTGACACTCCATTGGACCTACGTAGCACCACTTCTGCACTTGTCCACTTGTCCACTCGTCTTTGTCCACTTGGCTCTTTCCTGGGATATGAAACGTGTACCGGAGTGGAGGTTCTTGTCAAGACAGCAGCCCTCAACTTTGGGGTCCCTGTGTCTGGTTGATTTTTTCATTTTCCCAAGGTCAACGCCCATGTGTGGAAGTGCCCTATGCTCTGTGGTTCTGTGTTTTACATGGTTTGGGAAAGAGGATACACTTGTGAAGATTGGCTGTTGGCCATTGACATCCCGCCCATCAGCTTAACAAGGCTCCCTTGACTCCGTGGCCTGTCCTGCCTTTCTGGTTTTTAGACTTTTTTCGCCTGGCCCTTTTGCCCTGGGGGGGGGGGGGCGAGAGATTTCTTTGTAGTGCTGATTTGCTCTCCCAGGTTGCTTGGTTGGCCAAAAAGGGCGTATGCGTTTTTTCCTGAATATATTCATGAAAAAACGCATACGTCCTTTTTGGCCAAACGCATCATTGTCCACTTTCTGGCGCTTTTCATGTGCTATCGGGGCCATTCCGATGTACCCGTTGACATCCGTTTCCTGCAGTTCTGCCTTGCGTTCAGCGCCTCTTCGTAGCCTGACCTCAATATATTTTGGGGCGATAGTTATCGTTTAGAACTCTGCAGGTTTGGGAAGTGCAGTGCCCCTGAGCTCCATTTCCCAAGTCGCTTTTTTGTGAGTGGGACGCAACACGGCTGGATGGCTTCACGCCCTATTGTCGATCCGCGGTGGCAGGCTGAACCGCTGGTGAATTCTTCTTCGTGATGGGAAATGAGAGTGACATGTGCCCGACCAAACACCTCCAGCGAGTCTCTCATTGGTTCCCCCTCTTGCAGTTCATCCTGCGGACAAATTGCAGACGGTACGAAAGAGGCATGGAAAGGCGCCGAGTCTCCAAGTGGGGAGATTGTTAGTAAGGGGGCCTGAATGGAGAACACGAGCACCAGGAGATGAAAACTGAGGTGAGTTTCAGAAAGCTTTCCCGATCCCACGGTGTAGCATCCGCTGGGTTTCCAATGAGTGCTTTCGCTGTCGGAAGATTGCGTTGAACCTGGAGAGTTGGGACCCATGGAATGGGGAGCACGCAGGATTCCTTTCAAGGGTCTGCATTTGCTTTCCCAACCTCACCAATCGTCTCAGCCCCAAGACTGTCCAGCGTTATGTCTTCTGCCGCTGGGGCTGTAGATGTGGTCAATCCTGGTTGCATGCCAGTCCCTGAACGCATTTTGGAAGAATTTCTCTCTGTTTTGCCCTGCTTGTTTCTTCTTTATGTTGGAAATGTATCCTCAGAATGGGTCTGAGCTGATTTTCCCTGCTGGTTTTAGGCCGCTTTACACACACTTGATGCACTTACACAGAGATATCAAGACTTAGCTTTTAAGATGCTTACTAGTCGGATAGATACTTGTGCGATGAACAGGGTGTGGTGAGTCCAGTTGATTGAGCAAGGAGTAGGTCGTGTCCATTCCATATTCGGTTTTCGGAAGGGTATCTGTGCTCATTTCAAACTCGAGTTTTATGCGTCACCCCACCTCACCTTTCCCCTGAAGCAGGCATAAGTGTGTTTTCTAAAAGCGTGACTCTGTTCTGTTTGGGGATTCAGTGCATGGGGAGCGATTTTTACATTCCCTCGATAAGTGATATCATAAGTTTCTTTTTTTGTGGGACTTATTTCACTGAGGATGATCGTACCTAAATCCACTCAGGATGCTGCTACCAGCCTCATGACGTGGATTTCATGGCTGAGTGACACTCCATTGGACCTACGTAGCACCACTTGTCCACTTGTCCACTTGTCTTTGTCCACTTGTCCACTTGGGTCTTTCCTGGGATATGAAACGTGTACCGGAGTGGAGGTTCTTGTCAAGACAGCAGCCCTCAACTTTGGGGTCCCTGTGTCTGGTTGATTTTTTCATTTTCCCAAGGTCAACGCCCATGTGTGGAAGTGCCCTATGCTCTGTGGTTCTGTGTTTTACATGGTTTGGGAAAGAGGATACACTTGTGAAGATTGGCTGTTGGCCATTGGCATCCCGCCCATCAGCTTAACAAGGCTCCCTTGACTCCGTGGGCTGTCCTGCCTTTCTGGTTTTTAGACTTTTTTCGCCTGGCCCTTTTGCCCCGGGGGGGGGGCGAGAGATTTCTTTGTAGTGCTGATTTGCTCTCCCAGGTTGCTTGGTTGGCCAAAAAGGGCGTATGCGTTTTTTCCTGAATATATTCAGGAAAAAACGCATACGCCCTTTTTGGCCAACCGCATCATTGTCCACGTTCTGGCGCTTTTCATGTGCTATCGGGGCCATTCCGATGTACCCGTTGACATCCGTTTCCTGCAGTTCTGCCTTGCGTTCAGCGCCTCTTCGTAGCCTGACCTCAATATATTTTGGGGCGATAGTTATCGTTTAGAACTCTGCACGTTTGGGAAGTGCAGTGCCCCTGAGCTCCATTTCCCAAGTCGCTTTTTTGGGAGGGGGACGCAACACGGCTGGATGGCTTCACGCCCTATTGTCGATCCGGGGTGGCAGGCTGAACCTCTGGTGAATTCTTCTTCGTGATGGGAAATGAGAGTGACATGTGCCCGACCAAACACCTCCAGCGAGTCTCTCATTGGTTCCCCCTCTTGCAGTTCATCCTGCGGACAAATTGCAGACGGTACGAAAGAGGCATGGAAAGGCGCCGAGTCTCCAAGTGGGGAGATTGTTAGTAAGGGGGCCTGAATGGAGAACACGAGCACCAGGAGATGAAAACTGAGGTGAGTTTCAGAAAGCTTTCCCGATCCCACGGTGTAGCATCCGCTGGGTTTCCAATGAGTGCTTTCGCTGTCGGAAGATTGCGTTGAACCTGGAGAGTTGGGACCCATGGAATGGGGAGCACGCAGGATTCCTTTCAAGGGTCTGCATTTGCTTTCCCAACCTCACCAATCGTCTCAGCCCCAAGAGTGTCCAGCCTTATGTCTTCTGCCGCTGGGGCTGTAGATGTGGTCAATCCTGGTTGCATGCCAGTCCCTGAACGCATTTTGGAAGAATTTCTCTCTGTTTTGCCCTGCTTGTTTCTTCTTTATGTTGGAAATGTATCCTCAGAATGGGTCTGAGCTGATTTTCCCTGCTGGTTTTAGGCCGCTTGACACACACTTGATGCACTTACACAGAGATATCAAGACTTAGCTTTTAAGATGCTTACTAGTCGGATAGATACTTGTGCGATGAACAGGGTCTGGTGAGTCCAGTTGATTGAGCAAGGAGTAGGTCGTGTCCATTCCATATTCGGTTTTCGGAAGGGTATCTGTGCTCATTTCAAACTCGAGTTTTATGCGTCACCCCACCTCACCTTTCCCCTGAAGCAGGCATAAGTGTGTTTTCTAAAAGCGTGACTCTGTTCTGTTTGGGGATTCAGTGCATGGGGAGCGATTTTTACATTCCCTCGATAAGTGATATCATAAGTTTCTTTTTTTGTGGGACTTATTTCACTGAGGATGATCGTACCTAAATCCACTCAGGATGCTGCTACCAGCCTCATGACGTGGATTTCATGGCTGAGTGACACTCCATTGGACCTACGTAGCACCACTTGTCCACTTGTCCACTTGTCCACTCGTCTTTGTCCACTTGGGTCTTTCCTGGGATATGAAACGTGTACCGGAGTGGAGGTTCTTGTCAAGACAGCAGCCCTCAACTTTGGGGTCCCTGTGTCTGGTTGATTTTTTCATTTTTCCAAGGTCAACGCCCATGTGTGGAAGTGCCCTATGCTCTGTGGTTCTGTGTTTTACATGGTTTGGGAAAGAGGATACACTTGTGAAGATTGGCTGTTGGCCATTGGCATCCCGCCCATCAGCTTAACAAGGCTCCCTTGACTCCGTGGGCTGTCCTGCCTTTCTGGTTTTTAGACTTTTTTCGCCTGGCCCTTTTGCCCCGGGGGGGGGGGGGCGAGAGATTTCTTTGTAGTGCTGATTTGCTCTCCCAGGTTGCTTGGTTGGCCAAAAAGGGCGTATGCGTTTTTTCCTGAATATATTCAGGAAAAAACGCATACGCCCTTTTTGGCCAACCGCATAATTGTCCACGTTCTGGCGCTTTTCATGTGCTATCGGGGCCATTCCGATGTACCCGTTGACATCCGTTTCCTGCAGTTCTGCCTTGCGTTCAGCGCCTCTTCGTAGCCTGACCTCAATATATTTTGGGGCGATAGTTATCGTTTAGAACTCTGCAGGTTTGGGAAGTGCAGTGCCCCTGAGCTCCATTTCCCAAGTCGCTTTTTTGGGAGGGGGACGCAACACGGCTGGATGGCTTCACGCCCTATTGTCGATCCGGGGTGGCAGGCTGAACCTCTGGTGAATTCTTCTTCGTGATGGGAAATGAGAGTGACATGTGCCCGACCAAACACCTCCAGCGAGTCTCTCATTGGTTCCCCCTCTTGCAGTTCATCCTGCGGACAAATTGCAGACGGTACGAAAGAGGCATGGAAAGGCGCCGAGTCTCCAAGTGGGGAGATTGTTAGTAAGGGGGCCTGAATGGAGAACACAAGCACCAGGAGATGAAAACTGAGGTGAGTTTCAGAAAGCTTTCCCGATCCCACGGTGTAGCATCCGCTGGGTTTCCAATGAGTGCTTTCGCTGTCGGAAGATTGCGTTGAACCTGGAGAGTTGGGACCCATGGAATGGGGAGCACGCAGGATTCCTTTCAAGGGTCTGCATTTGCTTTCCCAACCTCACCAATCGTCTCAGCCCCAAGAGTGTCCAGCCTTATGTCTTCTGCCGCTGGGGCTGTAGATGTGGTCAATCCTGGTTGCATGCCAGTCCCTGAACGCATTTTGGAAGAATTTCTCTCTGTTTTGCCCTGCTTGTTTCTTCTTTATGTTGGAAATGTATCCTCAGAATGGGTCTGAGCTGATTTTCCCTGCTGGTTTTAGGCCGCTTGACACACACTTGATGCACTTACACAGAGATATCAAGACTTAGCTTTTAAGATGCTTACTAGTCGGATAGATACTTGTGCGATGAACAGGGTCTGGTGAGTCCAGTTGATTGAGCAAGGAGTAGGTCGTGTCCATTCCATATTCGGTTTTCGGAAGGGTATCTGTGCTCATTTCAAACTCGAGTTTTATGCGTCACCCCACCTCACCTTTCCCCTGAAGCAGGCATAAGTGTGTTTTCTAAAAGCGTGACTCTGTTCTGTTTGGGGATTCAGTGCATGGGGAGCGATTTTTACATTCCCTCGATAAGTGATATCATAAGTTTCTTTTTTTGTGGGACTGATTTCACTGAGGATGATCGTACCTAAATCCACTCAGGATGCTGCTACCAGCCTCATGACGTGGATTTCATGGCTGAGTGACACTCCATTGGACCTACGTAGCACCACTTGTCCACTTGTCCACTTGTCCACTCGTCTTTGTCCACTTGTCCACTTGGGTCTTTCCTGGGATATGAAACGTGTACCGGAGTGGAGGTTCTTGTCAAGACAGCAGCCCTCAACTTTGGGGTCCCTGTGTCTGGTTGATTTTTTCATTTTCCCAAGGTCAACGCCCATGTGTGGAAGTGCCCTATGCTCTGTGGTTCTGTGTTTTACATGGTTTGGGAAAGAGGATACACTTGTGAAGATTGGCTGTTGGCCATTGACATCCCGCCCATCAGCTTAACAAGGCTCCCTTGACTCCGTGGGCTGTCCTGCCTTTCTGGTTTTTAGACTTTTTTCGCCTGGCCCTTTTGCCCTGGGGGGGGGGGGGGCGAGAGATTTCTTTGTAGTGCTGATTTGCTCTCCCAGGTTGCTTGGTTGGCCAAAAAGGGCGTATGCGTTTTTTCCTGAATATATTCAGGAAAAAACGCATACGCCCTTTTTGGCCAACCGCATCATTGTCCACGTTCTGGCGCTTTTCATGTGCTATCGGGGCCATTCCGATGTACCCGTTGACATCCGTTTCCTGCAGTTCTGCCTTGCGTTCAGCGCCTCTTCGTAGCCTGACCTCAATATATTTTGGGGCGATAGTTATCGTTTAGAACTCTGCAGGTTTGGGAAGTGCAGTGCCCCTGATCTCCATTTCCCAAGTCGCTTTTTTGGGAGTGGGACGCAACACGGCTGGATGGCTTCACGCCCTATTGTCGATCCGGGGTGGCAGGCTGAACCGCTGGTGAATTCTTCTTCGTGATGGGAAATGAGAGTGACATGTGCCCCACCAAACACCTCCAGCGAGTCTCTCATTGGTTCCCCCTCTTGCAGTTCATCCTGCGGACAAATTGCAGACGGTACGAAAGAGGCATGGAAAGGCGCCGAGTCTCCAAGTGGGGAGATTGTTAGTAAGGGGGCCTGAATGGAGAACACGAGCACCAGGAGATGAAAACTGAGGTGAGTTTCAGAAAGCTTTCCCGATCCCACGGTGTAGCATCCGCTGGGTTTCCAATGAGTGCTTTCGCTGCCGGAAGATTGCGTTGAACCTGGAGAGTTGGGACCCATGGAATGGGGAGCACGCAGGATTCCTTTCAAGGGTCTGCATTTGCTTTCCCAACCTCACCAATCGTCTCAGCCCCAAGACTGTCCAGCGTTATGTCTTCTGCCGCTGGGGCTGTAGATGTGGTCAATCCTGGTTGCATGCCAGTCCCTGAACGCATTTTGGAAGAATTTCTCTCTGTTTTGCCCTGCTTGTTTCTTCTTTATGTTGGAAATGTATCCTCAGAATGGGTCTGAGCTGATTTTCCCTGCTGGTTTTAGGCCGCTTTACACACACTTGATGCACTTACACAGAGATATCAAGACTTAGCTTTTAAGATGCTTACTAGTCGGATAGATACTTGTGCGATGAACAGGGTCTGGTGAGTCCAGTTGATTGAGCAAGGAGTAGGTCGTGTCCATTCCATATTCGGTTTTCGGAAGGGTATCTGTGCTCATTTCAAACTCGAGTTTTATGCGTCACCCCACCTCACCTTTCCCCTGAAGCAGGCATAAGTGTGTTTTCTAAAAGCGTGACTCTGTTCTGTTTGGGGATTCAGTGCATGGGGAGCGATTTTTACATTCCCTCGATAAGTGATATCATAAGTTTCTTTCTTTCTGGGACTTATTTCACTGAGGATGATCGTACCTAAATCCACTCAGGATGCTGCTACCAGCCTCATGACGTGGATTTCATGGCTGAGTGACACTCCATTGGACCTACGTAGCACCACTTGTCCACTTGTCCACTTGTCTTTGTCCACTTGTCCACTTGGCTCTTTCCTGGGATATGAAACGTGTACCGGAGTGGAGGTTCTTGTCAAGACAGCAGCCCTCAACTTTGGGGTCCCTGTGTCTGGTTGATTTTTTGATTTTCCCAAGGTCAACGCCCATGTGTGGAAGTGCCCTATGCTCTGTGGTTCTGTGTTTTACATGGTTTGGGAAAGAGGATACACTTGTGAAGATTGGCTGTTGGCCATTGACATCCCGCCCATCAGCTTAACAAGCCTCCCTTGACTCCGTGGGCTGTCCTGCCTTTCTGGTTTTTAGACTTTTTTCGCCTGGCCCTTTTGCCCCGGGGGGGGGCGAGAGATTTCTTTGTAGTGCTGATTTGCTCTCCCAGGTTGCTTGGTTGGCCAAAAAGGGCGTATGCGTTTTTTCCTGAATATATTCAGGAAAAAACGCATACGCCCTTTTTGGCCAACCGCATCATTGTCCACGTTCTGGCGCTTTTCATGTGCTATCGGGGCCATTCCGATGTACCCGTTGACATCCGTTTCCTGCAGTTCTGCCTTGCGTTCACCGCCTCTTCGTAGCCTGACCTCAATATATTTTGGGGCGATAGTTATCGTTTAGAACTCTGCAGGTTTGGGAAGTGCAGTGCCCCTGAGCTCCATTTCCCAAGTCGCTTTTTTGGGAGGGGGACGCAACACGGCTGGATGGCTTCACGCCCTATTGTCGATCCGGGGTGGCAGGCTGAACCGCTGGTGAATTCTTCTTCGTGATGGGAAATGAGAGTGACATGTGCCCGACCAAACACCTCCAGCGAGTCTCTCATTGGTTCCCCCTCTTGCAGTTCATCCTGCGGACAAATTGCAGACGGTACGAAAGAGGCATGGAAAGGCGCCGAGTCTCCAAGTGGGGAGATTGTTAGTAAGGGGGCCTGAATGGAGAACACGAGAAACAGGAGATGAAAACTGAGGTGAGTTTCAGAAAGCTTTCCCGATCCCACGGTGTAGCATCCGCTGGGTTTCCAATGAGTGCTTTCGCTGTCGGAAGATTGCGTTGAACCTGGAGAGTTGGGACCCATGGAATGGGGAGCACGCAGGATTCCTTTCAAGGGTCTGCATTTGCTTTCCCAACCTCACCAATCGTCTCAGCCCCAAGACTGTCCAGCCTTATGTCTTCTGCCGCTGGGGCTGTAGATGTGGTCAATCCTGGTTGCATGCCAGTCCCTGAACGCATTTTGGAAGAATTTCTCTCTGTTTTGCCCTGCTTGTTTCTTCTTTATGTTGGAAATGTATCCTCAGAATGGGTCTGAGCTGATTTTCCCTGCTGGTTTTAGGCCGCTTTACACACACTTGATGCACTTACACAGAGATATCAAGACTTAGCTTTTAAGATGCTTACTAGTCGGATAGATACTTGTGCGATGAAGAGGGTCTGGTGAGTCCAGTTGATTGAGCAAGGAGTAGGTCGTGTCCATTCCATATTCGGTTTTCGGAAGGGTATCTGTGCTCATTTCAAACTCGAGTTTTATGCGTCACCCCACCTCACCTTTCCCCTGAAGCAGGCATAAGTGTGTTTTCTAAAAGCGTGACTCTGTTCTGTTTGGGGATTCAGTGCATGGGGAGCGATTTTTACATTCCCTCGATAAGTGATATCATAAGTTTCTTTTTTTGTGGGACTTATTTCACTGAGGATGATCGTACCTAAATCCACTCAGGATGCTGCTACCAGCCTCATGACGTGGATTTCATGGCTGAGTGACACTCCATTGGACCTACGTAGCACCACTTGTCCACTTGTCCACTTGTCTTTGTCCACTTGTCCACTTGGCTCTTTCCTGGGATATGAAACGTGTACCGGAGTGGAGGTTCTTGTCAAGACAGCAGCCCTCAACTTTGGGGTCCCTGTGTCTGGTTGATTTTTTGATTTTCCCAAGGTCAACGCCCATGTGTGGAAGTGCCCTATGCTCTGTGGTTCTGTGTTTTACATGGTTTGGGAAAGAGGATACACTTGTGAAGATTGGCTGTTGGCCATTGACATCCCGCCCATCAGCTTAACAAGCCTCCCTTGACTCCGTGGGCTGTCCTGCCTTTCTGGTTTTTAGACTTTTTTCGCCTGGCCCTTTTGCCCCGGGGGGGGGCGAGAGATTTCTTTGTAGTGCTGATTTGCTCTCCCAGGTTGCTTGGTTGGCCAAAAAGGGCGTATGCGTTTTTTCCTGAATATATTCAGGAAAAAACGCATACGCCCTTTTTGGCCAACCGCATCATTGTCCACGTTCTGGCGCTTTTCATGTGCTATCGGGGCCATTCCGATGTACCCGTTGACATCCGTTTCCTGCAGTTCTGCCTTGCGTTCAGCGCCTCTTCGTAGCCTGACCTCAATATATTTTGGGGCGATAGTTATCGTTTAGAACTCTGCAGGTTTGGGAAGTGCAGTGCCCCTGAGCTCCATTTCCCAAGTCGCTTTTTTGGGAGGGGGACGCAACACGGCTGGATGGCTTCACGCCCTATTGTCGATCCGGGGTGGCAGGCTGAACCTCTGGTGAATTCTTCTTCGTGATGGGAAATGAGAGTGAGATGTGCCCGACCAAACACCTCCAGCGAGTCTCTCATTGGTTCCCCCTCTTGCAGTTCATCCTGCGGACAAATTGCAGACGGTACGAAAGAGGCATGGAAAGGCGCCGAGTCTCCAAGTGGGGAGATTGTTAGTAAGGGGGCCTGAATGGAGAACACGAGCACCAGGAGATGAAAACTGAGGTGAGTTTCAGAAAGCTTTCCCGATCCCACGGTGTAGCATCCGCTGGGTTTCCAATGAGTGCTTTCGCTGTCGGAAGATTGCGTTGAACCTGGAGAGTTGGGAGCCATGGAATGGGGAGCACGCAGGATTCCTTTCAAGGGTCTGCATTTGCTTTCCCAACCTCACCAATCGTCTCAGCCCCAAGAGTGTCCAGCCTTATGTCTTCTGCCGCTGGGGCTGTAGATGTGGTCAATCCTGGTTGCATGCCAGTCCCTGAACGCATTTTGGAAGAATTTCTCTCTGTTTTGCCCTGCTTGTTTCTTCTTTATGTTGGAAATGTATCCTCAGAATGGGTCTGAGCTGATTTTCCCTGCTGGTTTTAGGCCGCTTTACACACACTTGATGCACTTACACAGAGATATCAAGACTTAGCTTTTAAGATGCTTACTAGTCGGATAGATACTTGTGCGATGAACAGGGTCTGGTGAGTCCAGTTGATTGAGCAAGGAGTAGGTCGTGTCCATTCCATATTCGGTTTTCGGAAGGGTATCTGTGCTCATTTCAAACTCGAGTTTTATGCGTCACCCCACCTCACCTTTCCCCTGAAGCAGGCATAAGTGTGTTTTCTAAAAGCGTGACTGTTCTGTTTGGGGATTCAGTGCATGGGGAGCGATTTTTACATTCCCTCGATAAGTGATATCATAAGTTTCTTTTTTTGTGGGACTTATTTCACTGAGGATGATCGTACCTAAATCCACTCAGGATGCTGCTACCAGCCTCATGACGTGGATTTCATGGCTGAGTGACACTCCATTGGACCTACGTAGCACCACTTCTGCACTTGTCCACTTGTCCACTCGTCTTTGTCCACTTGGCTCTTTCCTGGGATATGAAACGTGTACCGGAGTGGAGGTTCTTGTCAAGACAGCAGCCCTCAACTTTGGGGTCCCTGTGTCTGGTTGATTTTTTCATTTTCCCAAGGTCAACGCCCATGTGTGGAAGTGCCCTATGCTCTGTGGTTCTGTGTTTTACATGGTTTGGGAAAGAGGATACACTTGTGAAGATTGGCTGTTGGCCATTGACATCCCGCCCATCAGCTTAACAAGGCTCCCTTGACTCCGTGGCCTGTCCTGCCTTTCTGGTTTTTAGACTTTTTTCGCCTGGCCCTTTTGCCCTGGGGGGGGGGGGCGAGAGATTTCTTTGTAGTGCTGATTTGCTCTCCCAGGTTGCTTGGTTGGCCAAAAAGGGCGTATGCGTTTTTTCCTGAATATATTCATGAAAAAACGCATACGTCCTTTTTGGCCAAACGCATCATTGTCCACTTTCTGGCGCTTTTCATGTGCTATCGGGGCCATTCCGATGTACCCGTTGACATCCGTTTCCTGCAGTTCTGCCTTGCGTTCAGCGCCTCTTCGTAGCCTGACCTCAATATATTTTGGGGCGATAGTTATCGTTTAGAACTCTGCAGGTTTGGGAAGTGCAGTGCCCCTGAGCTCCATTTCCCAAGTCGCTTTTTTGTGAGTGGGACGCAACACGGCTGGATGGCTTCACGCCCTATTGTCGATCCGCGGTGGCAGGCTGAACCGCTGGTGAATTCTTCTTCGTGATGGGAAATGAGAGTGACATGTGCCCGACCAAACACCTCCAGCGAGTCTCTCATTGGTTCCCCCTCTTGCAGTTCATCCTGCGGACAAATTGCAGACGGTACGAAAGAGGCATGGAAAGGCGCCGAGTCTCCAAGTGGGGAGATTGTTAGTAAGGGGGCCTGAATGGAGAACACGAGCACCAGGAGATGAAAACTGAGGTGAGTTTCAGAAAGCTTTCCCGATCCCACGGTGTAGCATCCGCTGGGTTTCCAATGAGTGCTTTCGCTGTCGGAAGATTGCGTTGAACCTGGAGAGTTGGGACCCATGGAATGGGGAGCACGCAGGATTCCTTTCAAGGGTCTGCATTTGCTTTCCCAACCTCACCAATCGTCTCAGCCCCAAGACTGTCCAGCGTTATGTCTTCTGCCGCTGGGGCTGTAGATGTGGTCAATCCTGGTTGCATGCCAGTCCCTGAACGCATTTTGGAAGAATTTCTCTCTGTTTTGCCCTGCTTGTTTCTTCTTTATGTTGGAAATGTATCCTCAGAATGGGTCTGAGCTGATTTTCCCTGCTGGTTTTAGGCCGCTTTACACACACTTGATGCACTTACACAGAGATATCAAGACTTAGCTTTTAAGATGCTTACTAGTCGGATAGATACTTGTGCGATGAACAGGGTGTGGTGAGTCCAGTTGATTGAGCAAGGAGTAGGTCGTGTCCATTCCATATTCGGTTTTCGGAAGGGTATCTGTGCTCATTTCAAACTCGAGTTTTATGCGTCACCCCACCTCACCTTTCCCCTGAAGCAGGCATAAGTGTGTTTTCTAAAAGCGTGACTCTGTTCTGTTTGGGGATTCAGTGCATGGGGAGCGATTTTTACATTCCCTCGATAAGTGATATCATAAGTTTCTTTTTTTGTGGGACTTATTTCACTGAGGATGATCGTACCTAAATCCACTCAGGATGCTGCTACCAGCCTCATGACGTGGATTTCATGGCTGAGTGACACTCCATTGGACCTACGTAGCACCACTTGTCCACTTGTCCACTTGTCTTTGTCCACTTGTCCACTTGGGTCTTTCCTGGGATATGAAACGTGTACCGGAGTGGAGGTTCTTGTCAAGACAGCAGCCCTCAACTTTGGGGTCCCTGTGTCTGGTTGATTTTTTGATTTTCCCAAGGTCAACGCCCATGTGTGGAAGTGCCCTATGCTCTGTGGTTCTGTGTTTTACATGGTTTGGGAAAGAGGATACACTTGTGAAGATTGGCTGTTGGCCATTGACATCCCGCCCATCAGCTTAACAAGGCTCCCTTGACTCCGTGGGCTGTCCTGCCTTTCTGGTTTTTAGACTTTTTTCGCCTGGCCCTTTTGCCCCGGGGGGGGGGGCGAGAGATTTCTTTGTAGTGCTGATTTGCTCTCCCAGGTTGCTTGGTTGGCCAAAAAGGGCGTATGCGTTTTTTCCTGAATATATTCAGGAAAAAACGCATACGCCCTTTTTGGCCAACCGCATCATTGTCCACGTTCTGGCGCTTTTCATGTGCTATCGGGGCCATTCCGATGTACCCGTTGACATCCGTTTCCTGCAGTTCTGCCTTGCGTTCAACGCCTCTTCGTAGCCTGACCTCAATATATTTTGGGGCGATAGTTATCGTTTAGAACTCTGCAGGTTTGGGAAGTGCAGTGCCCCTGAGCTCCATTTCCCAAGTCGCTTTTTTGGGAGGGGGACGCAACACGGCTGGATGGCTTCACGCCCTATTGTCGATCCGGGGTGGCAGGCTGAACCGCTGGTGAATTCTTCTTCGTGATGGGAAATGAGAGTGACATGTGCCCCACCAAACACCTCCAGCGAGTCTCTCATTGGTTCCCCCTCTTGCAGTTCATCCTGCGGACAAATTGCAGACGGTACGAAAGAGGCATGGAAAGGCGCCGAGTCTCCAAGTGGGGAGATTGTTAGTAAGCGGGCCTGAATGGAGAACACGAGCACCAGGAGATGAAAACTGAGGTGAGTTTCAGAAAGCTTTCCCGATCCCACGGTGTAGCATCCGCTGGGTTTCCAATGAGTGCTTTCGCTGTCGGAAGATTGCGTTGAACCTGGAGAGTTGGGACCCATGGAATGGGGAGCACGCAGGATTCCTTTCAAGGGTCTGCATTTGCTTTCCCAACCTCACCAATCGTCTCAGCCCCAAGAGTGTCCAGCCTTATGTCTTCTGCCGCTGGGGCTGTAGATGTGGTCAATCCTGGTTGCATGCCAGTCCCTGAACGCATTTTGGAAGAATTTCTCTCTGTTTTGCCCTGCTTGTTTCTTCTTTATGTTGGAAATGTATCCTCAGAATGGGTCTGAGCTGATTTTCCCTGCTGGTTTTAGGCCGCTTGACACACACTTGATGCACTTACACAGAGATATCAAGACTTAGCTTTTAAGATGCTTACTAGTCGGATAGATACTTGTGCGATGAACAGGGTCTGGTGAGTCCAGTTGATTGAGCAAGGAGTAGGTCGTGTCCATTCCATATTCGGTTTTCAGAAGGGTATCTGTGCTCATTTCAAACTCGAGTTTTATGCGTCACCCCACCTCACCTTTCCCCTGAAGCAGGCATAAGTGTGTTTTCTAAAAGCGTGACTCTGTTCTGTTTGGGGATTCAGTTCATGGGGAGCGATTTTTACATTCCCTCGATAAGTGATATCATAAGTTTCTTTTTTTGTGGGACTTATTTCACTGAGGATGATCGTACTTAAATCCACTCAGGATGCTGCTACCAGCCTCATGACGTGGATTTCATGGCTGAGTGACACTCCATTGGACCTACGTAACACCACTTGTCCACTTGTCCACTTGTCTTTGTCCACTTGTCCACTTGGCTCTTTCCTGGGATATGAAACGTGTACCGGAGTGGAGGTTCTTGTCAAGACAGCAGCCCTCAACTTTGGGGTCCCTGTGTCTGGTTGATTTTTTGATTTTCCCAAGGTCAACGCCCATGTGTGGAAGTGCCCTATGCTCTGTGGTTCTGTGTTTTACATGGTTTGGGAAAGAGGATACATTTGTGAAGATTGGCTGTTGGCCATTGACATCCCGCCCATCAGCTTAACAAGGCTCCCTTGACTCCGTGGGCTGTCCTGCCTTTCTGGTTTTTAGACTTTTTTCGCCTGGCCCTTTTGCCCCGGGGGGGGCGAGAGATTTCTTTGTAGTGCTGATTTGCTCTCCCAGGGTGCTTGGTTGGCCAAAAAGGGCGTATGCGTTTTTTCCTGAATATATTCAGGAAAAAACGCATACGCCCTTTTTGGCCAACCGCATCATTGTCCACGTTCTGGCGCTTTTCATGTGCTATCGGGGCCATTCCGATGTACCCGTTGACATCCGTTTCCTGCAGTTCTGCCTTGCGTTCAACGCCTCTTCGTAGCCTGACCTCAATATATTTTGGGGCGATAGTTATCGTTTAGAACTCTGCAGGTTTGGGAAGTGCAGTGCCCCTGAGCTCCATTTCCCAAGTCGCTTTTTTGTGAGTGGGACGCAACACGGCTGGATGGCTTCACGCCCTATTGTCGATCCGGGGTGGCAGGCTGAACCTCTGGTGAATTCTTCTTCGTGATGGAAAATGAGAGTGACATGTGCCCGACCAAGCACCTCCAGCGAGTCTCTCATTGGTTCCCCCTCTTGCAGTTCATCCTGCGGACAAATTGCAGACGGTACGAAAGAGGCATGGAAAGGCGCCGAGTCTCCAAGTGGGGAGATTGTTAGTAAGGGGGCCTGAATGGAGAACACGAGCACCAGGAGATGAAAACTGAGGTGAGTTTCAGAAAGCTTTCCCGATCCCACGGTGTAGCATCCGCTGGGTTTCCAATGAGTGCTTTCGCTGCCGGAAGATTGCGTTGAACCTGGAGAGTTGGGACCCATGGAATGGGGAGCACGCAGGATTCCTTTCAAGGGTCTGCATTTGCTTTCCCAACCTCACCAATCGTCTCAGCCCCAAGACTGTCCAGCCTTATGTCTTCTGCCGCTGGGGCTGTAGATGTGGTCAATCCTGGTTGCATGCCAGTCCCTGAACGCATTTTGGAAGAATTTCTCTCTGTTTTGCCCTGCTTGTTTCTTCTTTATGTTGGAAATGTATCCTCAGAATGGGTCTGAGCTGATTTTCCCTGCTGGTTTTAGGCCGCTTGACACACACTTGATGCACTTACACAGAGATATCAAGACTTAGCTTTTAAGATGCTTACTAGTCGGATAGATACTTGTGCGATGAACAGGGTCTGGTGAGTCCAGTTGATTGAGCAAGGAGTAGGTCGTGTCCATTCCATATTCGGTTTTCGGAAGGGTATCTGTGCTCATTTCAAACTCGAGTTTTATGCGTCACCCCACCTCACCTTTCCCCTGAAGCAGGCATAAGTGTGTTTTCTAAAAGCGTGACTCTGTTCTGTTTGGGGATTCAGTGCATGGGGAGCGATTTTTACATTCCCTCGATAAGTGATATCATAAGTTTTTTTGTGGGACTTATTTCACTGAGGATGATCGTACCTAAATCCACTCAGGATGCTGCTACCAGCCTCATGACGTGGATTTCATGGCTGAGTGACACTCCGTTGGACCTACGTAGCACCACTTGTCCACTTGTCCACTTGTCTTTGTCCACTTGTCCACTTGGCTCTTTCCTGGGATATGAAACGTGTACCGGAGTGGAGGTTCTTGTCAAGACAGCAGCCCTCAACTTTGGGGTCCCTGTGTCTGGTTGATTTTTTCATTTTCCCAAGGTCAACGCCCATGTGTGGAAGTGCCCTATGCTCTGTGGTTCTGTGTTTTACATGGTTTGGGAAAGAGGATACACTTGTGAAGATTGGCTGTTGGCCATTGACATCCCGCCCATCAGCTTAACAAGGCTCCCTTGACTCCGTGGGCTGTCCTGCCTTTCTGGTTTTTAGACTTTTTTCGCCTGGCCCTTTTGCCCTGGGGGGGGGCGAGAGATTTCTTTGTAGTGCTGATTTGCTCTCCCAGGTTGCTTGGTTGGCCAAAAAGGGCGTATGCGTTTTTTCCTGAATATATTCAGGAAAAAACGCATACGCCCTTTTTGGCCAACCGCATCATTGTCCACGTTCTGGCGCTTTTCATGTGCTATCGGGGCCATTCCGATGTACCCGTTGACATCCGTTTCCTGCAGTTCTGCCTTGCGTTCAGCGCCTCTTCGTAGCCTGACCTCAATATATTTTGGGGCGATAGTTATCGTTTAGAACTCTGCAGGTTTGGGAAGTGCAGTGCCCCTGAGCTCCATTTCCCAAGTCGCTTTTTTGTGAGTGGGACGCAACACGGCTGGATGGCTTCACGCCCTATTGTCGATCCGGGGTGGCAGGCTGAACCGCTGGTGAATTCTTCTTCGTGATGGGAAATGAGAGTGACATGTGCCCGACCAAACACCTCCAGCGAGTCTCTCATTGGTTCCCCCTCTTGCAGTTCATCCTGCGGACAAATTGCAGACGGTACGAAAGAGGCATGGAAAGGCGCCGAGTCTCCAAGTGGGGAGATTGTTAGTAAGGGGGCCTGAATGGAGAACACGAGCACCAGGAGATGAAAACTGAGGTGAGTTTCAGAAAGCTTTCCCGATCCCACGGTGTAGCATCCGCTGGGTTTCCAATGAGTGCTTTCGCTGTCGGAAGATTGCGTTGAACCTGGAGAGTTGGGACCCATGGAATGGGGAGCACGCAGGATTCCTTTCAAGGGTCTGCATTTGCTTTCCCAACCTCACCAATCGTCTCAGCCCCAAGAGTGTCCAGCCTTATGTCTTCTGCCGCTGGGGCTGTAGATGTGGTCAATCCTGGTTGCATGCCAGTCCCTGAACGCATTTTGGAAGAATTTCTCTCTGTTTTGCCCTGCTTGTTTCTTCTTTATGTTGGAAATGTATCCTCAGAATGGGTCTGAGCTGATTTTCCCTGCTGGTTTTAGGCCGCTTGACACACACTTGATGCACTTACACAGAGATATCAAGACTTAGCTTTTAAGATGCTTACTAGTCGGATAGATACTTGTGCGATGAACAGGGTCTGGTGAGTCCAGTTGATTGAGCAAGGAGTAGGTCGTGTCCATTCCATATTCGGTTTTCGGAAGGGTATCTGTGCTCATTTCAAACTCGAGTTTTATGCATCACCCCACCTCACCTTTCCCCTGAAGCAGGCATAAGTGTGTTTTCTAAAAGCGTGACTCTGTTCTGTTTGGGGATTCAGTGCATGGGGAGCGATTTTTACATTCCCTCGATAAGTGATATCATAAGTTTCTTTTTTTGTGGGACTTATTTCACTGAGGATGATCGTACCTAAATCCACTCAGGATGCTGCTACCAGCCTCATGACGTGGATTTCATGGCTGAGTGACACTCCATTGGACCTACGTAGCACCACTTGTCCACTTGTCCACTTGTCTTTGTCCACTTGTCCACTTGGCTCTTTCCTGGGATATGACACGTGTACCGGAGTGGAGGTTCTTGTCAAGACAGCAGCCCTCAACTTTGGGGTCCCTGTGTCTGGTTGATTTTTTCATTTTCCCAAGGTCAACGCCCATGTGTGGAAGTGCCCTATGCTCTGTGGTTCTGTGTTTTACATGGTTTGGGAAAGAGGATACACTTGTGAAGATTGGCTGTTGGCGATTGACATCCCGCCCATCAGCTTAACAAGGCTCCCTTGACTCCGTGGGCTGTCCTGCCTTTCTGGATTTTAGACTTTTTTCGCCTGGCCCTTTTGCCCCGGGGGGGGCGAGAGATTTCTTTGTAGTGCTGATTTGCTCTCCCAGGTTGCTTGGTTGGCCAAAAAGGGCGTATGCGTTTTTTCCTGAATATATTCAGGAAAAAACGCATACGCCCTTTTTGGCCAACCGCATCATTGTCCACGTTCTGGCGCTTTTCATGTGCTATCGGGGCCATTCCGATGTACCCGTTGACATCCGTTTCCTGCAGTTCTGCCTTGCGTTCAGCGCCTCTTCGTAGCCTGACCTCAATATATTTTGGGGCGATAGTTATCGTTTAGAACTCTGCAGGTTTGGGAAGTGCAGTGCCCCTGAGCTCCATTTCCCAAGTCGCTTTTTTGTGAGTGGGACGCAACACGGCTGGATGGCTTCACGCCCTATTGTCGATCCGGGGTGGCAGGCTGAACCGCTGGTGAATTCTTCTTCGTGATGGGAAATGAGAGTGACATGTGCCCGACCAAACACCTCCAGCGAGTCTCTCATTGGTTCCCCCTCTTGCAGTTCATCCTGCGGACAAATTGCAGACGGTACGAAAGAGGCATGGAAAGGCGCCGAGTCTCCAAGTGGGGAGATTTTTAGTAAGGGGGCCTGAATGGAGAACACGAGCACCAGGAGATGAAAACTGAGGTGAGTTTCAGAAAGCTTTCCCGATCCCACGGTGTAGCATCCGCTGGGTTTCCAATGAGTGCTTTCGCTGTCGGAAGATTGCGTTGAACCTGGAGAGTTGGGACCCATGGAATGGGGAGCACGCAGGATTCCTTTCAAGGGTCTGCATTTGCTTTCCCAACCTCACCAATCGTCTCAGCCCCAAGAGTGTCCAGCCTTATGTCTTCTGCCGCTGGGGCTGTAGATGTGGTCAATCCTGGTTGCATGCCAGTCCCTGAACGCATTTTGGAAGAATTTCTCTCTGTTTTGCCCTGCTTGTTTCTTCTTTATGTTGGAAATGTATCCTCAGAATGGGTCTGAGCTGATTTTCCCTGCTGGTTTTAGGCCGCTTTACACACACTTGATGCACTTACACAGAGATATCAAGACTTAGCTTTTAAGATGCTTACTAGTCGGATAGATACTTGTGCGATGAACAGGGTCTGGTGAGTCCAGTTGATTGAGCAAGGAGTAGGTCGTGTCCATTCCATATTCGGTTTTCGGAAGGGTATCTGTGCTCATTTCAAACTCGAGTTTTATGCGTCACCCCACCTCACCTTTCCCCTGAAGCAGGCATAAGTGTGTTTTCTAAAAGCGTGACTCTGTTCTGTTTGGGGATTCAGTGCATGGGGAGCGATTTTTACATTCCCTCGATAAGTGATATCATAAGTTTCTTTTTTTGTGGGACTTATTTCACTGAGGATGATCGTACCTAAATCCACTCAGGATGCTGCTACCAGCCTCATGACGTGGATTTCATGGCTGAGTGACACTCCATTGGACCTACGTAGCACCACTTGTCCACTTGTCCACTTGTCTTTGTCCACTTGTCCACTTGGGTCTTTCCTGGGATATGAAACGTGTACCGGAGTGGAGGTTCTTGTCAAGACAGCAGCCCTCAACTTTGGGGTCCCTGTGTCTGGTTGATTTTTTCATTTTCCCAAGGTCAACGCCCATGTGTGGAAGTGCCCTATGCTCTGTGGTTCTGTGTTTTACATGGTTTGGGAAAGAGGATACACTTGTGAAGATTGGCTGTTGGCCATTGACATCCCGCCCATCAGCTTAACAAGGCTCCCTTGACTCCGTGGGCTGTCCTGCCTTTCTGGTTTTTAGACTTTTTTCGCCTGGCCCTTTTGCCCCGGGGGGGGCGAGAGATTTCTTTGTAGTGCTGATTTGCTCTCCCAGGTTGCTTGGTTGGCCAAAAAGGGCGTATGCGTTTTTTCCTGAATATATTCAGGAAAAAACGCATACGCCCTTTTTGGCCAACCGCATCATTGTCCACGTTCTGGCGCTTTTCATGTGCTATCGGGGCCATTCCGATGTACCCGTTGACATCCGTTTCCTGCAATTCTGCCTTGCGTTCAACGCCTCTTCGTAGCCTGACCTCAATATATTTTGGGGCGATAGTTATCGTTTAGAACTCTGCAGGTTTGGGAAGTGCAGTGCCCCTGAGCTCCATTTCCCAAGTCGCTTTTTTGTGAGTGGGACGCAACACGGCTGGATGGCTTCACGCCCTATTGTCGATCCGGGGTGGCAGGCTGAACCTCTGGTGAATTCTTCTTCGTGATGGGAAATGAGAGTGACATGTGCCCCACCAAACACCTCCAGCGAGTCTCTCATTGGTTCCCCCTCTTGCAGTTCATCTTGCGGACAAATTGCAGACGGTACGAAAGAGGCATGGAAAGGCGCCGAGTCTCCAAGTGGGGAGATTGTTAGTAAGGGGGCCTGAATGGAGAACACGAGCACCAGGAGATGAAAACTGAGGTGAGTTTCAGAAAGCTTTCCCGATCCCACGGTGTAGCATCCGCTGGGTTTCCAATGAGTGCTTTCGCTGTCGGAAGATTGCGTTGAACCTGGAGAGTTGGGAGCCATGGAATGGGGAGCACGCAGGATTCCTTTCAAGGGTCTGCATTTGCTTTCCCAACCTCACCAATCGTCTCAGCCCCAAGAGTGTCCAGCCTTATGTCTTCTGCCGCTGGGGCTGTAGATGTGGTCAATCCTGGTTGCATGCCAGTCCCTGAACGCATTTTGGAAGAATTTCTCTCTGTTTTGCCCTGCTTGTTTCTTCTTTATGTTGGAAATGTATCCTCAGAATGGGTCTGAGCTGATTTTCCCTGCTGGTTTTAGGCCGCTTTACACACACTTGATGCACTTACACAGAGATATCAAGACTTAGCTTTTAAGATGCTTACTAGTCGGATAGATACTTGTGCGATGAACAGGGTCTGGTGAGTCCAGTTGATTGAGCAAGGAGTAGGTCGTGTCCATTCCATATTCGGTTTTCGGAAGGGTATCTGTGCTCATTTCAAACTCGAGTTTTATGCGTCACCCCACCTCACCTTTCCCCTGAAGCAGGCATAAGTGTGTTTTCTAAAAGCGTGACTCTGTTCTGTTTGGGGATTCAGTGCATGGGGAGCGATTTTTACATTCCCTCGATAAGTGATATCATAAGTTTCTTTTTTTGTGGGACTTATTTCACTGAGGATGATCGTACCTAAATCCACTCAGGATGCTGCTACCAGCCTCATGACGTGGATTTCATGGCTGAGTGACACTCCATTGGACCTACGTAGCACCACTTCTGCACTTGTCCACTTGTCCACTCGTCTTTGTCCACTTGGCTCTTTCCTGGGATATGAAACGTGTACCGGAGTGGAGGTTCTTGTCAAGACAGCAGCCCTCAACTTTGGGGTCCCTGTGTCTGGTTGATTTTTTGATTTTCCCAAGGTCAACGCCCATGTGTGGAAGTGCCCTATGCTCTGTGGTTCTGTGTTTTCCATGGTTTGGGAAAGAGGATACACTTGTGAAGATTGGCTGTTGGCCATTGACATCCCGCCCATCAGCTTAACAAGGCTCCCTTGACTCCGTGGGCTGTCCTGCCTTTCTGGTTTTTAGACTTCTTTTGCCTGGCCCTTTTGCCCCGGGGGGGGCGAGAGATTTCTTTGTAGTGCTGATTTGCTCTCCCAGGTTGCTTGGTTGGCCAAAAAGGGCGGATGCGTTTTTTCCTGAATATATTCAGGAAAAAACGCATCCGCCCTTTTTGGCCAACCGCATCATTGTCCACGTTCTGGCGCTTTTCATGTGCTATCGGGGCCATTCCGATGTACCCGTTGACATCCGTTTCCTGCAATTCTGCCTTGCGTTCAACGCCTCTTCGTAGCCTGACCTCAATATATTTTGGGGCGATAGTTATCGTTTAGAACTCTGCAGGTTTGGGAAGTGCAGTGCCCCTGAGCTCCATTTCCCAAGTCGCTTTTTTGTGAGTGGGACGCAACACGGCTGGATGGCTTCACGCCCTATTGTCGATCCGGGGTGGCAGGCTGAACCTCTGGTGAATTCTTCTTCGTGATGGGAAATGAGAGTGACATGTGCCCCACCAAACACCTCCAGCGAGTCTCTCATTGGTTCCCCCTCTTGCAGTTCATCCTGCGGACAAATTGCAGACGGTACGAAAGAGGCATGGAAAGGCGCCGAGTCTCCAAGTGGGGAGATTGTTAGTAAGGGGGCCTGAATGGAGAACACGAGCACCAGGAGATGAAAACTGAGGTGAGTTTCAGAAAGCTTTCCCGATCCCACGGTGTAGCATCCGCTGGGTTTCCAATGAGTGCTTTCGCTGTCGGAAGATTGCGTTGAACCTGGAGAGTTGGGACCCATGGAATGGGGAGCACGCAGGATTCCTTTCAAGGGTCTGCATTTGCTTTCCCAACCTCACCAATCGTCTCAGCCCCAAGAGTGTCCAGCCTTATGTCTTCTGCCGCTGGGGCTGTAGATGTGGTCAATCCTGGTTGCATGCCAGTCCCTGAACGCATTTTGGAAGAATTTCTCTCTGTTTTGCCCTGCTTGTTTCTTCTTTATGTTGGAAATGTATCCTCAGAATGGGTCTGAGCTGATTTTCCCTGCTGGTTTTAGGCCGCTTGACACACACTTGATGCACTTACACAGAGATATCAAGACTTAGCTTTTAAGATGCTTACTAGTCGGATAGATACTTGTGCGATGAACAGGGTCTGGTGAGTCCAGTTGATTGAGCAAGGAGTAGGTCGTGTCCATTCCATATTCGGTTTTCGGAAGGGTATCTGTGCTCATTTCAAACTCGAGTTTTATGCGTCACCCCACCTCACCTTTCCCCTGAAGCAGGCATAAGTGTGTTTTCTAAAAGCGTGACTCTGTTCTGTTTGGGGATTCAGTGCATGGGGAGCGATTTTTACATTCCCTCGATAAGTGATATCATAAGTTTCTTTTTTTGTGGGACTTATTTCACTGAGGATGATCGTACCTAAATCCACTCAGGATGCTGCTACCAGCCTCATGACGTGGATTTCATGGCTGAGTGACACTCCATTGGACCTACGTAGCACCACTTGTCCACTTGTCCACTTGTCTTTGTCCACTTGTCCACTTGGGTCTTTCCTGGGATATGAAACGTGTACCGGAGTGGAGGTTCTTGTCAAGACAGCAGCCCTCAACTTTGGGGTCCCTGTGTCTGGTTGATTTTTTCATTTTCCCAAGGTCAACGCCCATGTGTGGAAGTGCCCTATGCTCTGTGGTTCTGTGTTTTACATGGTTTGGGAAAGAGGATACACTTGTGAAGATTGGCTGTTGGCCATTGACATCCCGCCCATCAGCTTAACAAGGCTCCCTTGACTCCGTGGGCTGTCCTGCCTTTCTGGTTTTTAGACTTTTTTCGCCTGGCCCTTTTGCCCCGGGGGGGGGGCGAGAGATTTCTTTGTAGTGCTGATTTGCTCTCCCAGGTTGCTTGGTTGGCCAAAAAGGGCGTATGCGTTTTTTCCTGAATATATTCAGGAAAAAACGCATACGCCCTTTTTGGCCAACCGCATCATTGTCCACGTTCTGGCGCTTTTCATGTGCTATCGGGGCCATTCCGATGTACCCGTTGACATCCGTTTCCTGCAGTTCTGCCTTGCGTTCAACGCCTCTTCGTAGCCTGACCTCAATATATTTTGGGGCGATAGTTATCGTTTAGAACTCTGCAGGTTTGGGAAGTGCAGTGCCCCTGAGCTCCATTTCCCAAGTCGCTTTTTTGGGAGGGGGACGCAACACGGCTGGATGGCTTCACGCCCTATTGTCGATCCGGGGTGGCAGGCTGAACCTCTGGTGAATTCTTCTTCGTGATGGGAAATGAGAGTGACATGTGCCCGACCAAGCACCTCCAGCGAGTCTCTCATTGGTTCCCCCTCTTGCAGTTCATCCTGCGGACAAATTGCAGACGGTACGAAAGAGGCATGGAAAGGCGCCGAGTCTCCAAGTGGGGAGATTGTTAGTAAGGGGGCCTGAATGGAGAACACGAGCACCAGGAGATGAAAACTGAGGTGAGTTTCAGAAAGCTTTCCCGATCCCACGGTGTAGCATCCGCTGGGTTTCCAATGAGTGCTTTCGCTGCCGGAAGATTGCGTTGAACCTGGAGAGTTGGGACCCATGGAATGGGGAGCACGCAGGATTCCTTTCAAGGGTCTGCATTTGCTTTCCCAACCTCACCAATCGTCTCAGCCCCAAGAGTGTCCAGCCTTATGTCTTCTGCCGCTGGGGCTGTAGATGTGGTCAATCCTGGTTGCATGCCAGTCCCTGAACGCATTTTGGAAGAATTTCTCTCTGTTTTGCCCTGCTTGTTTCTTCTTTATGTTGGAAATGTATCCTCAGAATGGGTCTGAGCTGATTTTCCCTGCTGGTTTTAGGCCGCTTGACACACACATGATGCACTTACACAGAGATATCAAGACTTAGCTTTTAAGATGCTTACTAGTCGGATAGATACTTGTGCGATGAACAGGGTCTGGTGAGTCCAGTTGATTGAGCAAGGAGTAGGTCGTGTCCATTCCATATTCGGTTTTCGGAAGGGTATCTGTGCTCATTTCAAATTCGAGTTTTATGCGTCACCCCACCTCACCTTTCCCCTGAAGCAGGCATAAGTGTGTTTTCTAAAAGCGTGACTCTGTTCTGTTTGGGGATTCAGTTCATGGGGAGCGATTTTTACATTCCCTCGATAAGTGATATCATAAGTTTCTTTTTTTGTGGGACTTATTTCACTGAGGATGATCGTACCTAAATCCACTCAGGATGCTGCTACCAGCCTCATGACGTGGATTTCATGGCTGAGTGACACTCCATTGGACCTACGTAGCACCACTTGTCCACTTGTCCACTTGTCTTTGTCCACTTGTCCACTTGGGTCTTTCCTGGGATATGAAACGTGTACCGGAGTGGAGGTTCTTGTCAAGACAGCAGCCCTCAACTTTGGGGTCCCTGTGTCTGGTTGATTTTTTGATTTTCCCAAGGTCAACGCCCATGTGTGGAAGTGCCCTATGCTCTGTGGTTCTGTGTTTTACATGGTTTGGGAAAGAGGATACACTTGTGAAGATTGGCTGTTGGCCATTGACATCCCGCCCATCAGCTTAACAAGGCTCCCTTGACTCCGTGGGCTGTCCTGCCTTTCTGGTTTTTAGACTTTTTTTGCCTGGCCCTTTTGCCCAGGGGGGGGCGAGAGATTTCTTTGTAGTGCTGATTTGCTCTCCCAGGTTGCTTTGTTGGCCAAAAAGGGCGTATGCGTTTTTTCCTGAATATATTCAGGAAAAAACGCATACGCCCTTTTTGGCCAACCGCATCATTGTCCACGTTCTGGCGCTTTTCATGTGCTATCGGGGCCATTCCGATGTACCCGTTGACATCCGTTTCCTGCAGTTCTGCCTTGCGTTCACCGCCTCTTCGTAGCCTGACCTCAATATATTTTGGGGCGATAGTTATCGTTTAGAACTCTGCAGGTTTGGGAAGTGCAGTGCCCCTGAGCTCCATTTCCCAAGTCGCTTTTTTGTGAGTGGGACGCAACACGGCTGGATGGCTTCACGCCCTATTGTCGATCCGGGGTGGCAGGCTGAACCTCTGGTGAATTCTTCTTCGTGATGGGAAATGAGAGTGACATGTGCCCCACCAAACACCTCCAGCGAGTCTCTCATTGGTTCCCCCTCTTGCAGTTCATCCTGCGGACAAATTGCAGACGGTACGAAAGAGGCATGGAAAGGCGCCGAGTCTCCAAGTGGGGAGATTGTTAGTAAGGGGGCCTGAATGGAGAACACGAGCACCAGGAGATGAAAACTGAGGTGAGTTTAAGAAAGCTTTCCCGATCCCACGGTGTAGCATCCGCTGGGTTTCCAATGAGTGCTTTCGCTGTCGGAAGATTGCGTTGAACCTGGAGAGTTGGGACCCATGGAATGGGGAGCACGCAGGATTCCTTTCAAGGGTCTGCATTTGCTTTCCCAACCTCACCAATCGTCTCAGCCCCAAGAGTGTCCAGCCTTATGTCTTCTGCCGCTGGGGCTGTAGATGTGGTCAATCCTGGTTGCATGCCAGTCCCTGAACGCATTTTGGAAGAATTTCTCTCTGTTTTGCCCTGCTTGTTTCTTCTTTATGTTGGAAATGTATCCTCAGAATGGGTCTGAGCTGATTTTCCCTGCTGGTTTTAGGCCGCTTGACACACACTTGATGCACTTACACAGAGATATCAAGACTTAGCTTTTAAGATGCTTACTAGTCGGATAGATACTTGTGCGATGAACAGGGTCTGGTGAGTCCAGTTGATTGAGCAAGGAGTAGGTCGTGTCCATTCCATATTCGGTTTTCGGAAGGGTATCTGTGCTCATTTCAAACTCGAGTTTTATGCGTCACCCCACCTCACCTTTCCCCTGAAGCAGGCATAAGTGTGTTTTCTAAAAGCGTGACTCTGTTCTGTTTGGGGATTCAGTGCATGGGGAGCGATTTTTACATTCCCTCGATAAGTGATATCATAAGTTTCTTTTTTTGTGGGACTTATTTCACTGAGGATGATCGTACCTAAATCCACTCAGGATGCTGCTACCAGCCTCATGACGTGGATTTCATGGCTGAGTGACACTCCATTGGACCTACGTAGCACCACTTGTCCACTTGTCCACTTGTCTTTGTCCACTTGTCCACTTGGCTCTTTCCTGGGATATGAAACGTGTACCGGAGTGGAGGTTCTTGTCAAGACAGCAGCCCTCAACTTTGGGGTCCCTGTGTCTGGTTGATTTTTTCATTTTCCCAAGGTCAACGCCCATGTGTGGAAGTGCCCTATGCTCTGTGGTTCTGTGTTTTACATGGTTTGGGAAAGAGGATACACTTGTGAAGATTGGCTGTTGGCCATTGACATCCCGCCCATCAGCTTAACAAGGCTCCCTTGACTCCGTGGGCTGTCCTGCCTTTCTGGTTTTTAGACTTTTTTCGCCTGGCCCTTTTGCCCCGGGGGGGGGCGAGAGATTTCTTTGTAGTGCTGATTTGCTCTCCCAGGTTGCTTGGTTGGCCAAAAAGGGCGTATGCGTTTTTTCCTGAATATATTCAGGAAAAAACGCATACGCCCTTTTTGGCCAACCGCATCATTGTCCACGTTCTGGCGCTTTTCATGTGCTATCGGGGCCATTCCGATGTACCCGTTGACATCCGTTTCCTGCAATTCTGCCTTGCGTTCAACGCCTCTTCGTAGCCTGACCTCAATATATTTTGGGGCGATAGTTATCGTTTAGAACTCTGCAGGTTTGGGAAGTGCAGTGCCCCTGAGCTCCATTTCCCAAGTCGCTTTTTTGTGAGTGGGACGCAACACGGCTGGATGGCTTCACGCCCTATTGTCGATCCGGGGTGGCAGGCTGAACCTCTGGTGAATTCTTCTTCGTGATGGGAAATGAGAGTGACATGTGCCCCACCAAACACCTCCAGCGAGTCTCTCATTGGTTCCCCCTCTTGCAGTTCATCCTGCGGACAAATTGCAGACGGTACGAAAGAGGCATGGAAAGGCGCCGAGTCTCCAAGTGGGGAGATTGTTAGTAAGGGGGCCTGAATGGAGAACACGAGCACCAGGAGATGAAAACTGAGGTGAGTTTCAGAAAGCTTTCCCGATCCCACGGTGTAGCATCCGCTGGGTTTCCAATGAGTGCTTTCGCTGTCGGAAGATTGCGTTGAACCTGGAGAGTTGGGACCCATGGAATGGGGAGCACGCAGGATTCCTTTCAAGGGTCTGCATTTGCTTTCCCAACCTCACCAATCGTCTCAGCCCCAAGAGTGTCCAGCCTTATGTCTTCTGCCGCTGGGGCTGTAGATGTGGTCAATCCTGGTTGCATGCCAGTCCCTGAACGCATTTTGGAAGAATTTCTCTCTGTTTTGCCCTGCTTGTTTCTTCTTTATGTTGGAAATGTATCCTCAGAATGGGTCTGAGCTGATTTTCCCTGCTGGTTTTAGGCCGCTTTACACACACTTGATGCACTTACACAGAGATATCAAGACTTAGCTTTTAAGATGCTTACTAGTCGGATTGATACTTGTGCGATGAACAGGGTCTGGTGAGTCCAGTTGATTGAGCAAGGAGTAGGTCGTGTCCATTCCATATTCGGTTTTCCGAAGGGTATCTGTGCTCATTTCAAACTCGAGTTTTATGCGTCACCCCACCTCACCTTTCCCCTGAAGCAGGCATAAGTGTGTTTTCTAAAAGCGTGACTCTGTTCTGTTTGGGGATTCAGTGCATGGGGAGCGATTTTTACATTCCCTCGATAAGTGATATCATAAGTTTCTTTTTTTGTGGGACTTATTTCACTGAGGATGATCGTACCTAAATCCACTCAGGATGCTGCTACCAGCCTCATGACGTGGATTTCATGGCTGAGTGACACTCCATTGGACCTACGTAGCACCACTTCTGCACTTGTCCACTTGTCCACTCGTCTTTGTCCACTTGGCTCTTTCCTGGGATATGAAACGTGTACCGGAGTGGAGGTTCTTGTCAAGACAGCAGCCCTCAACTTTGGGGTCCCTGTGTCTGGTTGATTTTTTGATTTTCCCAAGGTCAACGCCCATGTGTGGAAGTGCCCTATGCTCTGTGGTTCTGTGTTTTCCATGGTTTGGGAAAGAGGATACACTTGTGAAGATTGGCTGTTGGCCATTGACATCCCGCCCATCAGCTTAACAAGGCTCCCTTGACTCCGTGGGCTGTCCTGCCTTTCTGGTTTTTAGACTTTTTTCGCCTGGCCCTTTTGCCCCGGGGGGGGCGAGAGATTTCTTTGTAGTGCTGATTTGCTCTCCCAGGTTGCTTGGTTGGCCAAAAAGGGCGGATGCGTTTTTTCCTGAATATATTCAGGAAAAAACGCATCCGCCCTTTTTGGCCAACCGCATCATTGTCCACGTTCTGGCGCTTTTCATGTGCTATCGGGGCCATTCCGATGTACCCGTTGACATCCGTTTCCTGCAATTCTGCCTTGCGTTCACCGCCTCTTCGTAGCCTGACCTCAATATATTTTGGGGCGATAGTTATCGTTTAGAACTCTGCAGGTTTGGGAAGTGCAGTGCCCCTGAGCTCCATTTCCCAAGTCGCTTTTTTGTGAGTGGGACGCAACACGGCTGGATGGCTTCACGCCCTATTGTCGATCCGGGGTGGCAGGCTGAACCGCTGGTGAATTCTTCTTCGTGATGGGAAATGAGAGTGACATGTGCCCCACCAAACACCTCCAGCGAGTCTCTCATTGGTTCCCCCTCTTGCAGTTCATCCTGCGGACAAATTGCAGACGGTACGAAAGAGGCATGGAAAGGCGCCGAGTCTCCAAGTGGGGAGATTGTTAGTAAGGGGGCCTGAATGGAGAACACGAGCACCAGGAGATGAAAACTGAGGTGAGTTTCAGAAAGCTTTCCCGATCCCACGGTGTAGCATCCGCTGGGTTTCCAATGAGTGCTTTCGCTGTCGGAAGATTGCGTTGAACCTGGAGAGTTGGGACCCATGGAATGGGGAGCACGCAGGATTCCTTTCAAGGGTCTGCATTTGCTTTCCCAACCTCACCAATCGTCTCAGCCCCAAGAGTGTCCAGCCTTATGTCTTCTGCCGCTGGGGCTGTAGATGTGGTCAATCCTGGTTGCATGCCAGTCCCTGAACGCATTTTGGAAGAATTTCTCTCTGTTTTGCCCTGCTTGTTTCTTCTTTATGTTGGAAATGTATCCTCAGAATGGGTCTGAGCTGATTTTCCCTGCTGGTTTTAGGCCGCTTGACACACACTTGATGCACTTACACAGAGATATCAAGACTTAGCTTTTAAGATGCTTACTAGTCGGATAGATACTTGTGCGATGAACAGGGTCTGGTGAGTCCAGTTGATTGAGCAAGGAGTAGGTCGTGTCCATTCCATATTCGGTTTTCGGAAGGGTATCTGTGCTCATTTCAAACTCGAGTTTTATGCGTCACCCCACCTCACCTTTCCCCTGAAGCAGGCATAAGTGTGTTTTCTAAAAGCGTGACTCTGTTCTGTTTGGGGATTCAGTGCATGGGGAGCGATTTTTACATTCCCTCGATAAGTGATATCATAAGTTTCTTTTTTTGTGGGACTTATTTCACTGAGGATGATCGTACCTAAATCCACTCAGGATGCTGCTACCAGCCTCATGACGTGGATTTCATGGCTGAGTGACACTCCATTGGACCTACGTAGCACCACTTGTCCACTTGTCCACTTGTCTTTGTCCACTTGTCCACTTGGGTCTTTCCTGGGATATGAAACGTGTACCGGAGTGGAGGTTCTTGTCAAGACAGCAGCCCTCAACTTTGGGGTCCCTGTGTCTGGTTGATTTTTTCATTTTCCCAAGGTCAACGCCCATGTGTGGAAGTGCCCTATGCTCTGTGGTTCTGTGTTTTACATGGTTTGGGAAAGAGGATACACTTGTGAAGATTGGCTGTTGGCCATTGACATCCCGCCCATCAGCTTAACAAGGCTCCCTTGACTCCGTGGGCTGTCCTGCCTTTCTGGTTTTTAGACTTTTTTTGCCTGGCCCTTTTGCCCCGGGGGGGGGCGAGAGATTTCTTTGTAGTGCTGATTTGCTCTCCCAGGTTGCTTTGTTGGCCAAAAAGGGCGTATGCGTTTTTTCCTGAATATATTCAGGAAAAAACGCATACGCCCTTTTTGGCCAACCGCATCATTGTCCACGTTCTGGCGCTTTTCATGTGCTATCGGGGCCATTCCGATGTACCCGTTGACATCCGTTTCCTGCAGTTCTGCCTTGCATTCACCGCCTCTTCGTAGCCTGACCTCAATATATTTTGGGGCGATAGTTATCGTTTAGAACTCTGCAGGTTTGGGAAGTGCAGTGCCCCTGAGCTCCATTTCCCAAGTCGCTTTTTTGTGAGTGGGACGCAACACGGCTGGATGGCTTCACGCCCTATTGTCGATCCGGGGTGGCAGGCTGAACCGCTGGTGAATTCTTCTTCGTGATGGGAAATGAGAGTGACATGTGCCCCACCAAACACCTCCAGCGAGTCTCTCATTGGTTCCCCCTCTTGCAGTTCATCCTGCGGACAAATTGCAGACGGTACGAAAGAGGCATGGAAAGGCGCCGAGTCTCCAAGTGGGGAGATTGTTAGTAAGGGGGCCTGAATGGAGAACACGAGCACCAGGAGATGAAAACTGAGGTGAGTTTCAGAAAGCTTTCCCGATCCCACGGTGTAGCATCCGCTGGGTTTCCAATGAGTGCTTTCGCTGCCGGAAGATTGCGTTGAACCTGGAGAGTTGGGACCCATGGAATGGGGAGCACGCAGGATTCCTTTCAAGGGTCTGCATTTGCTTTCCCAACCTCACCAATCGTCTCAGCCCCAAGAGTGTCCAGCCTTATGTCTTCTGCCGCTGGGGCTGTAGATGTGGTCAATCCTGGTTGCATGCCAGTCCCTGAACGCATTTTGGAAGAATTTCTCTCTGTTTTGCCCTGCTTGTTTCTTCTTTATGTTGGAAATGTATCCTCAGAATGGGTCTGAGCTGATTTTCCCTGCTGGTTTTAGGCCGCTTGACACACACTTGATGCACTTACACAGAGATATCAAGACTTAGCTTTTAAGATGCTTACTAGTCGGATAGATACTTGTGCGATGAACAGGGTCTGGTGAGTCCAGTTGATTGAGCAAGGAGTAGGTCGTGTCCATTCCATATTCGGTTTTCGGAAGGGTATCTGTGCTCATTTCAAACTCGAGTTTTATGCGTCACCCCACCTCACCTTTCCCCTGAAGCAGGCATAAGTGTGTTTTCTAAAAGCGTGACTCTGTTCTGTTTGGGGATTCAGTGCATGGGGAGCGATTTTTACATTCCCTCGATAAGTGATATCATAAGTTTCTTTTTTTGTGGGACTTATTTCACTGAGGATGATCGTACCTAAATCCACTCAGGATGCTGCTACCAGCCTCATGACGTGGATTTCATGGCTGAGTGACACTCCATTGGACCTACGTAGCACCACTTGTCCACTTGTCCACTTGTCTTTGTCCACTTGTCCACTTGGCTCTTTCCTGGGATATGAAACGTGTACCGGAGTGGAGGTTCTTGTCAAGACAGCAGCCCTCAACTTTGGGGTCCCTGTGTCTGGTTGATTTTTTGATTTTCCCAAGGTCAACGCCCATGTGTGGAAGTGCCCTATGCTCTGTGGTTCTGTGTTTTACATGGTTTGGGAAAGAGGATACACTTGTGAAGATTGGCTGTTGGCCATTGACATCCCGCCCATCAGCTTAACAAGCCTCCCTTGACTCCGTGGGCTGTCCTGCCTTTCTGGTTTTTAGACTTTTTTCGCCTGGCCCTTTTGCCCCGGGGGGGGGCGAGAGATTTCTTTGTAGTGCTGATTTGCTCTCCCAGGTTGCTTGGTTGGCCAAAAAGGGCGTATGCGTTTTTTCCTGAATATATTCAGGAAAAAACGCATACGCCCTTTTTGGCCAACCGCATCATTGTCCACGTTCTGGCGCTTTTCATGTGCTATCGGGGCCATTCCGATGTACCCGTTGACATCCGTTTCCTGCAGTTCTGCCTTGCGTTCACCGCCTCTTCGTAGCCTGACCTCAATATATTTTGGGGCGATAGTTATCGTTTAGAACTCTGCAGGTTTGGGAAGTGCAGTGCCCCTGAGCTCCATTTCCCAAGTCGCTTTTTTGGGAGGGGGACGCAACACGGCTGGATGGCTTCACGCCCTATTGTCGATCCGGGGTGGCAGGCTGAACCTCTGGTGAATTCTTCTTCGTGATGGGAAATGAGAGTGACATGTGCCCGACCAAACACCTCCAGCGAGTCTCTCATTGGTTCCCCCTCTTGCAGTTCATCCTGCGGACAAATTGCAGACGGTACGAAAGAGGCATGGAAAGGCGCCGAGTCTCCAAGTGGGGAGATTGTTAGTAAGGGGGCCTGAATGGAGAACACGAGCACCAGGAGATGAAAACTGAGGTGAGTTTCAGAAAGCTTTCCCGATCCCACGGTGTAGCATCCGCTGGGTTTCCAATGAGTGCTTTCGCTGTCGGAAGATTGCGTTGAACCTGGAGAGTTGGGACCCATGGAATGGGGAGCACGCAGGATTCCTTTCAAGGGTCTGCATTTGCTTTCCCAACCTCACCAATCGTCTCAGCCCCAAGACTGTCCAGCGTTATGTCTTCTGCCGCTGGGGCTGTAGATGTGGTCAATCCTGGTTGCATGCCAGTCCCTGAACGCATTTTGGAAGAATTTCTCTCTGTTTTGCCCTGCTTGTTTCTTCTTTATGTTGGAAATGTATCCTCAGAATGGGTCTGAGCTGATTTTCCCTGCTGGTTTTAGGCCGCTTTACACACACTTGATGCACTTACACAGAGATATCAAGACTTAGCTTTTAAGATGCTTACTAGTCGGATAGATACTTGTGCGATGAAGAGGGTCTGGTGAGTCCAGTTGATTGAGCAAGGAGTAGGTCGTGTCCATTCCATATTCGGTTTTCGGAAGGGTATCTGTGCTCATTTCAAACTCGAGTTTTATGCGTCACCCCACCTCACCTTTCCCCTGAAGCAGGCATAAGTGTGTTTTCTAAAAGCGTGACTCTGTTCTGTTTGGGGATTCAGTGCATGGGGAGCGATTTTTACATTCCCTCGATAAGTGATATCATAAGTTTCTTTTTTTGTGGGACTTATTTCACTGAGGATGATCGTACCTAAATCCACTCAGGATGCTGCTACCAGCCTCATGACGTGGATTTCATGGCTGAGTGACACTCCATTGGACCTACGTAGCACCACTTGTCCACTTGTCCACTTGTCCACTCGTCTTTGTCCACTTGGCTCTTTCCTGGGATATGAAACGTGTACCGGAGTGGAGGTTCTTGTCAAGACAGCAGCCCTCAACTTTGGGGTCCCTGTGTCTGGTTGATTTTTTCATTTTCCCAAGGTCAACGCCCATGTGTGGAAGTGCCCTATGCTCTGTGGTTCTGTGTTTTACATGGTTTGGGAAAGAGGATACACTTGTGAAGATTGGCTGTTGGCCATTGACATCCCGCCCATCAGCTTAACAAGGCTCCCTTGACTCCGTGGGCTGTCCTGCCTTTCTGGTTTTTAGACTTTTTTCGCCTGGCCCTTTTGCCCTGGGCGGGGGGCGAGAGATTTCTTTGTAGTGCTGATTTGCTCTCCCAGGTTGCTTGGTTGGCCAAAAAGGGCGTATGCGTTTTTTCCTGAATATATTCAGGAAAAAACGCATACGTCCTTTTTGGCCAACCGCATCATTATCCACATTCTGGCGCTTTTCATGTGCTATCGGGGCCATTCCGATGTACCCGTTGACATCCGTTTCCTGCAGTTCTGCCTTGCGTTCAGCGCCTCTTCGTAGCCTGACCTCAATATATTTTGGGGCGATAGTTATCGTTTAGAACTCTGCAGGTTTGGGAAGTGCAGTGCCCCTGAGCTCCATTTCCCAAGTCGCTTTTTTGTGAGTGGGACGCAACACGGCTGGATGGCTTCACGCCCTATTGTCGATCCGGGGTGGCAGGCTGAACCGCTGGTGAATTCTTCTTCGTGATGGGAAATGAGAGTGACATGTGCCCGACCAAACACCTCCAGCGAGTCTCTCATTGGTTCCCCCTCTTGCAGTTCATCCTGCGGACAAATTGCAGACGGTACGAAAGAGGCATGGAAAGGCGCCGAGTCTCCAAGTGGGGAGATTGTTAGTAAGGGGGCCTGAATGGAGAACACGAGCACCAGGAGATGAAAACTGAGGTGAGTTTCAGAAAGCTTTCCCGATCCCACGGTGTAGCATCCGCTGGGTTTCCAATGAGTGCTTTCGCTGTCGGAAGATTGCGTTGAACCTGGAGAGTTGGGACCCATGGAATGGGGAGCACGCAGGATTCCTTTCAAGGGTCTGCATTTGCTTTCCCAACCTCACCAATCGTCTCAGCCCCAAGAGTGTCCAGCCTTATGTCTTCTGCCGCTGGGGCTGTAGATGTGGTCAATCCTGGTTGCATGCCAGTCCCTGAACGCATTTTGGAAGAATTTCTCTCTGTTTTGCCCTGCTTGTTTCTTCTTTATGTTGGAAATGTATCCTCAGAATGGGTCTGAGCTGATTTTCCCTGCTGGTTTTAGGCCGCTTTACACACACTTGATGCACTTACACAGAGATATCAAGACTTAGCTTTTAAGATGCTTACTAGTCGGATAGATACTTGTGCGATGAACAGGGTCTGGTGAGTCCAGTTGATTGAGCAAGGAGTAGGTCGTGTCCATTCCATATTCGGTTTTCGGAAGGGTATCTGTGCTCATTTCAAACTCGAGTTTTATGCGTCACCCCACCTCACCTTTCCCCTGAAGCAGGCATAAGTGTGTTTTCTAAAAGCGTGACTCTGTTCTGTTTGGGGATTCAGTGCATGGGGAGCGATTTTTACATTCCCTCGATAAGTGATATCATAAGTTTCTTTTTTTGTGGGACTTATTTCACTGAGGATGATCGTACCTAAATCCACTCAGGATGCTGCTACCAGCCTCATGACATGGATTTCATGGCTGAGTGACACTCCATTGGACCTACGTAGCACCACTTGTCCACTTGTCCACTTGTCTTTGTCCACTTGTCCACTTGGCTCTTTCCTGGGATATGAAACGTGTACCGGAGTGGAGGTTCTTGTCAAGACAGCAGCCCTCAACTTTGGGGTCCCTGTGTCTGGTTGATTTTTTCATTTTCCCAAGGTCAACGCCCATGTGTGGAAGTGCCCTATGCTCTGTGGTTCTGTGTTTTACATGGTTTGGGAAAGAGGATACACTTGTGAAGATTGGCTGTTGGCCATTGACATCCCGCCCATCAGCTTAACAAGGCTCCCTTGACTCCGTGGGCTGTCCTGCCTTTCTGGTTTTTAGACTTTTTTCGCCTGGCCCTTTTGCCCCGGGGGGGGGGGGGGCGAGAGATTTCTTTGTAGTGCTGATTTGCTCTCCCAGGTTGCTTGGTTGGCCAAAAAGGGCGTATGCGTTTTTTCCTGAATATATTCAGGAAAAAACGCATACGCCCTTTTTGGCCAACCGCATCATTGTCCACGTTCTGGCGCTTTTCATGTGCTATCGGGGCCATTCCGATGTACCAGTTGACATCCGTTTCCTGCAGTTCTGCCTTGCGTTCAGCGCCTCTTCGTAGCCTGACCTCAATATATTTTGGGGCGATAGTTATCGTTTAGAACTCTGCAGGTTTGGGAAGTGCAGTGCCCCTGAGCTCCATTTCCCAAGTCGCTTTTTTGTGAGTGGGACGCAACACGGCTGGATGGCTTCACGCCCTATTGTCGATCCGGGGTGGCAGGCTGAACCGCTGGTGAATTCTTCTTCGTGATGGGAAATGAGAGTGACATGTGCCCGACCAAACACCTCCAGCGAGTCTCTCATTGGTTCCCCCTCTTGCAGTTCATCCTGCGGACAAATTGCAGACGGTACGAAAGAGGCATGGAAAGGCGCCGAGTCTCCAAGTGGGGAGATTGTTAGTAAGGGGGCCTGAATGGAGAACACGAGCACCAGGAGATGAAAACTGAGGTGAGTTTCAGAAAGCTTTCCCGATCCCACGGTGTAGCATCCGCTGGGTTTCCAATGAGTGCTTTCGCTGTCAGAAGATTGCGTTGAACCTGGAGAGTTGGGACCCATGGAATGGGGAGCACGCAGGATTCCTTTCAAGGGTCTGCATTTGCTTTCCCAACCTCACCAATCGTCTCAGCCCCAAGAGTGTCCAGCCTTATGTCTTCTGCCGCTGGGGCTGTAGATGTGGTCAATCCTGGTTGCATGCCAGTCCCTGAACGCATTTTGGAAGAATTTCTCTCTGTTTTGCCCTGCTTGTTTCTTCTTTATGTTGGAAATGTATCCTCAGAATGGGTCTGAGCTGATTTTCCCTGCTGGTTTTAGGCCGCTTGACACACACTTGATGCACTTACACAGAGATATCAAGACTTAGCTTTTAAGATGCTTACTAGTCGGATAGATACTTGTGCGATGAAGAGGGTCTGGTGAGTCCAGTTGATTGAGCAAGGAGTAGGTCGTGTCCATTCCATATTCGGTTTTCGGAAGGGTATCTGTGCTCATTTCAAACTCGAGTTTTATGCGTCACCCCACCTCACCTTTCCCCTGAAGCAGGCATAAGTGTGTTTTCTAAAAGCGTGACTCTGTTCTGTTTGGGGATTCAGTTCATGGGGAGCGATTTTTACATTCCCTCGATAAGTGATATCATAAGTTTCTTTTTTTGTGGGACTTATTTCACTGAGGATGATCGTACCTAAATCCACTCAGGATGCTGCTACCAGCCTCATGACGTGGATTTCATGGCTGAGTGACACTCCATTGGACCTACGTAGCACCACTTGTCCACTTCTCCACTTGTCTTTGTCCACTTGTCCACTTGGGTCTTTCCTGGGATATGAAACGTGTACCGGAGTGGAGGTTCTTGTCAAGACAGCAGCCCTCAACTTTGGGGTCCCTGTGTCTGGTTGATTTTTTGATTTTCCCAAGGTCAACGCCCATGTGTGGAAGTGCCCTATGCTCTGTGGTTCTGTGTTTTACATGGTTTGGGAAAGAGGATACACTTGTGAAGATTGGCTGTTGGCCATTGACATCCCGCCCATCAGCTTAACAAGGCTCCCTTGACTCCGTGGGCTGTCCTGCCTTTCTGGTTTTTAGACTTTTTTTGCCTGGCCCTTTTGCCCCGGGGGGGGGCGAGAGATTTCTTTGTAGTGCTGATTTGCTCTCCCAGGTTGCTTTGTTGGCCAAAAAGGGCGTATGCGTTTTTTCCTGAATATATTCAGGAAAAAACGCATACGCCCTTTTTGGCCAACCGCATCATTGTCCACGTTCTGGCGCTTTTCATGTGCTATCGGGGCCATTCCGATGTACCCGTTGACATCCGTTTCCTGCAGTTCTGCCTTGCGTTCACCGCCTCTTCGTAGCCTGACCTCAATATATTTTGGGGCGATAGTTATCGTTTAGAACTCTGCAGGTTTGGGAAGTGCAGTGCCCCTGAGCTCCATTTCCCAAGTCGCTTTTTTGTGAGTGGGACGCAACACGGCTGGATGGCTTCACGCCCTATTGTCGATCCGGGGTGGCAGGCTGAACCTCTGGTGAATTCTTCTTCGTGATGGGAAATGAGAGTGACATGTGCCCCACCAAACACCTCCAGCGAGTCTCTCATTGGTTCCCCCTCTTGCAGTTCATCCTGCGGACAAATTGCAGACGGTACGAAAGAGGCATGGAAAGGCGCCGAGTCTCCAAGTGGGGAGATTGTTAGTAAGGGGGCCTGAATGGAGAACACGAGCACCAGGAGATGAAAACTGAGGTGAGTTTCAGAAAGCTTTCCCGATCCCACGGTGTAGCATCCGCTGGGTTTCCAATGAGTGCTTTCGCTGTCGGAAGATTGCGTTGAACCTGGAGAGTTGGGACCCATGGAATGGGGAGCACGCAGGATTCCTTTCAAGGGTCTGCATTTGCTTTCCCAACCTCACCAATCGTCTCAGCCCCAAGAGTGTCCAGCCTTATGTCTTCTGCCGCTGGGGCTGTAGATGTGGTCAATCCTGGTTGCATGCCAGTCCCTGAACGCATTTTGGAAGAATTTCTCTCTGTTTTGCCCTGCTTGTTTCTTCTTTATGTTGGAAATGTATCCTCAGAATGGGTCTGAGCTGATTTTCCCTGCTGGTTTTAGGCCGCTTGACACACACTTGATGCACTTACACAGAGATATCAAGACTTAGCTTTTAAGATGCTTACTAGTCGGATAGATACTTGTGCGATGAACAGGGTCTGGTGAGTCCAGTTGATTGAGCAAGGAGTAGGTCGTGTCCATTCCATATTCGGTTTTCGGAAGGGTATCTGTGCTCATTTCAAACTCGAGTTTTATGCGTCACCCCACCTCACCTTTCCCCTGAAGCAGGCATAAGTGTGTTTTCTAAAAGCGTGACTCTGTTCTGTTTGGGGATTCAGTGCATGGGGAGCGATTTTTACATTCCCTCGATAAGTGATATCATAAGTTTCTTTTTTTGTGGGACTTATTTCACTGAGGATGATCGTACCTAAATCCACTCAGGATGCTGCTACCAGCCTCATGACGTGGATTTCATGGCTGAGTGACACTCCATTGGACCTACGTAGCACCACTTGTCCACTTGTCCACTTGTCTTTGTCCACTTGTCCACTTGGCTCTTTCCTGGGATATGAAACGTGTACCGGAGTGGAGGTTCTTGTCAAGACAGCAGCCCTCAACTTTGGGGTCCCTGTGTCTGGTTGATTTTTTGATTTTCCCAAGGTCAACGCCCATGTGTGGAAGTGCCCTATGCTCTGTGGTTCTGTGTTTTACATGGTTTGGGAAAGAGGATACACTTGTGAAGATTGGCTGTTGGCCATTGACATCCCGCCCATCAGCTTAACAAGGCTCCCTTGACTCCGTGGGCTGTCCTGCCTTTCTGGTTTTTAGACTTTTTTCGCCTGGCCCTTTTGCCCCGGGGGGGGGGCGAGAGATTTCTTTGTAGTGCTGATTTGCTCTCCCAGGTTGCTTGGTTGGCCAAAAAGGGCGTATGCGTTTTTTCCTGAATATATTCAGGAAAAAACGCATACGCCCTTTTTGGCCAACCGCATCATTGTCCACGTTCTGGCGCTTTTCATGTGCTATCGGGGCCATTCCGATGTACCCGTTGACATCCGTTTCCTGCAGTTCTGCCTTGCGTTCAGCGCCTCTTCGTAGCCTGACCTCAATATATTTTGGGGCGATAGTTATCGTTTAGAACTCTGCAGGTTTGGGAAGTGCAGTGCCCCTGAGCTCCATTTCCCAAGTCGCTTTTTTGTGAGTGGGACGCAACACGGCTGGATGGCTTCACGCCCTATTGTCGATCCGGGGTGGCAGGCTGAACCGCTGGTGAATTCTTCTTCGTGATGGGAAATGAGAGTGACATGTGCCCGACCAAACACCTCCAGCGAGTCTCTCATTGGTTCCCCCTCTTGCAGTTCATCCTGCGGACAAATTGCAGACGGTACGAAAGAGGCATGGAAAGGCGCCGAGTCTCCAAGTGGGGAGATTGTTAGTAAGGGGGCCTGAATGGAGAACACGAGCACCAGGAGATGAAAACTGAGGTGAGTTTCAGAAAGCTTTCCCGATCCCACGGTGTAGCATCCGCTGGGTTTCCAATGCGTGCTTTCGCTGTCGGAAGATTGCGTTGAACCTGGAGAGTTGGGACCCATGGAATGGGGAGCACGCAGGATTCCTTTCAAGGGTCTGCATTTGCTTTCCCAACCTCACCAATCGTCTCAGCCCCAAGAGGTCCAGCCTTATGTCTTCTGCCGCTGGGGCTGTAGATGTGGTCAATCCTGGTTGCATGCCAGTCCCTGAACGCATTTTGGAAGAATTTCTCTCTGTTTTGCCCTGCTTGTTTCTTCTTTATGTTGGAAATGTATCCTCAGAATGGGTCTGAGCTGATTTTCCCTGCTGGTTTTAGGCCGCTTTACACACACTTGATGCACTTACACAGAGATATCAAGACTTAGCTTTTAAGATGCTTACTAGTCGGATAGATACTTGTGCGATGAACAGGGTCTGGTGAGTCCAGTTGATTGAGCAAGGAGTAGGTCGTGTCCATTCCATATTCGGTTTTCGGAAGGGTATCTGTGCTCATTTCAAACTCGAGTTGTATGCGTCACCCCACCTCACCTTTCCCCTGAAGCAGGCATAAGTGTGTTTTCTAAAAGCGTGACTCTGTTCTGTTTGGGGATTCAGTGCATGGGGAGCGATTTTTACATTCCCTCGATAAGTGATATCATAAGTTTCTTTTTTTGTGGGACTTATTTCACTGAGGATGATCGTACCTAAATCCACTCAGGATGCTGCTACCAGCCTCATGACGTGGATTTCATGGCTGAGTGACACTCCATTGGACCTACGTAGCACCACTTGTCCACTTGTCCACTTGTCTTTGTCCACTTGTCCACTTGGCTCTTTCCTGGGATATGAAACGTGTACCGGAGTGGAGGTTCTTGTCAAGACAGCAGCCCTCAACTTTGGGGTCCCTGTGTCTGGTTGATTTTTTGATTTTCCCAAGGTCAACGCCCATGTGTGGAAGTGCCCTATGCTCTGTGGTTCTGTGTTTTACATGGTTTGGGAAAGAGGATACACTTGTGAAGATTGGCTGTTGGCCATTGACATCCCGCCCATCAGCTTAACAAGGCTCCCTTGACTCCGTGGGCTGTCCTGCCTTTCTGGTTTTTAGACTTTTTTCGCCTGGCCCTTTTGCCCCGGGGGGGGGGCGAGAGATTTCTTTGTAGTGCTGATTTGCTCTCCCAGGTTGCTTGGTTGGCCAAAAAGGGCGTATGCGTTTTTTCCTGAATATATTCAGGAAAAAACGCATACGCCCTTTTTGGCCAACCGCATCATTGTCCACGTTCTGGCGCTTTTCATGTGCTATCGGGGCCATTCCGATGTACCCGTTGACATCCGTTTCCTGCAGTTCTGCCTTGCGTTCAGCGCCTCTTCGTAGCCTGACCTCAATATATTTTGGGGCGATAGTTATCGTTTAGAACTCTGCAGGTTTGGGAAGTGCAGTGCCCCTGAGCTCCATTTCCCAAGTCGCTTTTTTGTGAGTGGGACGCAACACGGCTGGATGGCTTCACGCCCTATTGTCGATCCGGGGTGGCAGGCTGAACCGCTGGTGAATTCTTCTTCGTGATGGGAAATGAGAGTGACATGTGCCCGACCAAACACCTCCAGCGAGTCTCTCATTGGTTCCCCCTCTTGCAGTTCATCCTGCGGACAAATTGCAGACGGTACGAAAGAGGCATGGAAAGGCGCCGAGTCTCCAAGTGGGGAGATTGTTAGTAAGGGGGCCTGAATGGAGAACACGAGCACCAGGAGATGAAAACTGAGGTGAGTTTCAGAAAGCTTTCCCGATCCCACGGTGTAGCATCCGCAGGGTTTCCAATGAGTGCTTTCGCTGTCGGAAGATTGCGTTGAACCTGGAGAGTTGGGAGCCATGGAATGGGGAGCACGCAGGATTCCTTTCAAGGGTCTGCATTTGCTTTCCCAACCTCACCAATCGTCTCAGCCCCAAGAGTGTCCAGCCTTATGTCTTCTGCCGCTGGGGCTGTAGATGTGGTCAATCCTGGTTGCATGCCAGTCCCTGAACGCATTTTGGAAGAATTTCTCTCTGTTTTGCCCTGCTTGTTTCTTCTTTATGTTGGAAATGTATCCTCAGAATGGGTCTGAGCTGATTTTCCCTGCTGGTTTTAGGCCGCTTTACACACACTTGATGCACTTACACAGAGATATCAAGACTTAGCTTTTAAGATGCTTACTAGTCGGATAGATACTTGTGCGATGAACAGGGTCTGGTGAGTCCAGTTGATTGAGCAAGGAGTAGGTCGTGTCCATTCCATATTCGGTTTTCGGAAGGGTATCTGTGCTCATTTCAAACTCGAGTTTTATGCGTCACCCCACCTCACCTTTCCCCTGAAGCAGGCATAAGTGTGTTTTCTAAAAGCGTGACTCTGTTCTGTTTGGGGATTCAGTGCATGGGGAGCGATTTTTACATTCCCTCGATAAGTGATATCATAAGTTTCTTTTTTTGTGGGACTTATTTCACTGAGGATGATCGTACCTAAATCCACTCAGGATGCTGCTACCAGCCTCATGACGTGGATTTCATGGCTGAGTGACACTCCATTGGACCTACGTAGCACCACTTGTCCACTTGTCCACTTGTCCACTCGTCTTTGTCCACTTGGCTCTTTCCTGAGATATGAAACGTGTACCGGAGTGGAGGTTCTTGTCAAGACAGCAGCCCTCAACTTTGGGGTCCCTGTGTCTGGTTGATTTTTTCATTTTCCCAAGGTCAACGCCCATGTGTGGAAGTGCCCTATGCTCTGTGGTTCTGTGTTTTACATGGTTTGGGAAAGAGGATACACTTGTGAAGATTGGCTGTTGGCCATTGACATCCCGCCCATCAGCTTAACAAGGCTCCCTTGACTCCGTGGGCTGTCCTGCCTTTCTGGTTTTTAGACTTTTTTCGCCTGGCCCTTTTGCCCCGGGGGGGGGGGGGGCGAGAGATTTCTTTGTAGTGCTGATTTGCTCTCCCAGGTTGCTTGGTTGGCCAAAAAGGGCGTATGCGTTTTTTCCTGAATATATTCAGGAAAAAACGCATACGCCCTTTTTGGCCAACCGCATCATTGTCCACGTTCTGGCGCTTTTCATGTGCTATCGGGGCCATTCCGATGTACCCGTTGACATCCGTTTCCTGCAGTTCTGCCTTGCGTTCAGCGCCTCTTCGTAGCCTGAGCTCAATATATTTTGGGGCGATAGTTATCGTTTAGAACTCTGCAGGTTTGGGAAGTGCAGTGCCCCTGAGCTCCATTTCCCAAGTCGCTTTTTTGTGAGTGGGACGCAACACGGCTGGATGGCTTCACGCCCTATTGTCGATCCGGGGTGGCAGGCTGAACCGCTGGTGAATTCTTCTTCGTGATGGGAAATGAGAGTGACATGTGCCCGACCAAACACCTCCAGCGAGTCTCTCATTGGTTCCCCCTCTTGCAGTTCATCCTGCGGACAAATTGCAGACGGTACGAAAGAGGCATGGAAAGGCGCCGAGTCTCCAAGTGGGGAGATTGTTAGTAAGGGGGCCTGAATGGAGAACACGAGCACCAGGAGATGAAAACTGAGGTGAGTTTCAGAAAGCTTTCCCGATCCCACGGTGTAGCATCCGCTGGGTTTCCAATGCGTGCTTTCGCTGTCGGAAGATTGCGTTGAACCTGGAGAGTTGGGACCCATGGAATGGGGAGCACGCAGGATTCCTTTCAAGGGTCTGCATTTGCTTTCCCAACCTCACCAATCGTCTCAGCCCCAAGAGTGTCCAGCCTTATGTCTTCTGCCGCTGGGGCTGTAGATGTGGTCAATCCTGGTTGCATGCCAGTCCCTGAACGCATTTTGGAAGAATTTCTCTCTGTTTTGCCCTGCTTGTTTCTTCTTTATGTTGGAAATGTATCCTCAGAATGGGTCTGAGCTGATTTTCCCTGCTGGTTTTAGGCCGCTTTACACACACTTGATGCACTTACACAGAGATATCAAGACTTAGCTTTTAAGATGCTTACTAGTCGGATAGATACTTGTGCGATGAACAGGGTCTGGTGAGTCCAGTTGATTGAGCAAGGAGTAGGTCGTGTCCATTCCATATTCGGTTTTCGGAAGGGTATCTGTGCTCATTTCAAACTCGAGTTTTATGCGTCACCCCACCTCACCTTTCCCCTGAAGCAGGCATAAGTGTGTTTTCTAAAAGCGTGACTCTGTTCTGTTTGGGGATTCAGTGCATGGGGAGCGATTTTTACATTCCCTCGATAAGTGATATCATAAGTTTCTTTTTTTGTGGGACTTATTTCACTGAGGATGATCGTACCTAAATCCACTCAGGATGCTGCTACCAGCCTCATGACGTGGATTTCATGGCTGAGTGACACTCCATTGGACCTACGTAGCACCACTTGTCCACTTGTCCACTTGTCTTTGTCCACTTGTCCACTCGTCTTTGTCCACTTGGCTCTTTCCTGGGATATGAAACGTGTACCGGAGTGGAGGTTCTTGTCAAGACAGCAGCCCTCAACTTTGGGGTCCCTGTGTCTGGTTGATTTTTTGATTTTCCCAAGGTCAACGCCCATGTGTGGAAGTGCCCTATGCTCTGTGGTTCTGTGTTTTACATGGTTTGGGAAAGAGGATACACTTGTGAAGATTGGCTGTTGGCCATTGACATCCCGCCCATCAGCTTAACAAGGCTCCCTTGACTCCGTGGGCTGTCCTGCCTTTCTGGTTTTTAGACTTTTTTCGCCTGGCCCTTTTGCCCCGGGGGGGGGGGCGAGAGATTTCTTTGTAGTGCTGATTTGCTCTCCCAGGTTGCTTGGTTGGCCAAAAAGGGCGTATGCGTTTTTTCCTGAATATATTCAGGAAAAAACGCATACGCCCTTTTTGGCCAACCGCATCATTGTCCACGTTCTGGCGCTTTTCATGTGCTATCCGGGCCATTCCGATGTACCCGTTGACATCCGTTTCCTGCAGTTCTGCCTTGCGTTCAGCGCCTCTTCGTAGCCTGACGTCAATATATTTTGGGGCGATAGTTATCGTTTAGAACTCTGCAGGTTTGGGAAGTGCAGTGCCCCTGAGCTCCATTTCCCAAGTCGCTTTTTTGTGAGTGGGACGCAACACGGCTGGATGGCTTCACGCCCTATTGTCGATCCGGGGTGGCAGGCTGAACCGCTGGTGAATTCTTCTTCGTGATGGGAAATGAGAGTGACATGTGCCCCACCAAACACCTCCAGCGAGTCTCTCATTGGTTCCCCCTCTTGCAGTTCATCCTGCGGACAAATTGCAGACGGTACGAAAGAGGCATGGAAAGGCGCCGAGTCTCCAAGTGGGGAGATTGTTAGTAAGGGGGCCTGAATGGAGAACACGAGCACCAGGAGATGAAAACTGAGGTGAGTTTCAGAAAGCTTTCCCGATCCCACGGTGTAGCATCCGCTGGGTTTCCAATGAGTGCTTTCGCTGTCGGAAGATTGCGTTGAACCTGGAGAGTTGGGACCCATGGAATGGGGAGCACGCAGGATTCCTTTCAAGGGTCTGCATTTGCTTTCCCAACCTCACCAATCGTCTCAGCCCCAAGAGTGTCCAGCCTTATGTCTTCTGCCGCTGGGGCTGTAGATGTGGTCAATCCTGGTTGCATGCCAGTCCCTGAACGCATTTTGGAAGAATTTCTCTCTGTTTTGCCCTGCTTGTTTCTTCTTTATGTTGGAAATGTATCCTCAGAATGGGTCTGAGCTGATTTTCCCTGCTGGTTTTAGGCCGCTTTACACACACTTGATGCACTTACACAGAGATATCAAGACTTAGCTTTTAAGATGCTTACTAGTCGGATAGATACTTGTGCGATGAACAGGGTCTGGTGAGTCCAGTTGATTGAGCAAGGAGTAGGTCGTGTCCATTCCATATTCGGTTTTCGGAAGGGTATCTGTGCTCATTTCAAACTCGAGTTTTATGCGTCACCCCACCTCACCTTTCCCCTGAAGCAGGCATAAGTGTGTTTTCTAAAAGCGTGACTCTGTTCTGTTTGGGGATTCAGTGCATGGGGAGCGATTTTTACATTCCCTCGATAAGTGATATCATAAGTTTCTTTTTTTGTGGGACTTATTTCACTGAGGATGATCGTACCTAAATCCACTCAGGATGCTGCTACCAGCCTCATGACGTGGATTTCATGGCTGAGTGACACTCCATTGGACCTACGTAGCACCACTTGTCCACTTGTCCACTTGTCTTTGTCCACTTGTCCACTTGGCTCTTTCCTGGGATATGAAACGTGTACCAGAGTGGAGGTTCTTGTCAAGACAGCAGCCCTCAACTTTGGGGTCCCTGTGTCTGGTTGATTTTTTCATTTTCCCAAGGTCAACGCCCATGTGTGGAAGTGCCCTATGCTCTGTGGTTCTGTGTTTTACATGGTTTGGGAAAGAGGATACACTTGTGAAGATTGGCTGTTGGCCATTGACATCCCGCCCATCAGCTTAACAAGGCTCCCTTGACTCCGTGGGCTGTCCTGCCTTTCTGGTTTTTAGACTTTTTTCGCCTGGCCCTTTTGCCCCGGGGGGGGGGCGAGAGATTTCTTTGTAGTGCTGATTTGCTCTCCCAAGTTGCTTGGTTGGCCAAAAAGGGCGTATGCTTTTTTTCCTGAATATATTCAGGAAAAAAAGCATACGCCCTTTTTGGCCAACCGCATCATTGTCCACGTTCTGGCGCTTTTCATGTGCTATCGGGGCCATTCCGATGTAGCCGTTGACATCCGTTTCCTGCAATTCTGCCTTGCGTTCAACGCCTCTTCGTAGCCTGACCTCAATATATTTTGGGGCGATAGTTATCGTTTAGAACTCTGCAGGTTTGGGAAGTGCAGTGCCCCTGAGCTCCATTTCCCAAGTCGCTTTTTTGGGAGGGGGACGCAACACGGCTGGATGGCTTCACGCCCTATTGTCGATCCGGGGTGGCAGGCTGAACCTCTGGTGAATTCTTCTTCGTGATGGGAAATGAGAGTGACATGTGCCCGACCAAACACCTCCAGCGAGTCTCTCATTGGTTCCCCCTCTTGCAGTTCATCCTGCGGACAAATTGCAGACGGTACGAAAGAGGCATGGAAAGGCGCCGAGTCTCCAAGTGGGGAGATTGTTAGTAAGGGGGCCTGAATGGAGAACACGAGCACCAGGAGATGAAAACTGAGGTGAGTTTCAGAAAGCTTTCCCGATCCCACGGTGTAGCATCCGCTGGGTTTCCAATGAGTGCTTTCGCTGCCGGAAGATTGCGTTGAACCTGGAGAGTTGGGACCCATGGAATGGGGAGCACGCAGGATTCCTTTCAAGGGTCTGCATTTGCTTTCCCAACCTCACCAATCGTCTCAGCCCCAAGACTGTCCAGCGTTATGTCTTCTGCCGCTGGGGCTGTAGATGTGGTCAATCCTGGTTGCATGCCAGTCCCTGAACGCATTTTGGAAGAATTTCTCTCTGTTTTGCCCTGCTTCTTTCTTCTTTATGTTGGAAATGTATCCTCAGAATGGGTCTGAGCTGATTTTCCCTGCTGGTTTTAGGCCGCTTTACACACACTTGATGCACGTACACAGAGATATCAAGACTTAGCTTTTAAGATGCTTACTAGTCGGATAGATACTTGTGCGATGAACAGGGTCTGGTGAGTCCAGTTGATTGAGCAAGGAGTAGGTCGTGTCCATTCCATATTCGGTTTTCGGAAGGGTATCTGTGCTCATTTCAAACTCGAGTTTTATGCGTCACCCCCACCTCACCTTTCCCCTGAAGCAGGCATAAGTGTGTTTTCTAAAAGCGTGACTCTGTTCTGTTTGGGGATTCAGTGCATGGGGAGCGATTTTTACATTCCCTCGATAAGTGATATCATAAGTTTCTTTCTTTCTGGGACTTATTTCACTGAGGATGATCGTACCTAAATCCACTCAGGATGCTGCTACCAGCCTCATGACGTGGATTTCATGGCTGAGTGACACTCCATTGGACCTACGTAGCACCACTTGTCCACTTGTCCACTTGTCTTTGTCCACTTGTCCACTTGGCTCTTTCCTGGGATATGAAACGTGTACCGGAGTGGAGGTTCTTGTCAAGACAGCAGCCCTCAACTTTGGGGTCCCTGTGTCTGGTTGATTTTTTCATTTTCCCAAGGTCAACGCCCATGTGTGGAAGTGCCCTATGCTCTGTGGTTCTGTGTTTTACATGGTTTGGGAAAGAGGATACACTTGTGAAGATTGGCTGTTGGCCATTGGCATCCCGCCCATCAGCTTAACAAGGCTCCCTTGACTCCGTGGGCTGTCCTGCCTTTCTGGTTTTTAGACTTTTTTCGCCTGGCCCTTTTGCCCCGGGGGGGGGCGAGAGATTTCTTTGTAGTGCTGATTTGCTCTCCCAGGTTGCTTGGTTGGCCAAAAAGGGCGTATGCGTTTTTTCCTGAATATATTCAGGAAAAAACGCATACGCCCTTTTTGGCCAACCGCATCATTGTCCACGTTCTGGCGCTTTTCATGTGCTATCGGGGCCATTCCAATGTACCCGTTGACATCCGTTTCCTGCAGTTCTGCCTTGCGTTCAGCGCCTCTTCGTAGCCTGACCTCAATATATTTTGGGGCGATAGTTATCGTTTAGAACTCTGCAGGTTTGGGAAGTGCAGTGCCCCTGAGCTCCATTTCCCAAGTCGCTTTTTTGTGAGTGGGACGCAACACGGCTGGATGGCTTCACGCCCTATTGTCGATCCGGGGTGGCAGGCTGAACCTCTGGTGAATTCTTCTTCGTGATGGGAAATGAGAGTGACATGTGCCCGACCAAACACCTCCAGCGAGTCTCTCATTGGTTCCCCCTCTTGCAGTTCATCCTGCGGACAAATTGCAGACGGTACGAAAGAGGCATGGAAAGGCGCCGAGTCTCCAAGTGGGGAGATTGTTAGTAAGGGGGCCTGAATGGAGAACACGAGCACCAGGAGATGAAAACTGAGGTGAGTTTCAGAAAGCTTTCCCGATCCCACGGTGTAGCATCCGCTGGGTTTCCAATGAGTGCTTTCGCTGCCGGAAGATTGCGTTGAACCTGGAGAGTTGGGACCCATGGAATGGGGAGCACGCAGGATTCCTTTCAAGGGTCTGCATTTGCTTTCCCAACCTCACCAATCGTCTCAGCCCCAAGACTGTCCAGCGTTATGTCTTCTGCCGCTGGGGCTGTAGATGTGGTCAATCCTGGTTGCATGCCAGTCCCTGAACGCATTTTGGAAGAATTTCTCTCTGTTTTGCCCTGCTTCTTTCTTCTTTATGTTGGAAATGTATCCTCAGAATGGGTCTGAGCTGATTTTCCCTGCTGGTTTTAGGCCGCTTTACACACACTTGATGCACTTACACAGAGATATCAAGACTTAGCTTTTAAGATGCTTACTAGTCGGATAGATACTTGTGCGATGAACAGGGTCTGGTGAGTCCAGTTGATTGAGCAAGGAGTAGGTCGTGTCCATTCCATATTCGGTTTTCGGAAGGGTATCTGTGCTCATTTCAAACTCGAGTTTTATGCGTCACCCCACCTCACCTTTCCCCTGAAGCAGGCATAAGTGTGTTTTCTAAAAGCGTGACTCTGTTCTGTTTGGGGATTCAGTGCATGGGGAGCGATTTTTACATTCCCTCGATAAGTGATATCATAAGTTTCTTTTTTTGTGGGACTTATTTCACTGAGGATGATCGTACCTAAATCCACTCAGGATGCTGCTACCAGCCTCATGACGTGGATTTCATGGCTGAGTGACACTCCATTGGACCTACGTAGCACCACTTGTCCACTTGTCCACTTGTCTTTGTCCACTTGTCCACTTGGCTCTTTCCTGGGATATGAAACGTGTACCGGAGTGGAGGTTCTTGTCAAGACAGCAGCCCTCAACTTTGGGGTCCCTGTGTCTGGTTGATTTTTTGATTTTCCCAAGGTCAACGCCCATGTGTGGAAGTGCCCTATGCTCTGTGGTTCTGTGTTTTACATGGTTTGGGAAAGAGGATACACTTGTGAAGATTGGCTGTTGGCCATTGACATCCCGCCCATCAGCTTAACAAGGCTCCCTTGACTCCGTGGGCTGTCCTGCCTTTCTGGTTTTTAGACTTTTTTCGCCTGGCCCTTTTGCCCCGGGGGGGGGCGAGAGATTTCTTTGTAGTGCTGATTTGCTCTCCCAGGTTGCTTGGTTGGCCAAAAAGGGCGTATGCGTTTTTTCCTGAATATATTCAGGAAAAAACGCATCCGCCCTTTTTGGCCAACCGCATCATTGTCCACGTTCTGGCGCTTTTCATGTGCTATCCGGGCCATTCCGATGTACCCGTTGACATCCGTTTCCTGCAGTTCTGCCTTGCGTTCAGCGCCTCTTCGTAGCCTGACCTCAATATATTTTGGGGCGATAGTTATCGTTTAGAACTCTGCAGGTTTGGGAAGTGCAGTGCCCCTGAGCTCCATTTCCCAAGTCGCTTTTTTGGGAGGGGGACGCAACACGCCTGGATGGCTTCACGCCCTATTGTCGATCCGGGGTGGCAGGCTGAACCTCTGGTGAATTCTTCTTCGTGATGGGAAATGAGAGTGACATGTGCCCGACCAAACACCTCCAGCGAGTCTCTCATTGGTTCCCCCTCTTGCAGTTCATCCTGCGGACAAATTGCAGACGGTACGAAAGAGGCATGGAAAGGCGCCGAGTCTCCAAGTGGGGAGATTGTTAGTAAGGGGGCCTGAATGGAGAACACGAGCACCAGGAGATGAAAACTGAGGTGAGTTTCAGAAAGCTTTCCCGATCCCACGGTGTAGCATCCGCTGGGTTTCCAATGAGTGCTTTCGCTGCCGGAAGATTGCGTTGAACCTGGAGAGTTGGGACCCATGGAATGGGGAGCACGCAGGATTCCTTTCAAGGGTCTGCATTTGCTTTCCCAACCTCACCAATCGTCTCAGCCCCAAGACTGTCCAGCGTTATGTCTTCTGCCGCTGGGGCTGTAGATGTGGTCAATCCTGGTTGCATGCCAGTCCCTGAACGCATTTTGGAAGAATTTCTCTCTGTTTTGCCCTGCTTCTTTCTTCTTTATGTTGGAAATGTATCCTCAGAATGGGTCTGAGCTGATTTTCCCTGCTGGTTTTAGGCCGCTTTACACACACTTGATGCACTTACACAGAGATATCAAGACTTAGCTTTTAAGATGCTTACTAGTCGGATAGATACTTGTGCGATGAACAGGGTCTGGTGAGTCCAGTTGATTGAGCAAGGAGTAGGTCGTGTCCATTCCATATTCGGTTTTCGGAAGGGTATCTGTGCTCATTTCAAACTCGAGTTTTATGCGTCACCCCACCTCACCTTTCCCCTGAAGCAGGCATAAGTGTGTTTTCTAAAAGCGTGACTCTGTTCTGTTTGGGGATTCAGTGCATGGGGAGCGATTTTTACATTCCCTCGATAAGTGATATCATAAGTTTCTTTCTTTCTGGGACTTATTTCACTGAGGATGATCGTACCTAAATCCACTCAGGATGCTGCTACCAGCCTCATGACGTGGATTTCATGGCTGAGTGACACTCCATTGGACCTACGTAGCACCACTTGTCCACTTGTCCACTTGTCTTTGTCCACTTGTCCACTCGTCTTTGTCCACTTGGCTCTTTCCTGGGATATGAAACGTGTACCGGAGTGGAGGTTCTTGTCAAGACAGCAGCCCTCAACTTTGGGGTCCCTGTGTCTGCTTGATTTTTTCATTTTCCCAAGGTCAACGCCCATGTGTGGAAGTGCCCTATGCTCTGTGGTTCTGTGTTTTACATGGTTTGGGAAAGAGGATACACTTGTGAAGATTGGCTGTTGGCCATTGACATCCCGCCCATCAGCTTAACAAGGCTCCCTTGACTCCGTGGGCTGTCCTGCCTTTCTGGTTTTTAGACATTTTTCGCCTGGCCCTTTTGCCCCGGGTGGGGCGAGAGATTTCTTTGTAGTGCTGATTTGCTCTCCCAGGTTGCTTGGTTGGCCAAAAAGGGCGGATGCGTTTTTTCCTGAATATATTCAGGAAAAAACGCATCCGCCCTTTTTGGCCAACCGCATCATTGTCCACGTTCTGGCGCTTTTCATGTGCTATCGGGGCCATTCCGATGTACCCGTTGACATCCGTTTCCTGCAGTTCTGCCTTGCGTTCAGCGCCTCTTCGTAGCCTGACCTCAATATATTTTGGGGCGATAGTTATCGTTTAGAACTCTGCAGGTTTGGGAAGTGCAGTGCCCCTGAGCTCCATTTCCCAAGTCGCTTTTTTGGGAGTGGGACGCAACACGGCTGGATGGCTTCACGCCCTATTGTCGATCCGGGGTGGCAGGCTGAACCGCTGGTGAATTCTTCTTCGTGATGGGAAATGAGAGTGACATGTGCCCCACCAAACACCTCCAGCGAGTCTCTCATTGGTTCCCCCTCTTGCAGTTCATCCTGCGGACAAATTGCAGACGGTACGAAAGAGGCATGGAAAGGCGCCGAGTCTCCAAGTGGGGAGATTGTTAGTAAGGGGGCCTGAATGGAGAACACGAGCACCAGGAGATGAAAACTGAGGTGAGTTTCAGAAAGCTTTCCCGATCCCACGGTGTAGCATCCGCTGGGTTTCCAATGAGTGCTTTCGCTGTCGGAAGATTGCGTTGAACCTGGAGAGTTGGGACCCATGGAATGGGGAGCACGCAGGATTCCTTTCAAGGGTCTGCATTTGCTTTCCCAACCTCACCAATCGTCTCAGCCCCAAGAGTGTCCAGCCTTATGTCTTCTGCCGCTGGGGCTGTAGATGTGGTCAATCCTGGTTGCATGCCAGTCCCTGAACGCATTTTGGAACAATTTCTCTCTGTTTTGCCCTGCTGGTTTCTTCTTTATGTTGGAAATGTATCCTCAGAATGGGTCTGAGCTGATTTTCCCTGCTGGTTTTAGGCCGCTTTACACACACTTGATGCACTTACACAGAGATATCAAGACTTAGCTTTTAAGATGCTTACTAGTCGGATAGATACTTGTGCGATGAACAGGGTCTGGTGAGTCCAGTTGATTGAGCAAGGAGTAGGTCGTGTCCATTCCATATTCGGTTTTCGGAAGGGTATCTGTGCTCATTTCAAACTCGAGTTTTATGCGTCACCCCACCTCACCTTTCCCCTGAAGCAGGCATAAGTGTGTTTTCTAAAAGCGTGACTCTGTTCTGTTTGGGGATTCAGTGCATGGGGAGCGATTTTTACATTCCCTCGATAAGTGATATCATAAGTTTCTTTTTTTGTGGGACTTATTTCACTGAGGATGATCGTACCTAAATCCACTCAGGATGCTGTTACCAGCCTCATGACGTGGATTTCATGGCTGAGTGACACTCCATTGGACCTACGTAGCACCACTTGTCCACTTGTCCACTTGTCTTTGTCCACTTGTCCACTCGTCTTTGTCCACTTGGCTCTTTCCTGGGATATGAAACGTGTACCGGAGTGGAGGTTCTTGTCAAGACAGCAGCCCTCAACTTTGGGGTCCCTGTGTCTGCTTGATTTTTTCATTTTCCCAAGGTCAACGCCCATGTGTGGAAGTGCCCTATGCTCTGTGGTTCTGTGTTTTACATGGTTTGGGAAAGAGGATACACTTGTGAAGATTGGCTGTTGGCCATTGACATCCCGCCCATCAGCTTAACAAGGCTCCCTTGACTCCGTGGGCTGTCCTGCCTTTCTGGTTTTTAGACATTTTTCGCCTGGCCCTTTTGCCCCGGGTGGGGCGAGAGATTTCTTTGTAGTGCTGATTTGCTCTCCCAGGTTGCTTGGTTGGCCAAAAAGGGCGGATGCGTTTTTTCCTGAATATATTCAGGAAAAAACGCATCCGCCCTTTTTGGCCAACCGCATCATTGTCCACGTTCTGGCGCTTTTCATGTGCTATCCGGGCCATTCCGATGTACCCGTTGACATCCATTTCCTGCAGTTCTGCCTTGCGTTCAGCGCCTCTTCGTAGCCTGACCTCAATATATTTTGGGGCGATAGTTATCGTTTAGAACTCTGCAGGTTTGGGAAGTGCAGTGCCCCTGAGCTCCATTTCCCAAGTCGCTTTTTTGGGAGGGGGACGCAACACGGCTGGATGGCTTCACGCCCTATTGTCGATCCGGGGTGGCAGGCTGAACCTCTGGTGAATTCTTCTTCGTGATGGGAAATGAGAGTGACATGTGCCCGACCAAACACCTCCAGCGAGTCTCTCATTGGTTCCCCCTCTTGCAGTTCATCCTGCGGACAAATTGCAGACGGTACGAAAGAGGCATGGAAAGGCGCCGAGTCTCCAAGTGGGGAGATTGTTAGTAAGGGGGCCTGAATGGAGAACACGAGCACCAGGAGATGAAAACTGAGGTGAGTTTCAGAAAGCTTTCCCGATCCCACGGTGTAGCATCCGCTGGGTTTCCAATGAGTGCTTTCGCTGCCGGAAGATTGCGTTGAACCTGGAGAGTTGGGACCCATGGAATGGGGAGCACGCAGGATTCCTTTCAAGGGTCTGCATTTGCTTTCCCAACCTCACCAATCGTCTCAGCCCCAAGACTGTCCAGCGTTATGTCTTCTGCCGCTGGGGCTGTAGATGTGGTCAATCCTGGTTGCATGCCAGTCCCTGAACGCATTTTGGAACAATTTCTCTCTGTTTTGCCCTGCTTCTTTCTTCTTTATGTTGGAAATGTATCCTCAGAATGGGTCTGAGCTGATTTTCCCTGCTGGTTTTAGGCCGCTTTACACACACTTGATGCACTTACACAGAGATATCAAGACTTAGCTTTTAAGATGCTTACTAGTCGGATAGATACTTGTGCGATGAACAGGGTCTGGTGAGTCCAGTTGATTGAGCAAGGAGTAGGTCGTGTCCATTCCATATTCGGTTTTCGGAAGGGTATCTGTGCTCATTTCAAACTCGAGTTTTATGCGTCACCCCACCTCACCTTTCCCCTGAAGCAGGCATAAGTGTGTTTTCTAAAAGCGTGACTCTGTTCTGTTTGGGGATTCAGTGCATGGGGAGCGATTTTTACATTCCCTCGATAAGTGATATCATAAGTTTCTTTCTTTCTGGGACTTATTTCACTGAGGATGATCGTACCTAAATCCACTCAGGATGCTGCTACCAGCCTCATGACGTGGATTTCATGGCTGAGTGACACTCCATTGGACCTACGTAGCACCACTTGTCCACTTGTCCACTTGTCTTTGTCCACTTGTCCACTCGTCTTTGTCCACTTGGCTCTTTCCTGGGATATGAAACGTGTACCGGAGTGGAGGTTCTTGTCAAGACAGCAGCCCTCAACTTTGGGGTCCCTGTGTCTGGTTGATTTTTTCATTTTCCCAAGGTCAACGCCCATGTGTGGAAGTGCCCTATGCTCTGTGGTTCTGTGTTTTACATGGTTTGGGAAAGAGGATACACTTGTGAAGATTGGCTGTTGGCCATTGACATCCCGCCCATCAGCTTAACAAGGCTCCCTTGACTCCGTGGGCTGTCCTGCCTTTCTGGTTTTTAGACATTTTTCGCCTGGCCCTTTTGCCCCGGGTGGGGCGAGAGATTTCTTTGTAGTGCTGATTTGCTCTCCCAGGTTGCTTGGTTGGCCAAAAAGGGCGGATGCGTTTTTTCCTGAATATATTCAGGAAAAAACGCATCCGCCCTTTTTGGCCAACCGCATCATTGTCCACGTTCTGGCGCTTTTCATGTGCTATCGGGGCCATTCCGATGTACCCGTTGACATCCGTTTCCTGCAGTTCTGCCTTGCGTTCAGCGCCTCTTCGTAGCCTGACCTCAATATATTTTGGGGCGATAGTTATCGTTTAGAACTCTGCAGGTTTGGGAAGTGCAGTGCCCCTGAGCTCCATTTCCCAAGTCGCTTTTTTGGGAGTGGGACGCAACACGGCTGGATGGCTTCACGCCCTATTGTCGATCCGGGGTGGCAGGCTGAACCGCTGGTGAATTCTTCTTCGTGATGGGAAATGAGAGTGACATGTGCCCCACCAAACACCTCCAGCGAGTCTCTCATTGGTTCCCCCTCTTGCAGTTCATCCTGCGGACAAATTGCAGACGGTACGAAAGAGGCATGGAAAGGCGCCGAGTCTCCAAGTGGGGAGATTGTTAGTAAGGGGGCCTGAATGGAGAACACGAGCACCAGGAGATGAAAACTGAGGTGAGTTTCAGAAAGCTTTCCCGATCCCACGGTGTAGCATCCGCTGGGTTTCCAATGAGTGCTTTCGCTGTCGGAAGATTGCGTTGAACCTGGAGAGTTGGGACCCATGGAATGGGGAGCACGCAGGATTCCTTTCAAGGGTCTGCATTTGCTTTCCCAACCTCACCAATCGTCTCAGCCCCAAGAGTGTCCAGCCTTATGTCTTCTGCCGCTGGGGCTGTAGATGTGGTCAATCCTGGTTGCATGCCAGTCCCTGAACGCATTTTGGAACAATTTCTCTCTGTTTTGCCCTGCTTGTTTCTTCTTTATGTTGGAAATGTATCCTCAGAATGGGTCTGAGCTGATTTTCCCTGCTGGTTTTAGGCCGCTTTACACACACTTGATGCACTTACACAGAGATATCAAGACTTAGCTTTTAAGATGCTTACTAGTCGGATAGATACTTGTGCGATGAACAGGGTCTGGTGAGTCCAGTTGATTGAGCAAGGAGTAGGTCGTGTCCATTCCATATTCGGTTTTCGGAAGGGTATCTGTGCTCATTTCAAACTCGAGTTTTATGCGTCACCCCACCTCACCTTTCCCCTGAAGCAGGCATAAGTGTGTTTTCTAAAAGCGTGACTCTGTTCTGTTTGGGGATTCAGTGCATGGGGAGCGATTTTTACATTCCCTCGATAAGTGATATCATAAGTTTCTTTTTTTGTGGGACTTATTTCACTGAGGATGATCGTACCTAAATCCACTCAGGATGCTGCTACCAGCCTCATGACGTGGATTTCATGGCTGCGTGACACTCCATTGGACCTACGTAGCACCACTTGTCCACTTGTCCACTTGTCTTTGTCCATTTGTCCACTCGTCTTTGTCCACTTGTCCACTCGTCTTTGTCCACTTGGCTCTTTCCTGGGATATGAAACGTGTACCGGAGTGGAGGTTCTTGTCAAGACAGCAGCCCTCAACTTTGGGGTCCCTGTGTCTGGTTGATTTTTTCATTTTCCCAAGGTCAACGCCCATGTGTGGAAGTGCCCTATGCTCTGTGGTTCTGTGTTTTACATGGTTTGGGAAAGAGGATACACTTGTGAAGATTGGCTGTTGGCCATTGACATCCCGCCCATCAGCTTAACAAGGCTCCCTTGACTCCGTGGGCTGTCCTGCCTTTCTGGTTTTTAGACTTTTTTCGCCTGGCCCTTTTGCCCCGGGTGGGGCGAGAGATTTCTTTGTAGTGCTGATTTGCTCTCCCAGGTTGCTTGGTTGGCCAAAAAGGGCGTATGCGTTTTTTCCTGAATATATTCAGGAAAAAACGCATACGCCCTTTTTGGCCAACCGCATCATTGTCCACGTTCTGGCGCTTTTCATGTGCTATCGGGGCCATTCCGATGTACCCGTTGACATCCGTTTCCTGCAGTTCTGCCTTGCGTTCAGCGCCTCTTCGTAGCCTGACCTCAATATATTTTGGGGCGATAGTTATCGTTTAGAACTCTGCAGGTTTGGGAAGTGCAGTGCCCCTGAGCTCCATTTCCCAAGTCGCTTTTTTGGGAGTGGGACGCAACACGGCTGGATGGCTTCACGCCCTATTGTCGATCCGGGGTGGCAGGCTGAACCGCTGGTGAATTCTTCTTCGTGATGGGAAATGAGAGTGACATGTGCCCCACCAAACACCTCCAGCGAGTCTCTCATTGGTTCCCCCTCTTGCAGTTCATCCTGCGGACAAATTGCAGACGGTACGAAAGAGGCATGGAAAGGCGCCGAGTCTCCAAGTGGGGAGATTGTTAGTAAGGGGGCCTGAATGGAGAACACGAGCACCAGGAGATGAAAACTGAGGTGAGTTTCAGAAAGCTTTCCCGATCCCACGGTGTAGCATCCGCTGGGTTTCCAATGAGTGCTTTCGCTGTCGGAAGATTGCGTTGAACCTGGAGAGTTGGGACCCATGGAATGGGGAGCACGCAGGATTCCTTTCAAGGGTCTGCATTTGCTTTCCCAACCTCACCAATCGTCTCAGCCCCAAGAGTGTCCAGCCTTATGTCTTCTGCCGCTGGGGCTGTAGATGTGGTCAATCCTGGTTGCATGCCAGTCCCTGAACGCATTTTGGAACAATTTCTCTCTGTTTTGCCCTGCTGGTTTCTTCTTTATGTTGGAAATGTATCCTCAGAATGGGTCTGAGCTGATTTTCCCTGCTGGTTTTAGGCCGCTTTACACACACTTGATGCACTTACACAGAGATATCAAGACTTAGCTTTTAAGATGCTTACTAGTCGGATAGATACTTGTGCGATGAACAGGGTCTGGTGAGTCCAGTTGATTGAGCAAGGAGTAGGTCGTGTCCATTCCATATTCGGTTTTCGGAAGGGTATCTGTGCTCATTTCAAACTCGAGTTTTATGCGTCACCCCACCTCACCTTTCCCCTGAAGCAGGCATAAGTGTGTTTTCTAAAAGCGTGACTCTGTTCTGTTTGGGGATTCAGTGCATGGGGAGCGATTTTTACATTCCCTCGATAAGTGATATCATAAGTTTCTTTCTTTCTGGGACTTATTTCACTGAGGATGATCGTACCTAAATCCACTCAGGATGCTGTTACCAGCCTCATGACGTGGATTTCATGGCTGAGTGACACTCCATTGGACCTACGTAGCACCACTTGTCCACTTGTCCACTTGTCTTTGTCCACTTGTCCACTCGTCTTTGTCCACTTGGCTCTTTCCTGGGATATGAAACGTGTACCGGAGTGGAGGTTCTTGTCAAGACAGCAGCCCTCAACTTTGGGGTCCCTGTGTCTGCTTGATTTTTTCATTTTCCCAAGGTCAACGCCCATGTGTGGAAGTGCCCTATGCTCTGTGGTTCTGTGTTTTACATGGTTTGGGAAAGAGGATACACTTGTGAAGATTGGCTGTTGGCCATTGACATCCCGCCCATCAGCTTAACAAGGCTCCCTTGACTCCGTGGGCTGTCCTGCCTTTCTGGTTTTTAGACATTTTTCGCCTGGCCCTTTTGCCCCGGGTGGGGCGAGAGATTTCTTTGTAGTGCTGATTTGCTCTCCCAGGTTGCTTGGTTGGCCAAAAAGGGCGGATGCGTTTTTTCCTGAATATATTCAGGAAAAAACGCATCCGCCCTTTTTGGCCAACCGCATCATTGTCCACGTTCTGGCGCTTTTCATGTGCTATCCGGGCCATTCCGATGTACCCGTTGACATCCATTTCCTGCAGTTCTGCCTTGCGTTCAGCGCCTCTTCGTAGCCTGACCTCAATATATTTTGGGGCGATAGTTATCGTTTAGAACTCTGCAGGTTTGGGAAGTGCAGTGCCCCTGAGCTCCATTTCCCAAGTCGCTTTTTTGGGAGGGGGACGCAACACGGCTGGATGGCTTCACGCCCTATTGTCGATCCGGGGTGGCAGGCTGAACCTCTGGTGAATTCTTCTTCGTGATGGGAAATGAGAGTGACATGTGCCCGACCAAACACCTCCAGCGAGTCTCTCATTGGTTCCCCCTCTTGCAGTTCATCCTGCGGACAAATTGCAGACGGTACGAAAGAGGCATGGAAAGGCGCCGAGTCTCCAAGTGGGGAGATTGTTAGTAAGGGGGCCTGAATGGAGAACACGAGCACCAGGAGATGAAAACTGAGGTGAGTTTCAGAAAGCTTTCCCGATCCCACGGTGTAGCATCCGCTGGGTTTCCAATGAGTGCTTTCGCTGCCGGAAGATTGCGTTGAACCTGGAGAGTTGGGACCCATGGAATGGGGAGCACGCAGGATTCCTTTCAAGGGTCTGCATTTGCTTTCCCAACCTCACCAATCGTCTCAGCCCCAAGACTGTCCAGCGTTATGTCTTCTGCCGCTGGGGCTGTAGATGTGGTCAATCCTGGTTGCATGCCAGTCCCTGAACGCATTTTGGAACAATTTCTCTCTGTTTTGCCCTGCTTCTTTCTTCTTTATGTTGGAAATGTATCCTCAGAATGGGTCTGAGCTGATTTTCCCTGCTGGTTTTAGGCCGCTTTACACACACTTGATGCACTTACACAGAGATATCAAGACTTAGCTTTTAAGATGCTTACTAGTCGGATAGATACTTGTGCGATGAACAGGGTCTGGTGAGTCCAGTTGATTGAGCAAGGAGTAGGTCGTGTCCATTCCATATTCGGTTTTCGGAAGGGTATCTGTGCTCATTTCAAACTCGAGTTTTATGCGTCACCCCACCTCACCTTTCCCCTGAAGCAGGCATAAGTGTGTTTTCTAAAAGCGTGACTCTGTTCTGTTTGGGGATTCAGTGCATGGGGAGCGATTTTTACATTCCCTCGATAAGTGATATCATAAGTTTCTTTCTTTCTGGGACTTATTTCACTGAGGATGATCGTACCTAAATCCACTCAGGATGCTGCTACCAGCCTCATGACGTGGATTTCATGGCTGAGTGACACTCCATTGGACCTACGTAGCACCACTTGTCCACTTGTCCACTTGTCTTTGTCCACTTGTCCACTCGTCTTTGTCCACTTGGCTCTTTCCTGGGATATGAAACGTGTACCGGAGTGGAGGTTCTTGTCAAGACAGCAGCCCTCAACTTTGGGGTCCCTGTGTCTGGTTGATTTTTTCATTTTCCCAAGGTCAACGCCCATGTGTGGAAGTGCCCTATGCTCTGTGGTTCTGTGTTTTACATGGTTTGGGAAAGAGGATACACTTGTGAAGATTGGCTGTTGGCCATTGACATCCCGCCCATCAGCTTAACAAGGCTCCCTTGACTCCGTGGGCTGTCCTGCCTTTCTGGTTTTTAGACATTTTTCGCCTGGCCCTTTTGCCCCGGGTGGGGCGAGAGATTTCTTTGTAGTGCTGATTTGCTCTCCCAGGTTGCTTGGTTGGCCAAAAAGGGCGGATGCGTTTTTTCCTGAATATATTCAGGAAAAAACGCATCCGCCCTTTTTGGCCAACCGCATCATTGTCCACGTTCTGGCGCTTTTCATGTGCTATCGGGGCCATTCCGATGTACCCGTTGACATCCGTTTCCTGCAGTTCTGCCTTGCGTTCAGCGCCTCTTCGTAGCCTGACCTCAATATATTTTGGGGCGATAGTTATCGTTTAGAACTCTGCAGGTTTGGGAAGTGCAGTGCCCCTGAGCTCCATTTCCCAAGTCGCTTTTTTGGGAGTGGGACGCAACACGGCTGGATGGCTTCACGCCCTATTGTCGATCCGGGGTGGCAGGCTGAACCGCTGGTGAATTCTTCTTCGTGATGGGAAATGAGAGTGACATGTGCCCCACCAAACACCTCCAGCGAGTCTCTCATTGGTTCCCCCTCTTGCAGTTCATCCTGCGGACAAATTGCAGACGGTACGAAAGAGGCATGGAAAGGCGCCGAGTCTCCAAGTGGGGAGATTGTTAGTAAGGGGGCCTGAATGGAGAACACGAGCACCAGGAGATGAAAACTGAGGTGAGTTTCAGAAAGCTTTCCCGATCCCACGGTGTAGCATCCGCTGGGTTTCCAATGAGTGCTTTCGCTGTCGGAAGATTGCGTTGAACCTGGAGAGTTGGGACCCATGGAATGGGGAGCACGCAGGATTCCTTTCAAGGGTCTGCATTTGCTTTCCCAACCTCACCAATCGTCTCAGCCCCAAGAGTGTCCAGCCTTATGTCTTCTGCCGCTGGGGCTGTAGATGTGGTCAATCCTGGTTGCATGCCAGTCCCTGAACGCATTTTGGAAGAATTTCTCTCTGTTTTGCCCTGCTTGTTTCTTCTTTATGTTGGAAATGTATCCTCAGAATGGGTCTGAGCTGATTTTCCCTGCTGGTTTTAGGCCGCTTTACACACACTTGATGCACTTACACAGAGATATCAAGACTTAGCTTTTAAGATGCTTACTAGTCGGATAGATACTTGTGCGATGAACAGGGTCTGGTGAGTCCAGTTGATTGAGCAAGGAGTAGGTCGTGTCCATTCCATATTCGGTTTTCGGAAGGGTATCTGTGCTCATTTCAAACTCGAGTTTTATGCGTCACCCCACCTCACCTTTCCCCTGAAGCAGGCATAAGTGTGTTTTCTAAAAGCGTGACTCTGTTCTGTTTGGGGATTCAGTGCATGGGGAGCGATTTTTACATTCCCTCGATAAGTGATATCATAAGTTTCTTTTTTTGTGGGACTTATTTCACTGAGGATGATCGTACCTAAATCCACTCAGGATGCTGCTACCAGCCTCATGACGTGGATTTCATGGCTGCGTGACACTCCATTGGACCTACGTAGCACCACTTGTCCACTTGTCCACTTGTCTTTGTCCATTTGTCCACTCGTCTTTGTCCACTTGTCCACTCGTCTTTGTCCACTTGGCTCTTTCCTGGGATATGAAACGTGTACCGGAGTGGAGGTTCTTGTCAAGACAGCAGCCCTCAACTTTGGGGTCCCTGTGTCTGGTTGATTTTTTCATTTTCCCAAGGTCAACGCCCATGTGTGGAAGTGCCCTATGCTCTGTGGTTCTGTGTTTTACATGGTTTGGGAAAGAGGATACACTTGTGAAGATTGGCTGTTGGCCATTGACATCCCGCCCATCAGCTTAACAAGGCTCCCTTGACTCCGTGGGCTGTCCTGCCTTTCTGGTTTTTAGACTTTTTTCGCCTGGCCCTTTTGCCCCGGGTGGGGCGAGAGATTTCTTTGTAGTGCTGATTTGCTCTCCCAGGTTGCTTGGTTGGCCAAAAAGGGCGTATGCGTTTTTTCCTGAATATATTCAGGAAAAAACGCATACGCCCTTTTTGGCCAACCGCATCATTGTCCACGTTCTGGCGCTTTTCATGTGCTATCGGGGCCATTCCGATGTACCCGTTGACATCCGTTTCCTGCAGTTCTGCCTTGCGTTCAGCGCCTCTTCGTAGCCTGACCTCAATATATTTTGGGGCGATAGTTATCGTTTAGAACTCTGCAGGTTTGGGAAGTGCAGTGCCCCTGAGCTCCATTTCCCAAGTCGCTTTTTTGGGAGTGGGACGCAACACGGCTGGATGGCTTCACGCCCTATTGTCGATCCGGGGTGGCAGGCTGAACCGCTGGTGAATTCTTCTTCGTGATGGGAAATGAGAGTGACATGTGCCCCACCAAACACCTCCAGCGAGTCTCTCATTGGTTCCCCCTCTTGCAGTTCATCCTGCGGACAAATTGCAGACGGTACGAAAGAGGCATGGAAAGGCGCCGAGTCTCCAAGTGGGGAGATTGTTAGTAAGGGGGCCTGAATGGAGAACACGAGCACCAGGAGATGAAAACTGAGGTGAGTTTCAGAAAGCTTTCCCGATCCCACGGTGTAGCATCCGCTGGGTTTCCAATGAGTGCTTTCGCTGTCGGAAGATTGCGTTGAACCTGGAGAGTTGGGACCCATGGAATGGGGAGCACGCAGGATTCCTTTCAAGGGTCTGCATTTGCTTTCCCAACCTCACCAATCGTCTCAGCCCCAAGAGTGTCCAGCCTTATGTCTTCTGCCGCTGGGGCTGTAGATGTGGTCAATCCTGGTTGCATGCCAGTCCCTGAACGCATTTTGGAAGAATTTCTCTCTGTTTTGCCCTGCTTGTTTCTTCTTTATGTTGGAAATGTATCCTCAGAATGGGTCTGAGCTGATTTTCCCTGCTGGTTTTAGGCCGCTTGACACACACTTGATGCACTTACACAGAGATATCAAGACTTAGCTTTTAAGATGCTTACTAGTCGGATAGATACTTGTGCGATGAACAGGGTCTGGTGAGTCCAGTTGATTGAGCAAGGAGTAGGTCGTGTCCATTCCATATTCGGTTTTCGGAAGGGTATCTGTGCTCATTTCAAACTCGAGTTTTATGCGTCACCCCACCTCACCTTTCCCCTGAAGCAGGCATAAGTGTGTTTTCTAAAAGCGTGACTCTGTTCTGTTTGGGGATTCAGTGCATGGGGAGCGATTTTTACATTCCCTCGATAAGTGATATCATAAGTTTCTTTTTTTGTGGGACTTATTTTACTGAGGATGATCGTACCTAAATCCACTCAGGATGCTGCTACCAGCCTCATGACGTGGATTTCATGGCTGAGTGACACTCCATTGGACCTACGTAGCACCACTTGTCCACTTGTCCACTTGTCTTTGTCCACTTGTCCACTTGGCTCTTTCCTGGGATATGAAACGTGTACCGGAGTGGAGGTTCTTGTCAAGACAGCAGCCCTCAACTTTGGGGTCCCTGTGTCTGGTTGATTTTTTCATTTTCCCAAGGTCAACGCCCATGTGTGGAAGTGCCCTATGCTCTGTGGTTCTGTGTTTTACATGGTTTGGGAAAGAGGATACACTTGTGAAGATTGGCTGTTGGCCATTGACATCCCGCCCATCAGCTTAACAAGGCTCCCTTGACTCCGTGGGCTGTCCTGCCTTTCTGGTTTTTAGACTTTTTTCGCCTGGCCCTTTTGCCCCGGGGGGGGGCGAGAGATTTCTTTGTAGTGCTGATTTGCTCTCCCAGGTTGCTTGGTTGGCCAAAAAGGGCGTATGCGTTTTTTCCTGAATATATTCAGGAAAAAACGCATACGCCCTTTTTGGCCAACCGCATCATTGTCCACGTTCTGGCGCTTTTCATGTGCTATCCGGGCCATTCCGATGTACCCGTTGACATCCGTTTCCTGCAGTTCTGCCTTGCGTTCAGCGCCTCTTCGTAGCCTGACCTCAATATATTTTGGGGCGATAGTTATCGTTTAGAACTCTGCAGGTTTGGGAAGTGCAGTGCCCCTGAGCTCCATTTCCCAAGTCGCTTTTTTGGGAGGGGGACGCAACACGGCTGGATGGCTTCACGCCCTATTGTCGATCCGGGGTGGCAGGCTGAACCTCTGGTGAATTCTTCTTCGTGATGGGAAATGAGAGTGACATGTGCCCGACCAAACACCTCCAGCGAGTCTCTCATTGGTTCCCCCTCTTGCAGTTCATCCTGCGGACAAATTGCAGACGGTACGAAAGAGGCATGGAAAGGCGCCGAGTCTCCAAGTGGGGAGATTGTTAGTAAGGGGGCCTGAATGGAGAACACGAGCACCAGGAGATGAAAACTGAGGTGAGTTTCAGAAAGCTTTCCCGATCCCACGGTGTAGCATCCGCTGGGTTTCCAATGAGTGCTTTCGCTGCCGGAAGATTGCGTTGAACCTGGAGAGTTGGGACCCATGGAATGGGGAGCACGCAGGATTCCTTTCAAGGGTCTGCATTTGCTTTCCCAACCTCACCAATCGTCTCAGCCCCAAGACTGTCCAGCGTTATGTCTTCTGCCGCTGGGGCTGTAGATGTGGTCAATCCTGGTTGCATGCCAGTCCCTGAACGCATTTTGGAAGAATTTCTCTCTGTTTTGCCCTGCTTCTTTCTTCTTTATGTTGGAAATGTATCCTCAGAATGGGTCTGAGCTGATTTTCCCTGCTGGTTTTAGGCCGCTTTACACACACTTGATGCACTTACACAGAGATATCAAGACTTAGCTTTTAAGATGCTTACTAGTCGGATAGATACTTGTGCGATGAACAGGGTCTGGTGAGTCCAGTTGATTGAGCAAGGAGTAGGTCGTGTCCATTCCATATTCGGTTTTCGGAAGGGTATCTGTGCTCATTTCAAACTCGAGTTTTATGCGTCACCCCACCTCACCTTTCCCCTGAAGCAGGCATAAGTGTGTTTTCTAAAAGCGTGACTCTGTTCTGTTTGGGGATTCAGTGCATGGGGAGCGATTTTTACATTCCCTCGATAAGTGATATCATAAGTTTCTTTCTTTCTGGGACTTATTTCACTGAGGATGATCGTACCTAAATCCACTCAGGATGCTGCTACCAGCCTCATGACGTGGATTTCATGGCTGAGTGACACTCCATTGGACCTACGTAGCACCACTTGTCCACTTGTCCACTTGTCTTTGTCCACTTGTCCACTCGTCTTTGTCCACTTGGCTCTTTCCTGGGATATGAAACGTGTACCGGAGTGGAGGTTCTTGTCAAGACAGCAGCCCTCAACTTTGGGGTCCCTGTGTCTGGTTGATTTTTTCATTTTCCCAAGGTCAACGCCCATGTGTGGAAGTGCCCTATGCTCTGTGGTTCTGTGTTTTACATGGTTTGGGAAAGAGGATACACTTGTGAAGTTTGGCTGTTGGCCATTGACATCCCGCCCATCAGCTTAACAAGGCTCCCTTGACTCCGTGGGCTGTCCTGCCTTTCTGGTTTTTAGACATTTTTCGCCTGGCCCTTTTGCCCCGGGTGGGGCGAGAGATTTCTTTGTAGTGCTGATTTGCTCTCCCAGGTTGCTTGGTTGGCCAAAAAGGGCGGATGCGTTTTTTCCTGAATATATTCAGGAAAAAACGCATCCGCCCTTTTTGGCCAACCGCATCATTGTCCACGTTCTGGCGCTTTTCATGTGCTATCGGGGCCATTCCGATGTACCCGTTGACATCCGTTTCCTGCAGTTCTGCCTTGCGTTCAGCGCCTCTTCGTAGCCTGACCTCAATATATTTTGGGGCGATAGTTATCGTTTAGAACTCTGCAGGTTTGGGAAGTGCAGTGCCCCTGAGCTCCATTTCCCAAGTCGCTTTTTTGTGAGGGGGACGCAACACGGCTGGATGGCTTCACGCCCTATTGTCGATCCGGGGTGGCAGGCTGAACCGCTGGTGAATTCTTCTTCGTGATGGGAAATGAGAGTGACATGTGCCCCACCAAACACCTCCAGCGAGTCTCTCATTGGTTCCCCCTCTTGCAGTTCATCCTGCGGACAAATTGCAGACGGTACGAAAGAGGCATGGAAAGGCGCCGAGTCTCCAAGTGGGGAGATTGTTAGTAAGGGGGCCTGAATGGAGAACACGAGCACCAGGAGATGAAAACTGAGGTGAGTTTCAGAAAGCTTTCCCGATCCCACGGTGTAGCATCCGCTGGGTTTCCAATGAGTGCTTTCGCTGTCGGAAGATTGCGTTGAACCTGGAGAGTTGGGACCCATGGAATGGGGAGCACGCAGGATTCCTTTCAAGGGTCTGCATTTGCTTTCCCAACCTCACCAATCGTCTCAGCCCCAAGAGTGTCCAGCCTTATGTCTTCTGCCGCTGGGGCTGTAGATGTGGTCAATCCTGGTTGCATGCCAGTCCCTGAACGCATTTTGGAAGAATTTCTCTCTGTTTTGCCCTGCTGGTTTCTTCTTTATGTTGGAAATGTATCCTCAGAATGGGTCTGAGCTGATTTTCCCTGCTGGTTTTAGGCCGCTTGACACACACTTGATGCACTTACACAGAGATATCAAGACTTAGCTTTTAAGATGCTTACTAGTCGGATAGATACTTGTGCGATGAACAGGGTCTGGTGAGTCCAGTTGATTGAGCAAGGAGTAGGTCGTGTCCATTCCATATTCGGTTTTCGGAAGGGTATCTGTGCTCATTTCAAACTCGAGTTTTATGCGTCACCCCACCTCACCTTTCCCCTGAAGCAGGCATAAGTGTGTTTTCTAAAAGCGTGACTCTGTTCTGTTTGGGGATTCAGTGCATGGGGAGCGATTTTTACATTCCCTCGATAAGTGATATCATAAGTTTCTTTTTTTGTGGGACTTATTTCACTGAGGATGATCGTACCTAAATCCACTCAGGATGCTGTTACCAGCCTCATGACGTGGATTTCATGGCTGAGTGACACTCCATTGGACCTACGTAGCACCACTTGTCCACTTGTCCACTTGTCTTTGTCCACTTGTCCACTCGTCTTTGTCCACTTGGCTCTTTCCTGGGATATGAAACGTGTACCGGAGTGGAGGTTCTTGTCAAGACAGCAGCCCTCAACTTTGGGGTCCCTGTGTCTGGTTGATTTTTTCATTTTCCCAAGGTCAACGCCCATGTGTGGAAGTGCCCTATGCTCTGTGGTTCTGTGTTTTACATGGTTTGGGAAAGAGGATACACTTGTGAAGATTGGCTGTTGGCCATTGACATCCCGCCCATCAGCTTAACAAGGCTCCCTTGACTCCGTGGGCTGTCCTGCCTTTCTGGTTTTTAGACATTTTTCGCCTGGCCCTTTTGCCCCGGGTGGGGCGAGAGATTTCTTTGTAGTGCTGATTTGCTCTCCCAGGTTGCTTGGTTGGCCAAAAAGGGCGGATGCGTTTTTTCCTGAATATATTCAGGAAAAAACGCATCCGCCCTTTTTGGCCAACCGCATCATTGTCCACGTTCTGGCGCTTTTCATGTGCTATCCGGGCCATTCCGATGTACCCGTTGACATCCGTTTCCTGCAGTTCTGCCTTGCGTTCAGCGCCTCTTCGTAGCCTGACCTCAATATATTTTGGGGCGATAGTTATCGTTTAGAACTCTGCAGGTTTGGGAAGTGCAGTGCCCCTGAGCTCCATTTCCCAAGTCGCTTTTTTGGGAGGGGGACGCAACACGGCTGGATGGCTTCACGCCCTATTGTCGATCCGGGGTGGCAGGCTGAACCTCTGGTGAATTCTTCTTCGTGATGGGAAATGAGAGTGACATGTGCCCGACCAAACACCTCCAGCGAGTCTCTCATTGGTTCCCCCTCTTGCAGTTCATCCTGCGGACAAATTGCAGACGGTACGAAAGAGGCATGGAAAGGCGCCGAGTCTCCAAGTGGGGAGATTGTTAGTAAGGGGGCCTGAATGGAGAACACGAGCACCAGGAGATGAAAACTGAGGTGAGTTTCAGAAAGCTTTCCCGATCCCACGGTGTAGCATCCGCTGGGTTTCCAATGAGTGCTTTCGCTGCCGGAAGATTGCGTTGAACCTGGAGAGTTGGGACCCATGGAATGGGGAGCACGCAGGATTCCTTTCAAGGGTCTGCATTTGCTTTCCCAACCTCACCAATCGTCTCAGCCCCAAGACTGTCCAGCGTTATGTCTTCTGCCGCTGGGGCTGTAGATGTGGTCAATCCTGGTTGCATGCCAGTCCCTGAACGCATTTTGGAACAATTTCTCTCTGTTTTGCCCTGCTTCTTTCTTCTTTATGTTGGAAATGTATCCTCAGAATGGGTCTGAGCTGATTTTCCCTGCTGGTTTTAGGCCGCTTTACACACACTTGATGCACTTACACAGAGATATCAAGACTTAGCTTTTAAGATGCTTACTAGTCGGATAGATACTTGTGCGATGAACAGGGTCTGGTGAGTCCAGTTGATTGAGCAAGGAGTAGGTCGTGTCCATTCCATATTCGGTTTTCGGAAGGGTATCTGTGCTCATTTCAAACTCGAGTTTTATGCGTCACCCCACCTCACCTTTCCCCTGAAGCAGGCATAAGTGTGTTTTCTAAAAGCGTGACTCTGTTCTGTTTGGGGATTCAGTGCATGGGGAGCGATTTTTACATTCCCTCGATAAGTGATATCATAAGTTTCTTTCTTTCTGGGACTTATTTCACTGAGGATGATCGTACCTAAATCCACTCAGGATGCTGCTACCAGCCTCATGACGTGGATTTCATGGCTGAGTGACACTCCATTGGACCTACGTAGCACCACTTGTCCACTTGTCCACTTGTCTTTGTCCACTTGTCCACTCGTCTTTGTCCACTTGGCTCTTTCCTGGGATATGAAACGTGTACCGGAGTGGAGGTTCTTGTCAAGACAGCAGCCCTCAACTTTGGGGTCCCTGTGTCTGGTTGATTTTTTCATTTTCCCAAGGTCAACGCCCATGTGTGGAAGTGCCCTATGCTCTGTGGTTCTGTGTTTTACATGGTTTGGGAAAGAGGATACACTTGTGAAGATTGGCTGTTGGCCATTGACATCCCGCCCATCAGCTTAACAAGGCTCCCTTGACTCCGTGGGCTGTCCTGCCTTTCTGGTTTTTAGACATTTTTCGCCTGGCCCTTTTGCCCCGGGTGGGGCGAGAGATTTCTTTGTAGTGCTGATTTGCTCTCCCAGGTTGCTTGGTTGGCCAAAAAGGGCGGATGCGTTTTTTCCTGAATATATTCAGGAAAAAACGCATCCGCCCTTTTTGGCCAACCGCATCATTGTCCACGTTCTGGCGCTTTTCATGTGCTATCGGGGCCATTCCGATGTACCCGTTGACATCCGTTTCCTGCAGTTCTGCCTTGCGTTCAGCGCCTCTTCGTAGCCTGACCTCAATATATTTTGGGGCGATAGTTATCGTTTAGAACTCTGCAGGTTTGGGAAGTGCAGTGCCCCTGAGCTCCATTTCCCAAGTCGCTTTTTTGGGAGTGGGACGCAACACGGCTGGATGGCTTCACGCCCTATTGTCGATCCGGGGTGGCAGGCTGAACCGCTGGTGAATTCTTCTTCGTGATGGGAAATGAGAGTGACATGTGCCCCACCAAACACCTCCAGCGAGTCTCTCATTGGTTCCCCCTCTTGCAGTTCATCCTGCGGACAAATTGCAGACGGTACGAAAGAGGCATGGAAAGGCGCCGAGTCTCCAAGTGGGGAGATTGTTAGTAAGGGGGCCTGAATGGAGAACACGAGCACCAGGAGATGAAAACTGAGGTGAGTTTCAGAAAGCTTTCCCGATCCCACGGTGTAGCATCCGCTGGGTTTCCAATGAGTGCTTTCGCTGTCGGAAGATTGCGTTGAACCTGGAGAGTTGGGACCCATGGAATGGGGAGCACGCAGGATTCCTTTCAAGGGTCTGCATTTGCTTTCCCAACCTCACCAATCGTCTCAGCCCCAAGAGTGTCCAGCCTTATGTCTTCTGCCGCTGGGGCTGTAGATGTGGTCAATCCTGGTTGCATGCCAGTCCCTGAACGCATTTTGGAACAATTTCTCTCTGTTTTGCCCTGCTTGTTTCTTCTTTATGTTGGAAATGTATCCTCAGAATGGGTCTGAGCTGATTTTCCCTGCTGGTTTTAGGCCGCTTTACACACACTTGATGCACTTACACAGAGATATCAAGACTTAGCTTTTAAGATGCTTACTAGTCGGATAGATACTTGTGCGATGAACAGGGTCTGGTGAGTCCAGTTGATTGAGCAAGGAGTAGGTCGTGTCCATTCCATATTCGGTTTTCGGAAGGGTATCTGTGCTCATTTCAAACTCGAGTTTTATGCGTCACCCCACCTCACCTTTCCCCTGAAGCAGGCATAAGTGTGTTTTCTAAAAGCGTGACTCTGTTCTGTTTGGGGATTCAGTGCATGGGGAGCGATTTTTACATTCCCTCGATAAGTGATATCATAAGTTTCTTTTTTTGTGGGACTTATTTCACTGAGGATGATCGTACCTAAATCCACTCAGGATGCTGCTACCAGCCTCATGACGTGGATTTCATGGCTGAGTGACACTCCATTGGACCTACGTAGCACCACTTGTCCACTTGTCCACTTGTCTTTGTCCATTTGTCCACTCGTCTTTGTCCACTTGTCCACTCGTCTTTGTCCACTTGGCTCTTTCCTGGGATATGAAACGTGTACCGGAGTGGAGGTTCTTGTCAAGACAGCAGCCCTCAACTTTGGGGTCCCTGTGTCTGGTTGATTTTTTCATTTTCCCAAGGTCAACGCCCATGTGTGGAAGTGCCCTATGCTCTGTGGTTCTGTGTTTTACATGGTTTGGGAAAGAGGATACACTTGTGAAGATTGGCTGTTGGCCATTGACATCCCGCCCATCAGCTTAACAAGGCTCCCTTGACTCCGTGGGCTGTCCTGCCTTTCTGGTTTTTAGACTTTTTTCGCCTGGCCCTTTTGCCCCGGGTGGGGCGAGAGATTTCTTTGTAGTGCTGATTTGCTCTCCCAGGTTGCTTGGTTGGCCAAAAAGGGCGTATGCGTTTTTTCCTGAATATATTCAGGAAAAAACGCATACGCCCTTTTTGGCCAACCGCATCATTGTCCACGTTCTGGCGCTTTTCATGTGCTATCGGGGCCATTCCGATGTACCCGTTGACATCCGTTTCCTGCAGTTCTGCCTTGCGTTCAGCGCCTCTTCGTAGCCTGACCTCAATATATTTTGGGGCGATAGTTATCGTTTAGAACTCTGCAGGTTTGGGAAGTGCAGTGCCCCTGAGCTCCATTTCCCAAGTCGCTTTTTTGGGAGTGGGACGCAACACGGCTGGATGGCTTCACGCCCTATTGTCGATCCGGGGTGGCAGGCTGAACCGCTGGTGAATTCTTCTTCGTGATGGGAAATGAGAGTGACATGTGCCCCACCAAACACCTCCAGCGAGTCTCTCATTGGTTCCCCCTCTTGCAGTTCATCCTGCGGACAAATTGCAGACGGTACGAAAGAGGCATGGAAAGGCGCCGAGTCTCCAAGTGGGGAGATTGTTAGTAAGGGGGCCTGAATGGAGAACACGAGCACCAGGAGATGAAAACTGAGGTGAGTTTCAGAAAGCTTTCCCGATCCCACGGTGTAGCATCCGCTGGGTTTCCAATGAGTGCTTTCGCTGTCGGAAGATTGCGTTGAACCTGGAGAGTTGGGACCCATGGAATGGGGAGCACGCAGGATTCCTTTCAAGGGTCTGCATTTGCTTTCCCAACCTCACCAATCGTCTCAGCCCCAAGAGTGTCCAGCCTTATGTCTTCTGCCGCTGGGGCTGTAGATGTGGTCAATCCTGGTTGCATGCCAGTCCCTGAACGCATTTTGGAAGAATTTCTCTCTGTTTTGCCCTGCTTGTTTCTTCTTTATGTTGGAAATGTATCCTCAGAATGGGTCTGAGCTGATTTTCCCTGCTGGTTTTAGGCCGCTTGACACACACTTGATGCACTTACACAGAGATATCAAGACTTAGCTTTTAAGATGCTTACTAGTCGGATAGATACTTGTGCGATGAACAGGGTCTGGTGAGTCCAGTTGATTGAGCAAGGAGTAGGTCGTGTCCATTCCATATTCGGTTTTCGGAAGGGTATCTGTGCTCATTTCAAACTCGAGTTTTATGCGTCACCCCACCTCACCTTTCCCCTGAAGCAGGCATAAGTGTGTTTTCTAAAAGCGTGACTCTGTTCTGTTTGGGGATTCAGTGCATGGGGAGCGATTTTTACATTCCCTCGATAAGTGATATCATAAGTTTCTTTTTTTGTGGGACTTATTTCACTGAGGATGATCGTACCTAAATCCACTCAGGATGCTGCTACCAGCCTCATGACGTGGATTTCATGGCTGAGTGACACTCCATTGGACCTACGTAGCACCACTTGTCCACTTGTCCACTTGTCTTTGTCCACTTGTCCACTTGGCTCTTTCCTGGGATATGAAACGTGTACCAGAGTGGAGGTTCTTGTCAAGACAGCAGCCCTCAACTTTGGGGTCCCTGTGTCTGGTTGATTTTTTCATTTTCCCAAGGTCAACGCCCATGTGTGGAAGTGCCCTATGCTCTGTGGTTCTGTGTTTTCCATGGTTTGGGAAAGAGGATACACTTGTGAAGATTGGCTGTTGGCCATTGACATCCCGCCCATCAGCTTAACAAGGCTCCCTTGACTCCGTGGGCTGTCCTGCCTTTCTGGTTTTTAGACTTTTTTCGCCTGGCCCTTTTGCCCCGGGAGGGGGGGGGCGAGAGATTTCTTTGTAGTGCTGATTTGCTCTCCCAGGTTGCTTGGTTGGCCAAAAAGGGCGTATGCGTTTTTTCCTGAATATATTCAGGAAAAAAAGCATACGCCCTTTTTGGCCAACCGCATCATTGTCCACGTTCTGGCGCTTTTCATGTACTATCGGGGCCATTCCGATGTACCCGTTGACATCCGTTTCCTGCAATTCTGCCTTGCGTTCAACGCCTCTTCGTAGCCTGACCTCAATATATTTTGGGGCGATAGTTATCGTTTAGAACTCTGCAGGTTTGGGAAGTGCAGTGCCCCTGAGCTCCATTTCCCAAGTCGCTTTTTTGTGAGTGGGACGCAACACGGCTGGATGGCTTCACGCCCTATTGTCGATCCGGGGTGGCAGGCTGAACCTCTGGTGAATTCTTCTTCGTGATGGGAAATGAGAGTGACATGTGCCCGACCAAACACCTCCAGCGAGTCTCTCATTGGTTCCCCCTCTTGCAGTTCATCCTGCGGACAAATTGCAGACGGTACGAAAGAGGCATGGAAAGGCGCCGAGTCTCCAAGTGGGGAGATTGTTAGTAAGGGGGCCTGAATGGAGAACACGAGCACCAGGAGATGAAAACTGAGGTGAGTTTCAGAAAGCTTTCCCGATCCCACGGTGTAGCATCCGCTGGGTTTCCAATGAGTGCTTTCGCTGCCGGAAGATTGCGTTGAACCTGGAGAGTTGGGACCCATGGAATGGGGAGCACGCAGGATTCCTTTCAAGGGTCTGCATTTGCTTTCCCAACCTCACCAATCGTCTCAGCCCCAAGACTGTCCAGCGTTATGTCTTCTGCCGCTGGGGCTGTAGATGTGGTCAATCCTGGTTGCATGCCAGTCCCTGAACGCATTTTGGAAGAATTTCTCTCTGTTTTGCCCTGCTTCTTTCTTCTTTATGTTGGAAATGTATCCTCAGAATGGGTCTGAGCTGATTTTCCCTGCTGGTTTTAGGCCGCTTTACACACACTTGATGCACTTACACAGAGATATCAAGACTTAGCTTTTAAGATGCTTACTAGTCGGATAGATACTTGTGCGATGAACAGGGTCTGGTGAGTCCAGTTGATTGAGCAAGGAGTAGGTCGTGTCCATTCCATATTCGGTTTTCGGAAGGGTATCTGTGCTCATTTCAAACTCGAGTTTTATGCGTCACCCCACCTCACCTTTCCCCTGAAGCAGGCATAAGTGTGTTTTCTAAAAGCGTGACTCTGTTCTGTTTGGGGATTCAGTGCATGGGGAGCGATTTTTACATTCCCTCGATAAGTGATATCATAAGTTTCTTTCTTTCTGGGACTTATTTCACTGAGGATGATCGTACCTAAATCCACTCAGGATGCTGCTACCAGCCTCATGACGTGGATTTCATGGCTGAGTGACACTCCATTGGACCTACGTAGCACCACTTGTCCACTTGTCCACTTGTCTTTGTCCACTTGTCCACTCGTCTTTGTCCACTTGGCTCTTTCCTGGGATATGAAACGTGTACCGGAGTGGAGGTTCTTGTCAAGACAGCAGCCCTCAACTTTGGGGTCCCTGTGTCTGGTTGATTTTTTCATTTTCCCAAGGTCAACGCCCATGTGTGGAAGTGCCCTATGCTCTGTGGTTCTGTGTTTTACATGGTTTGGGAAAGAGGATACACTTGTGAAGATTGGCTGTTGGCCATTGACATCCCGCCCATCAGCTTAACAAGGCTCCCTTGACTCCGTGGGCTGTCCTGCCTTTCTGGTTTTTAGACTTTTTTCGCCTGGCCCTTTTGCCCCGGGTGGGGCGAGAGATTTCTTTGTAGTGCTGATTTGCTCTCCCAGGTTGCTTGGTTGGCCAAAAAGGGCGTATGCGTTTTTTCCTGAATATATTCAGGAAAAAACGCATCCGCCCTTTTTGGCCAACCGCATCATTGTCCACGTTCTGGCGCTTTTCATGTGCTATCGGGGCCATTCCGATGTACCCGTTGACATCCGTTTCCTGCAGTTCTGCCTTGCGTTCAGCGCCTCTTCGTAGCCTGACCTCAATATATTTTGGGGCGATAGTTATCGTTTAGAACTCTGCAGGTTTGGGAAGTGCAGTGCCCCTGAGCTCCATTTCCCAAGTCGCTTTTTTGGGAGGGGGACGCAACACGGCTGGATGGCTTCACGCCCTATTGTCGATCCGGGGTGGCAGGCTGAACCGCTGGTGAATTCTTCTTCGTGATGGGAAATGAGAGTGACATGTGCCCGACCAAACACCTCCAGCGAGTCTCTCATTGGTTCCCCCTCTTGCAGTTCATCCTGCGGACAAATTGCAGACGGTACGAAAGAGGCATGGAAAGGCGCCGAGTCTCCAAGTGGGGAGATTGTTAGTAAGGGGGCCTGAATGGAGAACACGAGCACCAGGAGATGAAAACTGAGGTGAGTTTCAGAAAGCTTTCCCGATCCCACGGTGTAGCATCCGCTGGGTTTCCAATGAGTGCTTTCGCTGTCGGAAGATTGCGTTGAACCTGGAGAGTTGGGACCCATGGAATGGGGAGCACGCAGGATTCCTTTCAAGGGTCTGCATTTGCTTTCCCAACCTCACCAATCGTCTCAGCCCCAAGAGTGTCCAGCCTTATGTCTTCTGCCGCTGGGGCTGTAGATGTGGTCAATCCTGGTTGCATGCCAGTCCCTGAACGCATTTTGGAAGAATTTCTCTCTGTTTTGCCCTGCTTCTTTCTTCTTTATGTTGGAAATGTATCCTCAGAATGGGTCTGAGCTGATTTTCCCTGCTGGTTTTAGGCCGCTTTACACACACTTGATGCACTTACACAGAGATATCAAGACTTAGCTTTTAAGATGCTTACTAGTCGGATAGATACTTGTGCGATGAACAGGGTCTGGTGAGTCCAGTTGATTGAGCAAGGAGTAGGTCGTGTCCATTCCATATTCGGTTTTCGGAAGGGTATCTGTGCTCATTTCAAACTCGAGTTTTATGCGTCACCCCACCTCACCTTTCCCCTGAAGCAGGCATAAGTGTGTTTTCTAAAAGCGTGACTCTGTTCTGTTTGGGGATTCAGTGCATGGGGAGCGATTTTTACATTCCCTCGATAAGTGATATCATAAGTTTCTTTCTTTCTGGGACTTATTTCACTGAGGATGATCGTACCTAAATCCACTCAGGATGCTGCTACCAGCCTCATGACGTGGATTTCATGGCTGAGTGACACTCCATTGGACCTACGTAGCACCACTTGTCCACTTGTCCACTTGTCTTTGTCCACTTGTCCACTCGTCTTTGTCCACTTGGCTCTTTCCTGGGATATGAAACGTGTACCGGAGTGGAGGTTCTTGTCAAGACAGCAGCCCTCAACGTTGGGGTCCCTGTGTCTGGTTGATTTTTTGATTTTCCCAAGGTCAACGCCCATGTGTGGAAGTGCCCTATGCTCTGTGGTTCTGTGTTTTACATGGTTTGGGAAAGAGGATACACTTGTGAAGATTGGCTGTTGGCCATTGACATCCCGCCCATCAGCTTAACAAGGCTCCCTTGACTCCGTGGGCTGTCCTGCCTTTCTGGTTTTTAGACTTTTTTCGCCTGGCCCTTTTACCCCGGGTGGGGCGAGAGATTTCTTTGTAGTGCTGATTTGCTCTCCCAGGTTGCTTGGTTGGCCAAAAAGGGCGGATGCGTTTTTTCCTGAATATATTCAGGAAAAAACGCATCCGCCCTTTTTGGCCAACCGCATCATTGTCCACGTTCTGGCGCTTTTCATGTGCTATCGGGGCCATTCCGATGTACCCGTTGACATCCGTTTCCTGCAGTTCTGCCTTGCGTTCAGCGCCTCTTCGTAGCCTGACCTCAATATATTTTGGGGCGATAGTTATCGTTTAGAACTCTGCAGGTTTGGGAAGTGCAGTGCCCCTGAGCTCCATTTCCCAAGTCGCTTTTTTGGGAGGGGGACGCAACACGGCTGGATGGCTTCACGCCCTATTGTCGATCCGGGGTGGCAGGCTGAACCGCTGGTGAATTCTTCTTCGTGATGGGAAATGAGAGTGACATGTGCCCCACCAAACACCTCCAGCGAGTCTCTCATTGGTTCCCCCTCTTGCAGTTCATCCTGCGGACAAATTGCAGACGGTACGAAAGAGGCATGGAAAGGCGCCGAGTCTCCAAGTGGGGAGATTGTTAGTAAGGGGGCCTGAATGGAGAACACGAGCACCAGGAGATGAAAACTGAGGTGAGTTTCAGAAAGCTTTCCCGATCCCACGGTGTAGCATCCGCTGGGTTTCCAATGAGTGCTTTCGCTGTCGGAAGATTGCGTTGAACCTGGAGAGTTGGGACCCATGGAATGGGGAGCACGCAGGATTCCTTTCAAGGGTCTGCATTTGCTTTCCCAACCTCACCAATCGTCTCAGCCCCAAGAGTGTCCAGCCTTATGTCTTCTGCCGCTGGGGCTGTAGATGTGGTCAATCCTGGTTGCATGCCAGTCCCTGAACGCATTTTGGAAGAATTTCTCTCTGTTTTGCCCTGCTTGTTTCTTCTTTATGTTGGAAATGTATCCTCAGAATGGGTCTGAGCTGATTTTCCCTGCTGGTTTTAGGCCGCTTGACACACACTTGATGCACTTACACAGAGATATCAAGACTTAGCTTTTAAGATGCTTACTAGTCGGATAGATACTTGTGCGATGAACAGGGTCTGGTGAGTCCAGTTGATTGAGCAAGGAGTAGGTCGTGTCCATTCCATATTCGGTTTTCGGAAGGGTATCTGTGCTCATTTCAAACTCGAGTTTTATGCGTCACCCCACCTCACCTTTCCCCTGAAGCAGGCATAAGTGTGTTTTCTAAAAGCGTGACTCTGTTCTGTTTGGGGATTCAGTGCATGGGGAGCGATTTTTACATTCCCTCGATAAGTGATATCATAAGTTTCTTTCTTTCTGGGACTTATTTCACTGAGGATGATCGTACCTAAATCCACTCAGGATGCTGCTACCAGCCTCATGACGTGGATTTCATGGCTGAGTGACACTCCATTGGACCTACGTAGCACCACTTGTCCACTTGTCCACTTGTCTTTGTCCACTTGGCTCTTTCCTGGGATATGAAACGTGTACCGGAGTGGAGGTTCTTGTCAAGACAGCAGCCCTCAACGTTGGGGTCCCTGTGTCTGGTTGATTTTTTCATTTTCCCAAGGTCAACGCCCATGTGTGGAAGTGCCCTATGCTCTGTGGTTCTGTGTTTTACATGGTTTGGGAAAGAGGATACACTTGTGAAGATTGGCTGTTGGCCATTGACATCCCGCCCATCAGCTTAACAAGGCTCCCTTGACTCCGTGGGCTGTCCTGCCTTTCTGGTTTTTAGACTTTTTTCGCCTGGCCCTTTTGCCCCGGGGGGGGGGCGAGAGATTTCTTTGTAGTGCTGATTTGCTCTCCCAGGTTGCTTGGTTGGCCAAAAAGGGCGTATGCGTTTTTTCCTGAATATATTCAGGAAAAAACGCATACGCCCTTTTTGGCCAACCGCATCATTGTCCACGTTCTGGCGCTTTTCATGTGCTATCCGGGCCATTCCGATGTACCCGTTGACATCCGTTTCCTGCAGTTCTGCCTTGCGTTCAGCGCCTCTTCGTAGCCTGACCTCAATATATTTTGGGGCGATAGTTATCGTTTAGAACTCTGCAGGTTTGGGAAGTGCAGTGCCCCTGAGCTCCATTTCCCAAGTCGCTTTTTTGGGAGGGGGACGCAACACGGCTGGATGGCTTCACGCCCTATTGTCGATCCGGGGTGGCAGGCTGAACCTCTGGTGAATTCTTCTTCGTGATGGGAAATGAGAGTGACATGTGCCCGACCAAACACCTCCAGCGAGTCTCTCATTGGTTCCCCCTCTTGCAGTTCATCCTGCGGACAAATTGCAGACGGTACGAAAGAGGCATGGAAAGGCGCCGAGTCTCCAAGTGGGGAGATTGTTAGTAAGGGGGCCTGAATGGAGAACACGAGCACCAGGAGATGAAAACTGAGGTGAGTTTCAGAAAGCTTTCCCGATCCCACGGTGTAGCATCCGCTGGGTTTCCAATGAGTGCTTTCGCTGCCGGAAGATTGCGTTGAACCTGGAGAGTTGGGACCCATGGAATGGGGAGCATGCAGGATTCCTTTCAAGGGTCTGCATTTGCTTTCCCAACCTCACCAATCGTCTCAGCCCCAAGACTGTCCAGCGTTATGTCTTCTGCCGCTGGGGCTGTAGATGTGGTCAATCCTGGTTGCATGCCAGTCCCTGAACGCATTTTGGAACAATTTCTCTCTGTTTTGCCCTGCTTCTTTCTTCTTTATGTTGGAAATGTATCCTCAGAATGGGTCTGAGCTGATTTTCCCTGCTGGTTTTAGGCCGCTTTACACACACTTGATGCACTTACACAGAGATATCAAGACTTAGCTTTTAAGATGCTTACTAGTCGGATAGATACTTGTGCGATGAAGAGGGTCTGGTGAGTCCAGTTGATTGAGCAAGGAGTAGGTCGTGTCCATTCCATATTCGGTTTTCGGAAGGGTATCTGTGCTCATTTCAAACTCGAGTTTTATGCGTCACCCCACCTCACCTTTCCCCTGAAGCAGGCATAAGTGTGTTTTCTAAAAGCGTGACTCTGTTCTGTTTGGGGATTCAGTGCATGGGGAGCGATTTTTACATTCCCTCGATAAGTGATATCATAAGTTTCTTTCTTTCTGGGACTTATTTCACTGAGGATGATCGTACCTAAATCCACTCAGGATGCTGCTACCAGCCTCATGACGTGGATTTCATGGCTGAGTGACACTCCATTGGACCTACGTAGCACCACTTGTCCACTTGTCCACTTGTCTTTGTCCACTTGTCCACTCGTCTTTGTCCACTTGGCTCTTTCCTGGGATATGAAACGTGTACCGGAGTGGAGGTTCTTGTCAAGACAGCAGCCCTCAACTTTGGGGTCCCTGTGTCTGGTTGATTTTTTCATTTTCCCAAGGTCAACGCCCATGTGTGGAAGTGCCCTATGCTCTGTGGTTCTGTGTTTTACATGGTTTGGGAAAGAGGATACACTTGTGAAGATTGGCTGTTGGCCATTGACATCCCGCCCATCAGCTTAACAAGGCTCCCTTGACTCCGTGGGCTGTCCTGCCTTTCTGGTTTTTAGACATTTTTCGCCTGGCCCTTTTGCCCCGGGTGGGGCGAGAGATTTCTTTGTAGTGCTGATTTGCTCTCCCAGGTTGCTTGGTTGGCCAAAAAGGGCGGATGCGTTTTTTCCTGAATATATTCAGGAAAAAACGCATCCGCCCTTTTTGGCCAACCGCATCATTGTCCACGTTCTGGCGCTTTTCATGTGCTATCGGGGCCATTCCGATGTACCCGTTGACATCCGTTTCCTGCAGTTCTGCCTTGCGTTCAGCGCCTCTTCGTAGCCTGACCTCAATATATTTGGGGGCGATAGTTATCGTTTAGAACTCTGCAGGTTTGGGAAGTGCAGTGCCCCTGAGCTCCATTTCCCAAGTCGCTTTTTTGGGAGTGGGACGCAACACGGCTGGATGGCTTCACGCCCTATTGTCGATCCGGGGTGGCAGGCTGAACCGCTGGTGAATTCTTCTTCGTGATGGGAAATGAGAGTGACATGTGCCCCACCAAACACCTCCAGCGAGTCTCTCATTGGTTCCCCCTCTTGCAGTTCATCCTGCGGACAAATTGCAGACGGTACGAAAGAGGCATGGAAAGGCGCCGAGTCTCCAAGTGGGGAGATTGTTAGTAAGGGGGCCTGAATGGAGAACACGAGCACCAGGAGATGAAAACTGAGGTGAGTTTCAGAAAGCTTTCCCGATCCCACGGTGTAGCATCCGCTGGGTTTCCAATGAGTGCTTTCGCTGTCGGAAGATTGCGTTGAACCTGGAGAGTTGGGACCCATGGAATGGGGAGCACGCAGGATTCCTTTCAAGGGTCTGCATTTGCTTTCCCAACCTCACCAATCGTCTCAGCCCCAAGAGTGTCCAGCCTTATGTCTTCTGCCGCTGGGGCTGTAGATGTGGTCAATCCTGGTTGCATGCCAGTCCCTGAACGCATTTTGGAACAATTTCTCTCTGTTTTGCCCTGCTTGTTTCTTCTTTATGTCGGAAATGTATCCTCAGAATGGGTCTGAGCTGATTTTCCCTGCTGGTTTTAGGCCGCTTTACACACACTTGATGCACTTACACAGAGATATCAAGACTTAGTTTTTAAGATGCTTACTAGTCGGATAGATACTTGTGCGATGAACAGGGTCTGGTGAGTCCAGTTGATTGAGCAAGGAGTAGGTCGTGTCCATTCCATATTCGGTTTTCGGAAGGGTATCTGTGCTCATTTCAAACTCGAGTTTTATGCGTCACCCCACCTCACCTTTCCCCTGAAGCAGGCATAAGTGTGTTTTCTAAAAGCGTGACTCTGTTCTGTTTGGGGATTCAGTGCATGGGGAGCGATTTTTACATTCCCTCGATAAGTGATATCATAAGTTTCTTTTTTTGTGGGACTTATTTCACTGAGGATGATCGTACCTAAATCCACTCAGGATGCTGCTACCAGCCTCATGACGTGGATTTCATGGCTGAGTGACACTCCATTGGACCTACGTAGCACCACTTGTCCACTTGTCCACTTGTCTTTGTCCACTTGTCCACTCGTCTTTGTCCACTTGGCTCTTTCCTGGGATATGAAACGTGTACCGGAGTGGAGGTTCTTGTCAAGACAGCAGCCCTCAACTTTGGGGTCCCTGTGTCTGGTTGATTTTTTCATTTTCCCAAGGTCAACGCCCATGTGTGGAAGTGCCCTATGCTCTGTGGTTCTGTGTTTTACATGGTTTGGGAAAGAGGATACACTTGTGAAGATTGGCTGTTGGCCATTGACATCCCGCCCATCAGCTTAACAAGGCTCCCTTGACTCCGTGGGCTGTCCTGCCTTTCTGGTTTTTAGACTTTTTTCGCCTGGCCCTTTTGCCCCGGGTGGGGCGAGAGATTTCTTTGTAGTGCTGATTTGCTCTCCCAGGTTGCTTGGTTGGCCAAAAAGGGCGTATGCGTTTTTTCCTGAATATATTCAGGAAAAAACGCATACGCCCTTTTTGGCCAACCGCATCATTGTCCACGTTCTGGCGCTTTTCATGTGCTATCGGGGCCATTCCGATGTACCCGTTGACATCCGTTTCCTGCAGTTCTGCCTTGCGTTCAGCGCCTCTTCGTAGCCTGACCTCAATATATTTTGGGGCGATAGTTATCGTTTAGAACTCTGCAGGTTTGGGAAGTGCAGTGCCCCTGAGCTCCATTTCCCAAGTCGCTTTTTTGGGAGGGGGACGCAACACGGCTCGATGGCTTCACGCCCTATTGTCGATCCGGGGTGGCAGGCTGAACCGCTGGTGAATTCTTCTTCGTGATGGGAAATGAGAGTGACATGTGCCCCACCAAACACCTCCAGCGAGTCTCTCATTGGTTCCCCCTCTTGCAGTTCATCCTGCGGACAAATTGCAGACGGTACGAAAGAGGCATGGAAAGGCGCCGAGTCTCCAAGTGGGGAGATTGTTAGTAAGGGGGCCTGAATGGAGAACACGAGCACCAGGAGATGAAAACTGAGGTGAGTTTCAGAAAGCTTTCCCGATCCCACGGTGTAGCATCCGCTGGGTTTCCAATGAGTGCTTTCGCTGTCGGAAGATTGCGTTGAACCTGGAGAGTTGGGACCCATGGAATGGGGAGCACGCAGGATTCCTTTCAAGGGTCTGCATTTGCTTTCCCAACCTCACCAATCGTCTCAGCCCCAAGAGTGTCCAGCCTTATGTCTTCTGCCGCTGGGGCTGTAGATGTGGTCAATCCTGGTTGCATGCCAGTCCCTGAACGCATTTTGGAAGAATTTCTCTCTGTTTTGCCCTGCTTGTTTCTTCTTTATGTTGGAAATGTATCCTCAGAATGGGTCTGAGCTGATTTTCCCTGCTGGTTTTAGGCCGCTTGACACACACTTGATGCACTTACACAGAGATATCAAGACTTAGCTTTTAAGATGCTTACTAGTCGGATAGATACTTGTGCGATGAACAGGGTCTGGTGAGTCCAGTTGATTGAGCAAGGAGTAGGTCGTGTCCATTCCATATTCGGTTTTCGGAAGGGTATCTGTGCTCATTTCAAACTCGAGTTTTATGCGTCACCCCACCTCACCTTTCCCCTGAAGCAGGCATAAGTGTGTTTTCTAAAAGCGTGACTCTGTTCTGTTTGGGGATTCAGTGCATGGGGAGCGATTTTTACATTCCCTCGATAAGTGATATCATAAGTTTCTTTTTTTGTGGGACTTATTTCACTGAGGATGATCGTACCTAAATCCACTCAGGATGCTGCTACCAGCCTCATGACGTGGATTTCATGGCTGAGTGACACTCCATTGGACCTACGTAGCACCACTTGTCCACTTGTCCACTTGTCTTTGTCCACTTGTCCACTTGGCTCTTTCCTGGGATATGAAACGTGTACCAGAGTGGAGGTTCTTGTCAAAACAGCAGCCCTCAACTTTGGGGTCCCTGTGTCTGGTTGATTTTTTCATTTTCCCAAGGTCAACGCCCATGTGTGGAAGTGCCCTATGCTCTGTGGTTCTGTGTTTTCCATGGTTTGGGAAAGAGGATACACTTGTGAAGATTGGCTGTTGGCCATTGACATCCCGCCCATCAGCTTAACAAGGCTCCCTTGACTCCGTGGGCTGTCCTGCCTTTCTGGTTTTTAGACTTTTTTCGCCTGGCCCTTTTGCCCCGGGGGGGGGGGGAAGAGATTTCTTTGTAGTGCTGATTTGCTCTCCCAGGTTGCTTGGTTGGCCAAAAAGGGCGTATGCGTTTTTTCCTGAATATATTCAGGAAAAAAAGCATACGCCCTTTTTGGCCAACCGCATCATTGTCCACGTTCTGGCGCTTTTCATGTGCTATCGGGGCCATTCCGATGTACCCGTTGACATCCGTTTCCTGCAATTCTGCCTTGCGTTCAACGCCTCTTCGTAGCCTGACCTCAATATATTTTGGGGCGATAGTTATCGTTTAGAACTCTGCAGGTTTGGGAAGTGCAGTGCCCCTGAGCTCCATTTCCCAAGTCGCTTTTTTGTGAGTGGGACGCAACACGGCTGGATGGCTTCACGCCCTATTGTCGATCCGGGGTGGCAGGCTGAACCTCTGGTGAATTCTTCTTCGTGATGGGAAATGAGAGTGACATGTGCCCGACCAAACACCTCCAGCGAGTCTCTCATTGGTTCCCCCTCTTGCAGTTCATCCTGCGGACAAATTGCAGACGGTACGAAAGAGGCATGGAAAGGCGCCGAGTCTCCAAGTGGGGAGATTGTTAGTAAGGGGGCCTGAATGGAGAACACGAGCACCAGGAGATGAAAACTGAGGTGAGTTTCAGAAAGCTTTCCCGATCCCACGGTGTAGCATACGCTGGGTTTCCAATGAGTGCTTTCGCTGCCGGAAGATTGCGTTGAACCTGGAGAGTTGGGACCCATGGAATGGGGAGCACGCAGGATTCCTTTCAAGGGTCTGCATTTGCTTTCCCAACCTCACCAATCGTCTCAGCCCCAAGACTGTCCAGCGTTATGTCTTCTGCCGCTGGGGCTGTAGATGTGGTCAATCCTGGTTGCATGCCAGTCCCTGAACGCATTTTGGAAGAATTTCTCTCTGTTTTGCCCTGCTTCTTTCTTCTTTATGTTGGAAATGTATCCTCAGAATGGGTCTGAGCTGATTTTCCCTGCTGGTTTTAGGCCGCTTTACACACACTTGATGCACTTACACAGAGATATCAAGACTTAGCTTTTAAGATGCTTACTAGTCGGATAGATACTTGTGCGATGAACAGGGTCTGGTGAGTCCAGTTGATTGAGCAAGGAGTAGGTCGTGTCCATTCCATATTCGGTTTTCGGAAGGGTATCTGTGCTCATTTCAAACTCGAGTTTTATGCGTCACCCCACCTCACCTTTCCCCTGAAGCAGGCATAAGTGTGTTTTCTAAAAGCGTGACTCTGTTCTGTTTGGGGATTCAGTGCATGGGGAGCGATTTTTACATTCCCTCGATAAGTGATATCATAAGTTTCTTTCTTTCTGGGACTTATTTCACTGAGGATGATCGTACCTAAATCCACTCAGGATGCTGCTACCAGCCTCATGACGTGGATTTCATGGCTGAGTGACACTCCATTGGACCTACGTAGCACCACTTGTCCACTTGTCCACTTGTCTTTGTCCACTTGTCCACTTGGCTCTTTCCTGGGATATGAAACGTGTACCGGAGTGGAGGTTCTTGTCAAGGCAGCAGCCCTCAACTTTGGGGTCCCTGTGTCTGGTTGATTTTTTGATTTTCCCAAGGTCAACGCCCATGTGTGGAAGTGCCCTATGCTCTGTGGTTCTGTGTTTTACATGGTTTGGGAAAGAGGATACACTTGTGAAGATTGGCTGTTGGCCATTGACATCCCGCCCATCAGCTTAACAAGCCTCCCTTGACTCCGTGGGCTGTCCTGCCTTTCTGGTTTTTAGACTTTTTTCGCCTGGCCCTTTTGCCCCGGGGGGGGGGCGAGAGATTTCTTTGTAGTGCTGATTTGCTCTCCCAGGTTGCTTGGTTGGCCAAAAAGGGCGTATGCGTTTTTTCCTGAATATATTCAGGAAAAAACGCATACGCCCTTTTTGGCCAACCGCATCATTGTCCACGTTCTGGCGCTTTTCATGTGCTATCGGGGCCAATCCGATGTACCCGTTGACATCCGTTTCCTGCAGTTCTGCCTTGCGTTCACCGCCTCTTCGTAGCCTGACCTCAATATATTTTGGGGCGATAGTTATCGTTTAGAACTCTGCAGGTTTGGGAAGTGCAGTGCCCCTGAGCTCCATTTCCCAAGTCGCTTTTTTGGGAGGGGGACGCAACACGGCTGGATGGCTTCACGCCCTATTGTCGATCCGGGGTGGCAGGCTGAACCGCTGGTGAATTCTTCTTCGTGATGGGAAATGAGAGTGAGATGTGCCCGACCAAACACCTCCAGCGAGTCTCTCATTGGTTCCCCCTCTTGCAGTTCATCCTGCGGACAAATTGCAGACGGTACGAAAGAGGCATGGAAAGGCGCCGAGTCTCCAAGTGGGGAGATTGTTAGTAAGGGGGCCTGAATGGAGAACACGAGCACCAGGAGATGAAAACTGAGGTGAGTTTCAGAAAGCTTTCCCGATCCCACGGTGTAGCATCCGCTGGGTTTCCAATGAGTGCTTTCGCTGTCGGAAGATTGCGTTGAACCTGGAGAGTTGGGACCCATGGAATGGGGAGCACGCAGGATTCCTTTCAAGGGTCTGCATTTGCTTTCCCAACCTCACCAATCGTCTCAGCCCCAAGACTGTCCAGCGTTATGTCTTCTGCCGCTGGGGCTGTAGATGTGGTCAATCCTGGTTGCATGCCAGTCCCTGAACGCATTTTGGAAGAATTTCTCTCTGTTTTGCCCTGCTTGTTTCTTCTTTATGTTGGAAATGTATCCTCAGAATGGGTCTGAGCTGATTTTCCCTGCTGGTTTTAGGCCGCTTTACAAACACTTGATGCACTTACACAGAGATATCAAGACTTAGCTTTTAAGATGCTTACTAGTCGGATAGATACTTGTGCGATGAAGAGGGTCTGGTGAGTCCAGTTGATTGAGCAAGGAGTAGGTCGTGTCCATTCCATATTCGGTTTTCGGAAGGGTATCTGTGCTCATTTCAAACTCGAGTTTTATGCGTCACCCCACCTCACCTTTCCCCTGAAGCAGGCATAAGTGTGTTTTCTAAAAGCGTGACTCTGTTCTGTTTGGGGATTCAGTGCATGGGGAGCGATTTTTACATTCCCTCGATAAGTGATATCATAAGTTTCTTTTTTTGTGGGACTTATTTCACTGAGGATGATCGTACCTAAATCCACTCAGGATGCTGCTACCAGCCTCATGACGTGGATTTCATGGCTGAGTGACACTCCATTGGACCTACGTAGCACCACTTCTGCACTTGTCCACTTGTCCACTCGTCTTTGTCCACTTGGCTCTTTCCTGGGATATGAAACGTGTACCGGAGTGGAGGTTCTTGTCAAGACAGCAGCCCTCAACTTTGGGGTCCCTGTGTCTGGTTGATTTTTTCATTTTCCCAAGGTCAACGCCCATGTGTGGAAGTGCCCTATGCTCTGTGGTTCTGTGTTTTACATGGTTTGGGAAAGAGGATACACTTGTGAAGATTGGCTGTTGGCCATTGACATCCCGCCCATCAGCTTAACAAGGCTCCCTTGACTCCGTGGGCTGTCCTGCCTTTCTGGTTTTTAGACTTTTTTCGCCTGGCCCTTTTGCCCCGGGGGGGGGGGGGCGAGAGATTTTTTGTAGTGCTGATTTGCTCTCCCAGGTTGCTTGGTTGGCAAAAAGGGCGTATGCGTTTTTTCCTGAATATATTCAGGAAAAAACGCATACGTCCTTTTTGGCCAACCGCATCATTGTCCACGTTCTGGCGCTTTTCATGTGCTATCGGGGCCATTCCGATGTACCCGTTGACATCCGTTTCCTGCAGTTCTGCCTTGCGTTCAGCGCCTCTTCGTAGCCTGACCTCAATATATTTTGGGGCGATAGTTATCGTTTAGAACTCTGCAGGTTTGGGAAGTGCAGTGCCCCTGAGCTCCATTTCCCAAGTCGCTTTTTTGTGAGTGGGACGCAACACGGCTGGATGGCTTCACGCCCTATTGTCGATCCGGGGTGGCAGGCTGAACCGCTGGTGAATTCTTCTTCGTGATGGGAAATGAGAGTGACATGTGCCCGACCAAACACCTCCAGCGAGTCTCTCATTGGTTCCCCCTCTTGCAGTTCATCCTGCGGACAAATTGCAGACGGTACGAAAGAGGCATGGAAAGGCGCCGAGTCTCCAAGTGGGGAGATTGTTAGTAAGGGGACCTGAATGGAGAACACGAGCACCAGGAGATGAAAACTGAGGTGAGTTTCAGAAAGCTTTCCCGATCCCACGGTGTAGCATCCGCTGGGTTTCCAATGAGTGCTTTCGCTGTCGGAAGATTGCGTTGAACCTGGAGAGTTGGGACCCATGGAATGGGGAGCACGCAGGATTCCTTTCAAGGGTCTGCATTTGCTTTCCCAACCTCACCAATCGTCTCAGCCCCAAGAGTGTCCAGCCTTATGTCTTCTGCCGCTGGGGCTGTAGATGTGGTCAATCCTGGTTGCATGCCAGTCCCTGAACGCATTTTGGAAGAATTTCTCTCTGTTTTGCCCTGCTTGTTTCTTCTTTATGTTGGAAATGTATCCTCAGAATGGGTCTGAGCTGATTTTCCCTGCTGGTTTTAGGCCGCTTTACACACACTTGATGCACTTACACAGAGATATCAAGACTTAGCTTTTAAGATGCTTACTAGTCGGATAGATACTTGTGCGATGAACAGGGTCTGGTGAGTCCAGTTGATTGAGCAAGGAGTAGGTCGTGTCCATTCCATATTCGGTTTTCGGAAGGGTATCTGTGCTCATTTCAAACTCGAGTTTTATGCGTCACCCCACCTCACCTTTCCCCTGAAGCAGGCATAAGTGTGTTTTCTAAAAGCGTGACTCTGTTCTGTTTGGGGATTCAGTGCATGGGGAGCGATTTTTACATTCCCTCGATAAGTGATATCATAAGTTTCTTTTTTTGTGGGACTTATTTCACTGAGGATGATCGTACCTAAATCCACTCAGGATGCTGCTACCAGCCTCATGACGTGGATTTCATGGCTGAGTGACACTCCATTGGACCTACGTAGCACCACTTGTCCACTTGTCCACTTGTCCACTCGTCTTTGTCCACTTGGCTCTTTCCTGAGATATGAAACGTGTACCGGAGTGGAGGTTCTTGTCAAGACAGCAGCCCTCAACTTTGGGGTCCCTGTGTCTGGTTGATTTTTTCATTTTCCCAAGGTCAACGCCCATGTGTGGAAGTGCCCTATGCTCTGTGGTTCTGTGTTTTACATGGTTTGGGAAAGAGGATACACTTGTGAAGATTGGCTGTTGGCCATTGACATCCCGCCCATCAGCTTAACAAGGCTCCCTTGACTCCGTGGCCTGTCCTGCCTTTCTGGTTTTTAGACTTTTTTCGCCTGGCCCTTTTGCCCCGGGGTGGGGGGGGGCGAGAGATTTCTTTGTAGTGCTGATTTGCTCTCCCAGGTTGCTTGGTTGGCCAAAAAGGGCGTATGCGTTTTTTCCTGAATATATTCAGGAAAAAACGCATACGCCCTTTTTGGCCAACCGCATCATTGTCCACGTTCTGGCGCTTTTCATGTGCTATCGGGGCCATTCCGATGTACCCGTTGACATCCGTTTCCTGCAGTTCTGCCTTGCGTTCAGCCCCTCTTCGTAGCCTGACGTCAATATATTTTGGGGCGATAGTTATCGTTTAGAACTCTGCAGGTTTGGGAAGTGCAGTGCCCCTGAGCTCCATTTCCCAAGTCGCTTTTTTGTGAGTGGGACGCAACACGGCTGGATGGCTTCACGCCCTATTGTCGATCCGGGGTGTCAGGCTGAACCGCTGGTGAATTCTTCTTCGTGATGGGAAATGAGAGTGACATGTGCCCGACCAAACACCTCCAGCGAGTCTCTCATTGGTTCCCCCTCTTGCAGTTCATCCTGCGGACAAATTGCAGACGGTACGAAAGAGGCATGGAAAGGCGCCGAGTCTCCAAGTGGGGAGATTGTTAGTAAGGGGGCCTGAATGGAGAACACGAGCACCAGGAGATGAAAACTGAGGTGAGTTTCAGAAAGCTTTCCCGATCCCACGGTGTAGCATCCGCTGGGTTTCCAATGAGTGCTTTCGCTGTCGGAAGATTGCGTTGAACCTGGAGAGTTGGGACCCATGGAATGGGGAGCACGCAGGATTCCTTTCAAGGGTCTGCATTTGCTTTCCCAACCTCACCAATCGTCTCAGCCCCAAGAGTGTCCAGCCTTATGTCTTCTGCCGCTGGGGCTGTAGATGTGGTCAATCCTGGTTGCATGCCAGTCCCTGAACGCATTTTGGAAGAATTTCTCTCTGTTTTGCCCTGCTTGTTTCTTCTTTATGTTGGAAATGTATCCTCAGAATGGGTCTGAGCTGATTTTCCCTGCTGGTTTTAGGCCGCTTTACACACACTTGATGCACTTACACAGAGATATCAAGACTTAGCTTTTAAGATGCTTACTAGTCGGATAGATACTTGTGCGATGAACAGGGTCTGGTGAGTCCAGTTGATTGAGCAAGGAGTAGGTCGTGTCCATTCCATATTCGGTTTTCGGAAGGGTATCTGTGCTCATTTCAAACTCGAGTTTTATGCGTCACCCCACCTCACCTTTCCCCTGAAGCAGGCATAAGTGTGTTTTCTAAAAGCGTGACTCTGTTCTGTTTGGGGATTCAGTGCATGGGGAGCGATTTTTACATTCCCTCGATAAGTGATATCATAAGTTTCTTTTTTTGTGGGACTTATTTCACTGAGGATGATCGTACCTAAATCCACTCAGGATGCTGCTACCAGCCTCATGACGTGGATTTCATGGCTGAGTGACACTCCATTGGACCTACGTAGCACCACTTGTCCACTTGTCCACTTGTCCACTCGTCTTTGTCCACTTGGCTCTTTCCTGAGATATGAAACGTGTACCGGAGTGGAGGTTCTTGTCAAGACAGCAGCCCTCAACTTTGGGGTCCCTGTGTCTGGTTGATTTTTTCATTTTCCCAAGGTCAACGCCCATGTGTGGAAGTGCCCTATGCTCTGTGGTTCTGTGTTTTACATGGTTTGGGAAAGAGGATACACTTGTGAAGATTGGCTGTTGGCCATTGACATCCCGCCCATCAGCTTAACAAGGCTCCCTTGACTCCGTGGGCTGTCCTGCCTTTCTGGTTTTTAGACTTTTTTCGCCTGGCCCTTTTGCCCCGGGGGGGGGGGGGCGAGAGATTTCTTTGTAGGGCTGATTTGCTCTCCCAGGTTGCTTGGTTGGCCAAAAAGGGCGTATGCGTTTTTTCCTGAATATATTCAGGAAAAAACGCATACGCCCTTTTTGGCCAACCGCATCATTGTCCACGTTCTGGCGCTTTTCATGTGCTATCGGGGCCATTCCGATGTACCCGTTGACATCCGTTTCCTGCAGTTCTGCCTTGCGTTCAGCGCCTCTTCGTAGCCTGACGTCAATATATTTTGGGGCGATAGTTATCGTTTAGAACTCTGCAGGTTTGGGAAGTGCAGTGCCCCTGAGCTCCATTTCCCAAGTCGCTTTTTTGTGAGTGGGACGCAACACGGCTGGATGGCTTCACGCCCTATTGTCGATCCGGGGTGTCAGGCTGAACCGCTGGTGAATTCTTCTTCGTGATGGGAAATGAGAGTGACATGTGCCCGACCAAACACCTCCAGCGAGTCTCTCATTGGTTCCCCCTCTTGCAGTTCATCCTGCGGACAAATTGCAGACGGTACGAAAGAGGCATGGAAAGGCGCCGAGTCTCCAAGTGGGGAGATTGTTAGTAAGGGGGCCTGAATGGAGAACACGAGCACCAGGAGATGAAAACTGAGGTGAGTTTCAGAAAGCTTTCCCGATCCCACGGTGTAGCATCCGCTGGGTTTCCAATGAGTGCTTTCGCTGTCGGAAGATTGCGTTGAACCTGGAGAGTTGGGACCCATGGAATGGGGAGCACGCAGGATTCCTTTCAAGGGTCTGCATTTGCTTTCCCAACCTCACCAATCGTCTCAGCCCCAAGAGTGTCCAGCCTTATGTCTTCTGCCGCTGGGGCTGTAGATGTGGTCAATCCTGGTTGCATGCCAGTCCCTGAACGCATTTTGGAAGAATTTCTCTCTGTTTTGCCCTGCTTGTTTCTTCTTTATGTTGGAAATGTATCCTCAGAATGGGTCTGAGCTGATTTTCCCTGCTGGTTTTAGGCCGCTTTACACACACTTGATGCACTTACACAGAGATATCAAGACTTAGCTTTGAAGATGCTTACTAGTCGGATAGATACTTGTGCGATGAACAGGGTCTGGTGAGTCCAGTTGATTGAGCAAGGAGTAGGTCGTGTCCATTCCATATTCGGTTTTCGGAAGGGTATCTGTGCTCATTTCAAACTCGAGTTTTATGCGTCACCCCACCTCACCTTTCCCCTGAAGCAGGCATAAGTGTGTTTTCTAAAAGCGTGACTCTGTTCTGTTTGGGGATTCAGTGCATGGGGAGCGATTTTTACATTCCCTCGATAAGTGATATCATAAGTTTCTTTTTTTGTGGGACTTATTTCACTGAGGATGATCGTACCTAAATCCACTCAGGATGCTGCTACCAGCCTCATGACGTGGATTTCATGGCTGAGTGACACTCCATTGGACCTACGTAGCACCACTTGTCCACTTGTCCACTTGTCCACTCGTCTTTGTCCACTTGGCTCTTTCCTGAGATATGAAACGTGTACCGGAGTGGAGGTTCTTGTCAAGACAGCAGCCCTCAACTTTGGGGTCCCTGTGTCTGGTTGATTTTTTCATTTTCCCAAGGTCAACGCCCATGTGTGGAAGTGCCCTATGCTCTGTGGTTCTGTGTTTTACATGGTTTGGGAAAGAGGATACACTTGTGAAGATTGGCTGTTGGCCATTGACATCCCGCCCATCAGCTTAACAAGGCTCCCTTGACTCCGTGGGCTGTCCTGCCTTTCTGGTTTTTAGACTTTTTTCGCCTGGCCCTTTTGCCCCGGGGGGGGGGGGGCGAGAGATTTCTTTGTAGGGCTGATTTGCTCTCCCAGGTTGCTTGGTTGGCCAAAAAGGGCGTATGCGTTTTTTCCTGAATATATTCAGGAAAAAACGCATACGCCCTTTTTGGCCAACCGCATCATTGTCCACGTTCTGGCGCTTTTCATGTGCTATCGGGGCCATTCCGATGTACCCGTTGACATCCGTTTCCTGCAGTTCTGCCTTGCGTTCAGCGCCTCTTCGTAGCCTGACGTCAATATATTTTGGGGCGATAGTTATCGTTTAGAACTCTGCAGGTTTGGGAAGTGCAGTGCCCCTGAGCTCCATTTCCCAAGTCGCTTTTTTGTGAGTGGGACGCAACACGGCTGGATGGCTTCACGCCCTATTGTCGATCCGGGGTGGCAGGCTGAACCGCTGGTGAATTCTTCTTCGTGATGGGAAATGAGAGTGACATGTGCCCGACCAAACACCTCCAGCGAGTCTCTCATTGGTTCCCCCTCTTGCAGTTCATCTTGCGGACAAATTGCAGACGGTACGAAAGAGGCATGGAAAGGCGCCGAGTCTCCAAGTGGGGAGATTGTTAGTAAGGGGGCCTGAATGGAGAACACGAGCACCAGGAGATGAAAACTGAGGTGAGTTTCAGAAAGCTTTCCCGATCCCACGGTGTAGCATCCGCTGGGTTTCCAATGAGTGCTTTCGCTGTCGGAAGATTGCGTTGAACCTGGAGAGTTGGGACCCATGGAATGGGGAGCACGCAGGATTCCTTTCAAGGGTCTGCATTTGCTTTCCCAACCTCACCAATCGTCTCAGCCCCAAGAGTGTCCAGCCTTATGTCTTCTGCCGCTGGGGCTGTAGATGTGGTCAATCCTGGTTGCATGCCAGTCCCTGAACGCATTTTGGAAGAATTTCTCTCTGTTTTGCCCTGCTTGTTTCTTCTTTATGTTGGAAATGTATCCTCAGAATGGGTCTGAGCTGATTTTCCCTGCTGGTTTTAGGCCGCTTTACACACACTTGATGCACTTACACAGAGATATCAAGACTTAGCTTTTAAGATGCTTACTAGTCGGATAGATACTTGTGCGATGAACAGGGTCTGGTGAGTCCAGTTGATTGAGCAAGGAGTAGGTCGTGTCCATTCCATATTCGGTTTTCGGAAGGGTATCTGTGCTCATTTCAAACTCGAGTTTTATGCGTCACCCCACCTCACCTTTCCCCTGAAGCAGGCATAAGTGTGTTTTCTAAAAGCGTGACTCTGTTCTGTTTGGGGATTCAGTGCATGGGGAGCGATTTTTACATTCCCTCGATAAGTGATATCATAAGTTTCTTTTTTTGTGGGACTTATTTCACTGAGGATGATCGTACCTAAATCCACTCAGGATGCTGCTACCAGCCTCATGACGTGGATTTCATGGCTGAGTGACACTCCATTGGACCTACGTAGCACCACTTGTCCACTTGTCCACTTGTCCACTCGTCTTTGTCCACTTGGCTCTTTCCTGAGATATGAAACGTGTACCGGAGTGGAGGTTCTTGTCAAGACAGCAGCCCTCAACTTTGGGGTCCCTGTGTCTGGTTGATTTTTTGATTTTCCCAAGGTCAACGCCCATGTGTGGAAGTGCCCTATGCTCTGTGGTTCTGTGTTTTACATGGTTTGGGAAAGAGGATACACTTGTGAAGATTGGCTGTTGGCCATTGACATCCCGCCCATCAGCTTAACAAGGCTCCCTTGACTCCGTGGGCTGTCCTGCCTTTCTGGTTTTTAGACTTTTTTCGCCTGGCCCTTTTGCCCCGGGGGGGGGGCGAGAGATTTCTTTGTAGTGCTGATTTGCTCTCCCAGGTTGCTTGGTTGGCCAAAAAGGGCGTATGCGTTTTTTCCTGAATATATTCAGGAAAAAACGCATACGCCCTTTTTGGCCAACCGCATCATTGTCCACGTTCTGGCGCTTTTCATGTGCTATCGGGGCCATTCCGATGTACCCGTTGACATCCGTTTCCTGCAGTTCTGCCTTGCGTTCAGCGCCTCTTCGTAGCCTGACGTCAATATATTTTGGGGCGATAGTTATCGTTTAGAACTCTGCAGGTTTGGGAAGTGCAGTGCCCCTGAGCTCCATTTCCCAAGTCGCTTTTTTGGGAGTGGGACGCAACACGGCTGGATGGCTTCACGCCCTACTGTCGATCCGGGGTGGCAGGCTGAACCGCTGGTGAATTCTTCTTCGTGATGGGAAATGAGAGTGACATGTGCCCGACCAAACACCTCCAGCGAGTCTCTCATTGGTTCCCCCTCTTGCAGTTCATCCTGCGGACAAATTGCAGACGGTACGAAAGAGGCATGGAAAGGCGCCGAGTCTCCAAGTGGGGAGATTGTTAGTAAGGGGGCCTGAATGGAGAACACGAGCACCAGGAGATGAAAACTGAGGTGAGTTTCAGAAAGCTTTCCCGATCCCACGGTGTAGCATCCGCTGGGTTTCCAATGAGTGCTTTCGCTGTCGGAAGATTGCGTTGAACCTGGAGAGTTGGGACCCATGGAATGGGGAGCACGCAGGATTCCTTTCAAGGGTCTGCATTTGCTTTCCCAACCTCACCAATCGTCTCAGCCCCAAGAGTGTCCAGCCTTATGTCTTCTGCCGCTGGGGCTGTAGATGTGGTCAATCCTGGTTGCATGCCAGTCCCTGAACGCATTTTGGAAGAATTTCTCTCTGTTTTGCCCTGCTTGTTTCTTCTTTATGTTGGAAATGTATCCTCAGAATGGGTCTGAGCTGATTTTCCCTGCTGGTTTTAGGCCGCTTGACACACACTTGATGCACTTACACAGAGATATCAAGACTTAGCTTTTAAGATGCTTACTAGTCGGATAGATACTTGTGCGATGAACAGGGTCTGGTGAGTCCAGTTGATTGAGCAAGGAGTAGGTCGTGTCCATTCCATATTCGGTTTTCGGAAGGGTATCTGTGCTCATTTCAAACTCGAGTTTTATGCGTCACCCCACCTCACCTTTCCCCTGAAGCAGGCATAAGTGTGTTTTCTAAAAGCGTGACTCTGTTCTGTTTGGGGATTCAGTGCATGGGGAGCGATTTTTACATTCGCTCGATAAGTGATATCATAAGTTTCTTTTTTTGTGGGACTTATTTCACTGAGGATGATCGTACCTAAATCCACTCAGGATGCTGCTACCAGCCTCATGACGTGGATTTCATGGCTGAGTGACACTCCATTGGACCTACGTAGCACCACTTGTCCACTTGTCCACTTGTCTTTGTCCACTTGTCCACTTGGCTCTTTCCTGGGATATGAAACGTGTACCGGAGTGGAGGTTCTTGTCAAGACAGCAGCCCTCAACTTTGGGGTCCCTGTGTCTGGTTGATTTTTTCATTTTCCCAAGGTCAACGCCCATGTGTGGAAGTGCCCTATGCTCTGTGGTTCTGTGTTTTACATGGTTTGGGAAAGAGGATACACTTGTGAAGATTGGCTGTTGGCCATTGACATCCCGCCCATCAGCTTAACAAGGCTCCCTTGACTCCGTGGGCTGTCCTGCCTTTCTGGTTTTTAGACTTTTTTCGCCTGGCCCTTTTGCCCCGGGGGGGGCGAGAGATTTCTTTGTAGTGCTGATTTGCTCTCCCAGGTTGCTTGGTTGGCCAAAAAGGGCGTATGCTTTTTTTCCTGAATATATTCAGGAAAAAAAGCATACGCCCTTTTTGGCCAACCGCATCATTGTCCACGTTCTGGCGCTTTTCATGTGCTATCGGGGCCATTCCGATGTAGCCGTTGACATCCGTTTCCTGCAATTCTGCCTTGCGTTCAACGCCTCTTCGTAGCCTGACCTCAATATATTTTGGGGCGATAGTTATCGTTTAGAACTATGCAGGTTTGGGAAGTGCAGTGCCCCTGAGCTCCATTTCCCAAGTCGCTTTTTTGGGAGGGGGACGCAACACGGCTGGATGGCTTCACGCCCTATTGTCGATCCGGGGTGGCAGGCTGAACCTCTGGTGAATTCTTCTTCGTGATGGGAAATGAGAGTGACATGTGCCCGACCAAACACCTCCAGCGAGTCTCTCATTGGTTCCCCCTCTTGCAGTTCATCCTGCGGACAAATTGCAGACGGTACGAAAGAGGCATGGAAAGGCGCCGAGTCTCCAAGTGGGGAGATTGTTAGTAAGGGGGCCTGAATGGAGAACACGAGCACCAGGAGATGAAAACTGAGGTGAGTTTCAGAAAGCTTTCCCGATCCCACGGTGTAGCATCCGCTGGGTTTCCAATGAGTGCTTTCGCTGCCGGAAGATTGCGTTGAACCTGGAGAGTTGGGACCCATGGAATGGGGAGCACGCAGGATTCCTTTCAAGGGTCTGCATTTGCTTTCCCAACCTCACCAATCGTCTCAGCCCCAAGAGTGTCCAGCCTTATGTCTTCTGCCGCTGGGGCTGTAGATGTGGTCAATCCTGGTTGCATGCCAGTCCCTGAACGCATTTTGGAAGAATTTCTCTCTGTTTTGCCCTGCTTCTTTCTTCTTTATGTTGGAAATGTATCCTCAGAATGGGTCTGAGCTGATTTTCCCTGCTGGTTTTAGGCCGCTTTACACACACTTGATGCACTTACACAGAGATATCAAGACTTAGCTTTTAAGATGCTTACTAGTCGGATAGATACTTGTGCGATGAACAGGGTCTGGTGAGTCCAGTTGATTGAGCAAGGAGTAGGTCGTGTCCATTCCATATTCGGTTTTCGGAAGGGTATCTGTGCTCATTTCAAACTCGAGTTTTATGCGTCACCCCCACCTCACCTTTCCCCTGAAGCAGGCATAAGTGTGTTTTCTAAAAGCGTGACTCTGTTCTGTTTGGGGATTCAGTGCATGGGGAGCGATTTTTACATTCCCTCGATAAGTGATATCATAAGTTTCTTTCTTTCTGGGACTTATTTCACTGAGGATGATCGTACCTAAATCCACTCAGGATGCTGCTACCAGCCTCATGACGTGGATTTCATGGCTGAGTGACACTCCATTGGACCTACGTAGCACCACTTGTCCACTTGTCCACTTGTCTTTGTCCACTTGTCCACTTGGCTCTTTCCTGGGATATGAAACGTGTACCGGAGTGGAGGTTCTTGTCAAGACAGCAGCCCTCAACTTTGGGGTCCCTGTGTCTGGTTGATTTTTTCATTTTCCCAAGGTCAACGCCCATGTGTGGAAGTGCCCTATGCTCTGTGGTTCTGTGTTTTACATGGTTTGGGAAAGAGGATACACTTGTGAAGATTGGCTGTTGGCCATTGACATCCCGCCCATCAGCTTAACAAGGCTCCCTTGACTCCGTGGGCTGTCCTGCCTTTCTGGTTTTTAGACTTTTTTCGCCTGGCCCTTTTGCCCCGGGGGGGGGGCGATAGATTTCTTTGTAGTGCTGATTTGCTCTCCCAGGTTGCTTGGTTGGCCAAAAAGGGCGTATGCGTTTTTTCCTGAATATATTCAGGAAAAAACGCATACGCCCTTTTTGGCCAACCGCATCATTGTCCACGTTCTGGCGCTTTTCATGTGCTATCGGGGCCAATCCGATGTACCCGTTGACATCCGTTTCCTGCAGTTCTGCCTTGCGTTCACCGCCTCTTCGTAGCCTGACCTCAATATATTTTGGGGCGATAGTTATCGTTTAGAACTCTGCAGGTTTGGGAAGTGCAGTGCCCCTGAGCTCCATTTCCCAAGTCGCTTTTTTGGGAGGGGGACGCAACACGGCTGGATGGCTTCACGCCCTATTGTCGATCCGGGGTGGCAGGCTGAACCGCTGGTGAATTCTTCTTCGTGATGGGAAATGAGAGTGAGATGTGCCCGACCAAACACCTCCAGCGAGTCTCTCATTGGTTCCCCCTCTTGCAGTTCATCCTGCGGACAAATTGCAGACGGTACGAAAGAGGCATGGAAAGGCGCCGAGTCTCCAAGTGGGGAGATTGTTAGTAAGGGGGCCTGAATGGAGAACACGAGCACCAGGAGATGAAAACTGAGGTGAGTTTCAGAAAGCTTTCCCGATCCCACGGTGTAGCATCCGCTGGGTTTCCAATGAGTGCTTTCGCTGTCGGAAGATTGCGTTGAACCTGGAGAGTTGGGACCCATGGAATGGGGAGCACGCAGGATTCCTTTCAAGGGTCTGCATTTGCTTTCCCAACCTCACCAATCGTCTCAGCCCCAAGACTGTCCAGCGTTATGTCTTCTGCCGCTGGGGCTGTAGATGTGGTCAATCCTGGTTGCATGCCAGTCCCTGAACGCATTTTGGAAGAATTTCTCTCTGTTTTGCCCTGCTTGTTTCTTCTTTATGTTGGAAATGTATCCTCAGAATGGGTCTGAGCTGATTTTCCCTGCTGGTTTTAGGCCGCTTTACAAACACTTGATGCACTTACACAGAGATATCAAGACTTAGCTTTTAAGATGCTTACTAGTCGGATAGATACTTGTGCGATGAAGAGGGTCTGGTGAGTCCAGTTGATTGAGCAAGGAGTAGGTCGTGTCCATTCCATATTCGGTTTTCGGAAGGGTATCTGTGCTCATTTCAAACTCGAGTTTTATGCGTCACCCCACCTCACCTTTCCCCTGAAGCAGGCATAAGTGTGTTTTCTAAAAGCGTGACTCTGTTCTGTTTGGGGATTCAGTGCATGGGGAGCGATTTTTACATTCCCTCGATAAGTGATATCATAAGTTTCTTTTTTTGTGGGACTTATTTCACTGAGGATGATCGTACCTAAATCCACTCAGGATGCTGCTACCAGCCTCATGACGTGGATTTCATGGCTGAGTGACACTCCATTGGACCTACGTAGCACCACTTCTGCACTTGTCCACTTGTCCACTCGTCTTTGTCCACTTGGCTCTTTCCTGGGATATGAAACGTGTACCGGAGTGGAGGTTCTTGTCAAGACAGCAGCCCTCAACTTTGGGGTCCCTGTGTCTGGTTGATTTTTTCATTTTCCCAAGGTCAACGCCCATGTGTGGAAGTGCCCTATGCTCTGTGGTTCTGTGTTTTACATGGTTTGGGAAAGAGGATACACTTGTGAAGATTGGCTGTTGGCCATTGACATCCCGCCCATCAGCTTAACAAGGCTCCCTTGACTCCGTGGGCTGTCCTGCCTTTCTGGTTTTTAGACTTTTTTCGCCTGGCCCTTTTGCCCCGGGGGGGGGGGGGCGAGAGATTTTTTGTAGTGCTGATTTGCTCTCCCAGGTTGCTTGGTTGGCCAAAAAGGGCGTATGCGTTTTTTCCTGAATATATTCAGGAAAAAACGCATACGTCCTTTTTGGCCAACCGCATCATTGTCCACGTTCTGGCGCTTTTCATGTGCTATCGGGGCCATTCCGATGTACCCGTTGACATCCGTTTCCTGCAGTTCTGCCTTGCGTTCAGCGCCTCTTCGTAGCCTGACCTCAATATATTTTGGGGCGATAGTTATCGTTTAGAACTCTGCAGGTTTGGGAAGTGCAGTGCCCCTGAGCTCCATTTCCCAAGTCGCTTTTTTGTGAGTGGGACGCAACACGGCTGGATGGCTTCACGCCCTATTGTCGATCCGGGGTGGCAGGCTGAACCGCTGGTGAATTCTTCTTCGTGATGGGAAATGAGAGTGACATGTGCCCGACCAAACACCTCCAGCGAGTCTCTCATTGGTTCCCCCTCTTGCAGTTCATCCTGCGGACAAATTGCAGACGGTACGAAAGAGGCATGGAAAGGCGCCGAGTCTCCAAGTGGGGAGATTGTTAGTAAGGGGACCTGAATGGAGAACACGAGCACCAGGAGATGAAAACTGAGGTGAGTTTCAGAAAGCTTTCCCGATCCCACGGTGTAGCATCCGCTGGGTTTCCAATGAGTGCTTTCGCTGTCGGAAGATTGCGTTGAACCTGGAGAGTTGGGACCCATGGAATGGGGAGCACGCAGGATTCCTTTCAAGGGTCTGCATTTGCTTTCCCAACCTCACCAATCGTCTCAGCCCCAAGAGTGTCCAGCCTTATGTCTTCTGCCGCTGGGGCTGTAGATGTGGTCAATCCTGGTTGCATGCCAGTCCCTGAACGCATTTTGGAAGAATTTCTCTCTGTTTTGCCCTGCTTGTTTCTTCTTTATGTTGGAAATGTATCCTCAGAATGGGTCTGAGCTGATTTTCCCTGCTGGTTTTAGGCCGCTTTACACACACTTGATGCACTTACACAGAGATATCAAGACTTAGCTTTTAAGATGCTTACTAGTCGGATAGATACTTGTGCGATGAACAGGGTCTGGTGAGTCCAGTTGATTGAGCAAGGAGTAGGTCGTGTCCATTCCATATTCGGTTTTCGGAAGGGTATCTGTGCTCATTTCAAACTCGAGTTTTATGCGTCACCCCACCTCACCTTTCCCCTGAAGCAGGCATAAGTGTGTTTTCTAAAAGCGTGACTCTGTTCTGTTTGGGGATTCAGTGCATGGGGAGCGATTTTTACATTCCCTCGATAAGTGATATCATAAGTTTCTTTTTTTGTGGGACTTATTTCACTGAGGATGATCGTACCTAAATCCACTCAGGATGCTGCTACCAGCCTCATGACGTGGATTTCATGGCTGAGTGACACTCCATTGGACCTACGTAGCACCACTTGTCCACTTGTCCACTTGTCCACTCGTCTTTGTCCACTTGGCTCTTTCCTGAGATATGAAACGTGTACCGGAGTGGAGGTTCTTGTCAAGACAGCAGCCCTCAACTTTGGGGTCCCTGTGTCTGGTTGATTTTTTCATTTTCCCAAGGTCAACGCCCATGTGTGGAAGTGCCCTATGCTCTGTGGTTCTGTGTTTTACATGGTTTGGGAAAGAGGATACACTTGTGAAGATTGGCTGTTGGCCATTGACATCCCGCCCATCAGCTTAACAAGGCTCCCTTGACTCCGTGGCCTGTCCTGCCTTTCTGGTTTTTAGACTTTTTTCGCCTGGCCCTTTTGCCCCGGGGGGGGGGGGGGGCGAGAGATTTCTTTGTAGTGCTGATTTGCTCTCCCAGGTTGCTTGGTTGGCCAAAAAGGGCGTATGCGTTTTTTCCTGAATATATTCAGGAAAAAACGCATACGCCCTTTTTGGCCAACCGCATCATTGTCCACGTTCTGGCGCTTTTCATGTGCTATCGGGGCCATTCCGATGTACCCGTTGACATCCGTTTCCTGCAGTTCTGCCTTGCGTTCAGCCCCTCTTCGTAGCCTGACGTCAATATATTTTGGGGCGATAGTTATCGTTTAGAACTCTGCAGGTTTGGGAAGTGCAGTGCCCCTGAGCTCCATTTCCCAAGTCGCTTTTTTGTGAGTGGGACGCAACACGGCTGGATGGCTTCACGCCCTATTGTCGATCCGGGGTGTCAGGCTGAACCGCTGGTGAATTCTTCTTCGTGATGGGAAATGAGAGTGACATGTGCCCGACCAAACACCTCCAGCGAGTCTCTCATTGGTTCCCCCTCTTGCAGTTCATCCTGCGGACAAATTGCAGACGGTACGAAAGAGGCATGGAAAGGCGCCGAGTCTCCAAGTGGGGAGATTGTTAGTAAGGGGGCCTGAATGGAGAACACGAGCACCAGGAGATGAAAACTGAGGTGAGTTTCAGAAAGCTTTCCCGATCCCACGGTGTAGCATCCGCTGGGTTTCCAATGAGTGCTTTCGCTGTCGGAAGATTGCGTTGAACCTGGAGAGTTGGGACCCATGGAATGGGGAGCACGCAGGATTCCTTTCAAGGGTCTGCATTTGCTTTCCCAACCTCACCAATCGTCTCAGCCCCAAGAGTGTCCAGCCTTATGTCTTCTGCCGCTGGGGCTGTAGATGTGGTCAATCCTGGTTGCATGCCAGTCCCTGAACGCATTTTGGAAGAATTTCTCTCTGTTTTGCCCTGCTTGTTTCTTCTTTATGTTGGAAATGTATCCTCAGAATGGGTCTGAGCTGATTTTCCCTGCTGGTTTTAGGCCGCTTTACACACACTTGATGCACTTACACAGAGATATCAAGACTTAGCTTTTAAGATGCTTACTAGTCGGATAGATACTTGTGCGATGAACAGGGTCTGGTGAGTCCAGTTGATTGAGCAAGGAGTAGGTCGTGTCCATTCCATATTCGGTTTTCGGAAGGGTATCTGTGCTCATTTCAAACTCGAGTTTTATGCGTCACCCCACCTCACCTTTCCCCTGAAGCAGGCATAAGTGTGTTTTCTAAAAGCGTGACTCTGTTCTGTTTGGGGATTCAGTGCATGGGGAGCGATTTTTACATTCCCTCGATAAGTGATATCATAAGTTTCTTTTTTTGTGGGACTTATTTCACTGAGGATGATCGTACCTAAATCCACTCAGGATGCTGCTACCAGCCTCATGACGTGGATTTCATGGCTGAGTGACACTCCATTGGACCTACGTAGCACCACTTGTCCACTTGTCCACTTGTCCACTCGTCTTTGTCCACTTGGCTCTTTCCTGAGATATGAAACGTGTACCGGAGTGGAGGTTCTTGTCAAGACAGCAGCCCTCAACTTTGGGGTCCCTGTGTCTGGTTGATTTTTTCATTTTCCCAAGGTCAACGCCCATGTGTGGAAGTGCCCTATGCTCTGTGGTTCTGTGTTTTACATGGTTTGGGAAAGAGGATACACTTGTGAAGATTGGCTGTTGGCCATTGACATCCCGCCCATCAGCTTAACAAGGCTCCCTTGACTCCGTGGGCTGTCCTGCCTTTCTGGTTTTTAGACTTTTTTCGCCTGGCCCTTTTGCCCCGGGGGGGGGGGGGCGAGAGATTTCTTTGTAGGGCTGATTTGCTCTCCCAGGTTGCTTGGTTGGCCAAAAAGGGCGTATGCGTTTTTTCCTGAATATATTCAGGAAAAAACGCATACGCCCTTTTTGGCCAACCGCATCATTGTCCACGTTCTGGCGCTTTTCATGTGCTATCGGGGCCATTCCGATGTACCCGTTGACATCCGTTTCCTGCAGTTCTGCCTTGCGTTCAGCGCCTCTTCGTAGCCTGACGTCAATATATTTTGGGGCGATAGTTATCGTTTAGAACTCTGCAGGTTTGGGAAGTGCAGTGCCCCTGAGCTCCATTTCCCAAGTCGCTTTTTTGTGAGTGGGACGCAACACGGCTGGATGGCTTCACGCCCTATTGTCGATCCGGGGTGTCAGGCTGAACCGCTGGTGAATTCTTCTTCGTGATGGGAAATGAGAGTGACATGTGCCCGACCAAACACCTCCAGCGAGTCTCTCATTGGTTCCCCCTCTTGCAGTTCATCCTGCGGACAAATTGCAGACGGTACGAAAGAGGCATGGAAAGGCGCCGAGTCTCCAAGTGGGGAGATTGTTAGTAAGGGGGCCTGAATGGAGAACACGAGCACCAGGAGATGAAAACTGAGGTGAGTTTCAGAAAGCTTTCCCGATCCCACGGTGTAGCATCCGCTGGGTTTCCAATGAGTGCTTTCGCTGTCGGAAGATTGCGTTGAACCTGGAGAGTTGGGACCCATGGAATGGGGAGCACGCAGGATTCCTTTCAAGGGTCTGCATTTGCTTTCCCAACCTCACCAATCGTCTCAGCCCCAAGAGTGTCCAGCCTTATGTCTTCTGCCGCTGGGGCTGTAGATGTGGTCAATCCTGGTTGCATGCCAGTCCCTGAACGCATTTTGGAAGAATTTCTCTCTGTTTTGCCCTGCTTGTTTCTTCTTTATGTTGGAAATGTATCCTCAGAATGGGTCTGAGCTGATTTTCCCTGCTGGTTTTAGGCCGCTTTACACACACTTGATGCACTTACACAGAGATATCAAGACTTAGCTTTTAAGATGCTTACTAGTCGGATAGATACTTGTGCGATGAACAGGGTCTGGTGAGTCCAGTTGATTGAGCAAGGAGTAGGTCGTGTCCATTCCATATTCGGTTTTCGGAAGGGTATCTGTGCTCATTTCAAACTCGAGTTTTATGCGTCACCCCACCTCACCTTTCCCCTGAAGCAGGCATAAGTGTGTTTTCTAAAAGCGTGACTCTGTTCTGTTTGGGGATTCAGTGCATGGGGAGCGATTTTTACATTCCCTCGATAAGTGATATCATAAGTTTCTTTTTTTGTGGGACTTATTTCACTGAGGATGATCGTACCTAAATCCACTCAGGATGCTGCTACCAGCCTCATGACGTGGATTTCATGGCTGAGTGACACTCCATTGGACCTACGTAGCACCACTTGTCCACTTGTCCACTTGTCCACTCGTCTTTGTCCACTTGGCTCTTTCCTGAGATATGAAACGTGTACCGGAGTGGAGGTTCTTGTCAAGACAGCAGCCCTCAACTTTGGGGTCCCTGTGTCTGGTTGATTTTTTCATTTTCCCAAGGTCAACGCCCATGTGTGGAAGTGCCCTATGCTCTGTGGTTCTGTGTTTTACATGGTTTGGGAAAGAGGATACACTTGTGAAGATTGGCTGTTGGCCATTGACATCCCGCCCATCAGCTTAACAAGGCTCCCTTGACTCCGTGGGCTGTCCTGCCTTTCTGGTTTTTAGACTTTTTTCGCCTGGCCCTTTTGCCCCGGGGGGGGGGCGAGAGATTTCTTTGTAGTGCTGATTTGCTCTCCCAGGTTGCTTGGTTGGCCAAAAAGGGCGTATGCGTTTTTTCCTGAATATATTCAGGAAAAAACGCATACGCCCTTTTTGGCCAACCGCATCATTGTCCACGTTCTGGCGCTTTTCATGTGCTATCGGGGCCATTCCGATGTACCCGTTGACATCCGTTTCCTGCAGTTCTGCCTTGCGTTCAGCGCCTCTTCGTAGCCTGACGTCAATATATTTTGGGGCGATAGTTATCGTTTAGAACTCTGCAGGTTTGGGAAGTGCAGTGCCCCTGAGCTCCATTTCCCAAGTCGCTTTTTTGGGAGTGGGACGCAACACGGCTGGATGGCTTCACGCCCTACTGTCGATCCGGGGTGGCAGGCTGAACCGCTGGTGAATTCTTCTTCGTGATGGGAAATGAGAGTGACATGTGCCCGACCAAACACCTCCAGCGAGTCTCTCATTGGTTCCCCCTCTTGCAGTTCATCCTGCGGACAAATTGCAGACGGTACGAAAGAGGCATGGAAAGGCGCCGAGTCTCCAAGTGGGGAGATTGTTAGTAAGGGGGCCTGAATGGAGAACACGAGCACCAGGAGATGAAAACTGAGGTGAGTTTCAGAAAGCTTTCCCGATCCCACGGTGTAGCATCCGCTGGGTTTCCAATGAGTGCTTTCGCTGTCGGAAGATTGCGTTGAACCTGGAGAGTTGGGACCCATGGAATGGGGAGCACGCAGGATTCCTTTCAAGGGTCTGCATTTGCTTTCCCAACCTCACCAATCGTCTCAGCCCCAAGAGTGTCCAGCCTTATGTCTTCTGCCGCTGGGGCTGTAGATGTGGTCAATCCTGGTTGCATGCCAGTCCCTGAACGCATTTTGGAAGAATTTCTCTCTGTTTTGCCCTGCTTGTTTCTTCTTTATGTTGGAAATGTATCCTCAGAATGGGTCTGAGCTGATTTTCCCTGCTGGTTTTAGGCCGCTTGACACACACTTGATGCACTTACACAGAGATATCAAGACTTAGCTTTTAAGATGCTTACTAGTCGGATAGATACTTGTGCGATGAACAGGGTCTGGTGAGTCCAGTTGATTGAGCAAGGAGTAGGTCGTGTCCATTCCATATTCGGTTTTCGGAAGGGTATCTGTGCTCATTTCAAACTCGAGTTTTATGCGTCACCCCACCTCACCTTTCCCCTGAAGCAGGCATAAGTGTGTTTTCTAAAAGCGTGACTCTGTTCTGTTTGGGGATTCAGTGCATGGGGAGCGATTTTTACATTCGCTCGATAAGTGATATCATAAGTTTCTTTTTTTGTGGGACTTATTTCACTGAGGATGATCGTACCTAAATCCACTCAGGATGCTGCTACCAGCCTCATGACGTGGATTTCATGGCTGAGTGACACTCCATTGGACCTACGTAGCACCACTTGTCCACTTGTCCACTTGTCTTTGTCCACTTGTCCACTTGGCTCTTTCCTGGGATATGAAACGTGTACCGGAGTGGAGGTTCTTGTCAAGACAGCAGCCCTCAACTTTGGGGTCCCTGTGTCTGGTTGATTTTTTCATTTTCCCAAGGTCAACGCCCATGTGTGGAAGTGCCCTATGCTCTGTGGTTCTGTGTTTTACATGGTTTGGGAAAGAGGATACACTTGTGAAGATTGGCTGTTGGCCATTGACATCCCGCCCATCAGCTTAACAAGGCTCCCTTGACTCCGTGGGCTGTCCTGCCTTTCTGGTTTTTAGACTTTTTTCGCCTGGCCCTTTTGCCCCGGGGGGGGCGAGAGATTTCTTTGTAGTGCTGATTTGCTCTCCCAGGTTGCTTGGTTGGCCAAAAAGGGCGTATGCTTTTTTTCCTGAATATATTCAGGAAAAAAAGCATACGCCCTTTTTGGCCAACCGCATCATTGTCCACGTTCTGGCGCTTTTCATGTGCTATCGGGGCCATTCCGATGTAGCCGTTGACATCCGTTTCCTGCAATTCTGCCTTGCGTTCAACGCCTCTTCGTAGCCTGACCTCAATATATTTTGGGGCGATAGTTATCGTTTAGAACTATGCAGGTTTGGGAAGTGCAGTGCCCCTGAGCTCCATTTCCCAAGTCGCTTTTTTGGGAGGGGGACGCAACACGGCTGGATGGCTTCACGCCCTATTGTCGATCCGGGGTGGCAGGCTGAACCTCTGGTGAATTCTTCTTCGTGATGGGAAATGAGAGTGACATGTGCCCGACCAAACACCTCCAGCGAGTCTCTCATTGGTTCCCCCTCTTGCAGTTCATCCTGCGGACAAATTGCAGACGGTACGAAAGAGGCATGGAAAGGCGCCGAGTCTCCAAGTGGGGAGATTGTTAGTAAGGGGGCCTGAATGGAGAACACGAGCACCAGGAGATGAAAACTGAGGTGAGTTTCAGAAAGCTTTCCCGATCCCACGGTGTAGCATCCGCTGGGTTTCCAATGAGTGCTTTCGCTGCCGGAAGATTGCGTTGAACCTGGAGAGTTGGGACCCATGGAATGGGGAGCACGCAGGATTCCTTTCAAGGGTCTGCATTTGCTTTCCCAACCTCACCAATCGTCTCAGCCCCAAGAGTGTCCAGCCTTATGTCTTCTGCCGCTGGGGCTGTAGATGTGGTCAATCCTGGTTGCATGCCAGTCCCTGAACGCATTTTGGAAGAATTTCTCTCTGTTTTGCCCTGCTTCTTTCTTCTTTATGTTGGAAATGTATCCTCAGAATGGGTCTGAGCTGATTTTCCCTGCTGGTTTTAGGCCGCTTTACACACACTTGATGCACTTACACAGAGATATCAAGACTTAGCTTTTAAGATGCTTACTAGTCGGATAGATACTTGTGCGATGAACAGGGTCTGGTGAGTCCAGTTGATTGAGCAAGGAGTAGGTCGTGTCCATTCCATATTCGGTTTTCGGAAGGGTATCTGTGCTCATTTCAAACTCGAGTTTTATGCGTCACCCCCACCTCACCTTTCCCCTGAAGCAGGCATAAGTGTGTTTTCTAAAAGCGTGACTCTGTTCTGTTTGGGGATTCAGTGCATGGGGAGCGATTTTTACATTCCCTCGATAAGTGATATCATAAGTTTCTTTCTTTCTGGGACTTATTTCACTGAGGATGATCGTACCTAAATCCACTCAGGATGCTGCTACCAGCCTCATGACGTGGATTTCATGGCTGAGTGACACTCCATTGGACCTACGTAGCACCACTTGTCCACTTGTCCACTTGTCTTTGTCCACTTGTCCACTTGGCTCTTTCCTGGGATATGAAACGTGTACCGGAGTGGAGGTTCTTGTCAAGACAGCAGCCCTCAACTTTGGGGTCCCTGTGTCTGGTTGATTTTTTCATTTTCCCAAGGTCAACGCCCATGTGTGGAAGTGCCCTATGCTCTGTGGTTCTGTGTTTTACATGGTTTGGGAAAGAGGATACACTTGTGAAGATTGGCTGTTGGCCATTGACATCCCGCCCATCAGCTTAACAAGGCTCCCTTGACTCCGTGGGCTGTCCTGCCTTTCTGGTTTTTAGACTTTTTTCGCCTGGCCCTTTTGCCCCGGGGGGGGGGCGATAGATTTCTTTGTAGTGCTGATTTGCTCTCCCAGGTTGCTTGGTTGGCCAAAAAGGGCGTATGCGTTTTTTCCTGAATATATTCAGGAAAAAACGCATACGCCCTTTTTGGCCAACCGCATCATTGTCCACGTTCTGGCGCTTTTCATGTGCTATCGGGGCCATTCCGATGTACCCGTTGACATCCGTTTCCTGCAGTTCTGCCTTGCGTTCAGCGCCTCTTCGTAGCCTGACCTCAATATATTTTGGGGCGATAGTTATCGTTTAGAACTCTGCAGGTTTGGGAAGTGCAGTGCCCCTGAGCTCCATTTCCCAAGTCGCTTTTTTGTGAGGGGGACGCAACACGGCTGGATGGCTTCACGCCCTATTGTCGATCCGGGGTGGCAGGCTGAACCGCTGGTGAATTCTTCTTCGTGATGGGAAATGAGAGTGACATGTGCCCGACCAAACACCTCCAGCGAGTCTCTCATTGGTTCCCCCTCTTGCAGTTCATCCTGCGGACAAATTGCAGACGGTACGAAAGAGGCATGGAAAGGCGCCGAGTCTCCAAGTGGGGAGATTGTTAGTAAGGGGGCCTGAATGGAGAACACGAGCACCAGGAGATGAAAACTGAGGTGAGTTTCAGAAAGCTTTCCCGATCCCACGGTGTAGCATCCGCTGGGTTTCCAATGAGTGCTTTCGCTGTCGGAAGATTGCGTTGAACCTGGAGAGTTGGGACCCATGGAATGGGGAGCACGCAGGATTCCTTTCAAGGGTCTGCATTTGCTTTCCCAACCTCACCAATCGTCTCAGCCCCAAGAGTGTCCAGCCTTATGTCTTCTGCCGCTGGGGCTGTAGATGTGGTCAATCCTGGTTGCATGCCAGTCCCTGAACGCATTTTGGAAGAATTTCTCTCTGTTTTGCCCTGCTTGTTTCTTCTTTATGTTGGAAATGTATCCTCAGAATGGGTCTGAGCTGATTTTCCCTGCTGGTTTTAGGCCGCTTGACACACACTTGATGCACTTACACAGAGATATCAAGACTTAGCTTTTAAGATGCTTACTAGTCGGATAGATACTTGTGCGATGAACAGGGTCTGGTGAGTCCAGTTGATTGAGCAAGGAGTAGGTCGTGTCCATTCCATATTCGGTTTTCGGAAGGGTATCTGTGCTCATTTCAAACTCGAGTTTTATGCGTCACCCCACCTCACCTTTCCCCTGAAGCAGGCATAAGTGTGTTTTCTAAAAGCGTGACTCTGTTCTGTTTGGGGATTCAGTGCATGGGGAGCGATTTTTACATTCGCTCGATAAGTGATATCATAAGTTTCTTTTTTTGTGGGACTTATTTCACTGAGGATGATCGTACCTAAATCCACTCAGGATGCTGCTACCAGCCTCATGACGTGGATTTCATGGCTGAGTGACACTCCATTGGACCTACGTAGCACCACTTTTGCACTTGTCCACTTGTCCACTCGTCTTTGTCCACTTGGCTCTTTCCTGGGATATGAAACGTGTACCGGAGTGGAGGTTCTTGTCAAGACAGCAGCCCTCAACTTTGGGGTCCCTGTGTCTGGTTGATTTTTTCATTTTCCCAAGGTCAACGCCCATGTGTGGAAGTGCCCTATGCTCTGTGGTTCTGTGTTTTACATGGTTTGGGAAAGAGGATACACTTGTGAAGATTGGCTGTTGGCCATTGACATCCCGCCCATCAGCTTAACAAGGCTCCCTTGACTCCGTGGGCTGTCCTGCCTTTCTGGTTTTTAGACTTTTTTCGCCTGGCCCTTTTGCCCGGGGGGGGGGGGGGCGAGAGATTTCTTTGTAGTGCTGATTTGCTCTCCCAGGTTGCTTGGTTGGCCAAAAAGGGCGTATGCGTTTTTTCCTGAATATATTCAGGAAAAAACGCATACGCCCTTTTTGGCCAACCGCATCATTGTCCACGTTCTGGCGCTTTTCATGTGCTATCGGGGCCATTCCGATGTAGCCGTTGACATCCGTTTCCTGCAATTCTGCCTTGCGTTCAACGCCTCTTCGTAGCCTGACCTCAATATATTTTGGGGCGATAGTTATCGTTTAGAACTCTGCAGGTTTGGGAAGTGCAGTGCCCCTGAGCTCCATTTCCCAAGTCGCTTTTTTGGGAGGGGGACGCAACACGGCTGGATGGCTTCACTCCCTATTGTCGATCCGCGGTGGCAGGCTGAACCTCTGGTGAATTCTTCTTCGTGATGGGAAATGAGAGTGACATGTGCCCGACCAAACACCTCCAGCGAGTCTCTCATTGGTTCCCCCTCTTGCACTGCATCCTGCGGACAAATTGCAGACGGTACGAAAGAGGCATGGAAAGGCGCCGAGTCTCCAAGTGGGGAGATTGTTAGTAAGGGGGCCTGAATGGAGAACACGAGCACCAGGAGATGAAAACTGAGGTGAGTTTCAGAAAGCTTTCCCGATCCCACGGTGTAGCATCCGCTGGGTTTCCAATGAGTGCTTTCGCTGCCGGAAGATTGCGTTGAACCTGGAGAGTTGGGACCCATGGAATGGGGAGCACGCAGGATTCCTTTCAAGGGTCTGCATTTGCTTTCCCAACCTCACCAATCGTCTCAGCCCCAAGAGTGTCCAGCCTTATGTCTTCTGCCGCTGGGGCTGTAGATGTGGTCAATCCTGGTTGCATGCCAGTCCCTGAACGCATTTTGGAAGAATTTCTCTCTGTTTTGCCCTGCTTGTTTCTTCTTTATGTTGGAAATGTATCCTCAGAATGGGTCTGAGCTGATTTTCCCTGCTGGTTTTAGGCCGCTTTACACACACTTGATGCACTTACACAGAGATATCAAGACTTAGCTTTTAAGATGCTTACTAGTCGGATAGATACTTGTGCGATGAACAGGGTCTGGTGAGTCCAGTTGATTGAGCAAGGAGTAGGTCGTGTCCATTCCATATTCGGTTTTCGGAAGGGTATCAGTGCTCATTTCAAACTCGAGTTTTATGCGTCACCCCACCTCACCTTTCCCCTGAAGCAGGCATAAGTGTGTTTTCTAAAAGCGTGACTCTGTTCTGTTTGGGGATTCAGTGCAAGGGGAGCGATTTTTACATTCCCTCGATAAGTGATATCATAAGTTTCTTTCTTTCTGGGACTTATTTCACTGAGGATGATCGTACCTAAATCCACTCAGGATGCTGCTACCAGCCTCATGACGTGGATTTCATGGCTGAGTGACACTCCATTGGACCTACGTAGCACCACTTGTCCACTTGTCCACTTGTCTTTGTCCACTTGTCCACTTGGCTCTTTCCTGGGATATGAAACGTGTACCGGAGTGGAGGTTCTTGTCAAGACAGCAGCCCTCAACTTTGAGGTCCCTGTGTCTGGTTGATTATTTCATTTTCCCAAGGTCAACGCCCATGTGTGGAAGTGCCCTATGCTCTGTGGTTCTGTGTTTTACATGGTTTGGGAAAGAGGATACACTTGTGAAGATTGGCTGTTGGCCATTGACATCCCGCCCATCAGCTTAACAAGGCTCCCTTGACTCCGTGGGCTGTCCTGCCTTTCTGGTTTTTAGACTTTTTTCGCCGGGCCCTTTTGCCCCGGGGGGGGGCGAGAGATTTCTTTGTAGTGCTGATTTGCTCTCCCAGGTTGCTTGGTTGGCCAAAAAGGGCGTATGCGTTTTTTCCTGAATATATTCAGGAAAAAACGCATACGCCCTTTTTGGCCAACCGCATCATTGTCCACGTTCTGGCGCTTTTCATGTGCTATCGGGGCCATTCCGATGTACCCGTTGACATCCGTTTCCTGCAGTTCTGCCTTGCGTTCACCGCCTCTTCGTAGCCTGACCTCAATATATTTTGGGGCGATAGTTATCGTTTAGAACTCTGCAGGTTTGGGAAGTGCAGTGCCCCTGAGCTCCATTTCCCAAGTCGCTTTTTTGTGAGTGGGACGCAACACGGCTGGATGGCTTCACGTCCTATTGTCGATCCGGGGTGGCAGGCTGAACCTCTGGTGAATTCTTCTTCGTGATGGGAAATGAGAGTGACATGTGCCCGACCAAACACCTCCAGCGAGTCTCTCATTGGTTCCCCCTCTTGCAGTTCATCCTGCGGACAAATTGCAGACGGTACGAAAGAGGCATGGAAAGGCGCCGAGTCTCCAAGTGGGGAGATTGTTAGTAAGGGGGCCTGAATGGAGAACACGAGCACCAGGAGATGAAAACTGAGGTGAGTTTCAGAAAGCTTTCCCGATCCCACGGTGTAGCATCCGCTGGGTTTCCAATGAGTGCTTTCGCTGTCGGAAGATTGCGTTGAACCTGGAGAGTTGGGACCCATGGAATGGGGAGCACGCAGGATTCCTTTCAAGGGTCTGCATTTGCTTTCCCAACCTCACCAATCGTCTCAGCCCCAAGACTGTCCAGCGTTATGTCTTCTGCCGCTGGGGCTGTAGATGTGGTCAATCCTGGTTGCATGCCAGTCCCTGAACGCATTTTGGAAGAATTTCTCTCTGTTTTGCCCTGCTTGTTTCTTCTTTATGTTGGAAATGTATCCTCAGAATGGGTCTGAGCTGATTTTCCCTGCTGGTTTTAGGCCGCTTTACACACACTTGATGCACTTACACAGAGATATCAAGACTTAGCTTTTAAGATGCTTACTAGTCGGATAGATACTTGTGCGATGAACAGGGTCTGGTGAGTCCAGTTGATTGAGCAAGGAGTAGGTCGTGTCCATTCCATATTCGGTTTTCGGAAGGGTATCTGTGCTCATTTCAAACTCGAGTTTTATGCGTCACCCCACCTCACCTTTCCCCTGAAGCAGGCATAAGTGTGTTTTCTAAAAGCGTGACTCTGTTCTGTTTGGGGATTCAGTGCATGGGGAGCGATTTTTACATTCCCTCGATAAGTGATATCATAAGTTTCTTTTTTTGTGGGACTTATTTCACTGAGGATGATCGTACCTAAATCCACTCAGGATGCTGCTACCAGCCTCATGACGTGGATTTCATGGCTGAGTGACACTCCATTGGACCTACGTAGCACCACTTGTCCACTTGTCCACTTGTCTTTGTCCACTTGTCCACTTGGCTCTTTCCTGGGATATGAAACGTGTACCGGAGTGGAGGTTCTTGTCAAGACAGCAGCCCTCAACTTTGGGGTCCCTGTGTCTGGTTGATTTTTTGATTTTCCCAAGGTCAACGCCCATGTGTGGAAGTGCCCTATGCTCTGTGGTTCTGTGTTTTACATGGTTTGGGAAAGAGGATACACTTGTGAAGATTGGCTGTTGGCCATTGACATCCCGCCCATCAGCTTAACAAGCCTCCCTTGACTCCGTGGGCTGTCCTGCCTTTCTGGTTTTTAGACTTTTTTCGCCTGGCCCTTTTGCCCCGGGGGGGGGGGGCGAGAGATTTCTTTGTAGTGCTGATTTGCTCTCCCAGGTTGCTTGGTTGGCCAAAAAGGGCGTTTGCGTTTTTTCCTGAATATATTCAGGAAAAAACGCATACGCCCTTTTTGGCCAACCGCATCATTGTCCACGTTCTGGCGCTTTTCATGTGCTATCGGGGCCATTCCGATGTACCCGTTGACATCCGTTTCCTGCAGTTCTGCCTTGCGTTCACCGCCTCTTCGTAGCCTGACCTCAATATATTTTGGGGCGATAGTTATCGTTTAGAACTCTGCAGGTTTGGGAAGTGCAGTGCCCCTGAGCTCCATTTCCCAAGTCGCTTTTTTGGGAGGGGGACGCAACACGGCTCGATGGCTTCACGCCCTATTGTCGATCCGGGGTGGCAGGCTGAACCGCTGGTGAATTCTTCTTCGTGATGGGAAATGAGAGTGAGATGTGCCCGACCAAACACCTCCAGCGAGTCTCTCATTGGTTCCCCCTCTTGCAGTTCATCCTGCGGACAAATTGCAGACGGTACGAAAGAGGCATGGAAAGGCGCCGAGTCTCCAAGTGGGGAGATTGTTAGTAAGGGGGCCTGAATGGAGAACACGAGCACCAGGAGATGAAAACTGAGGTGAGTTTCAGAAAGCTTTCCCGATCCCACGGTGTAGCATCCGCTGGGTTTCCAATGAGTGCTTTCGCTGTCGGAAGATTGCGTTGAACCTGGAGAGTTGGGACCCATGGAATGGGGAGCACGCAGGATTCCTTTCAAGGGTCTGCATTTGCTTTCCCAACCTCACCAATCGTCTCAGCCCCAAGACTGTCCAGCGTTATGTCTTCTGCCGCTGGGGCTGTAGATGTGGTCAATCCTGGTTGCATGCCAGTCCCTGAACGCATTTTGGAAGAATTTCTCTCTGTTTTGCCCTGCTTGTTTCTTCTTTATGTTGGAAATGTATCCTCAGAATGGGTCTGAGCTGATTTTCCCTGCTGGTTTTAGGCCGCTTTACACACACTTGATGCACTTACACAGAGATATCAAGACTTAGCTTTTAAGATGCTTACTAGTCGGATAGATACTTGTGCGATGAAGAGGGTCTGGTGAGTCCAGTTGATTGAGCAAGGAGTAGGTCGTGTCCATTCCATATTCGGTTTTCGGAAGGGTATCTGTGCTCATTTCAAACTCGAGTTTTATGCGTCACCCCACCTCACCTTTCCCCTGAAGCAGGCATAAGTGTGTTTTCTAAAAGCGTGACTCTGTTCTGTTTGGGGATTCAGTGCATGGGGAGCGATTTTTACATTCCCTCGATAAGTGATATCATAAGTTTCTTTTTTTGTGGGACTTATTTCACTGAGGATGATCGTACCTAAATCCACTCAGGATGCTGCTACCAGCCTCATGACGTGGATTTCATGGCTGAGTGACACTCCATTGGACCTACGTAGCACCACTTGTCCACTTGTCCACTTGTCTTTGTCCACTTGTCCACTCGTCTTTGTCCACTTGGCTCTTTCCTGGGATATGAAACGTGTACCGGAGTGGAGGTTCTTGTCAAGACAGCAGCCCTCAACTTTGGGGTCCCTGTGTCTGGTTGATTTTTTCATTTTCCCAAGGTCAACGCCCATGTGTGGAAGTGCCCTATGCTCTGTGGTTCTGTGTTTTACATGGTTTGGGAAAGAGGATACACTTGTGAAGATTGGCTGTTGGCCATTGACATCCCGCCCATCAGCTTAACAAGGCTCCCTTGACTCCGTGGGCTGTCCTGCCTTTCTGGTTTTTAGACTTTTTTCGCCTGGCCCTTTTGCCCCGGGGGGGGGGGCGAGAGATTTCTTTGTAGTGCTGATTTGCTCTCCCAGGTTGCTTGGTTGGCCAAAAAGGGCGTATGCGTTTTTTCCTGAATATATTCAGGAAAAAACGCATACGCCCTTTTTGGCCAACCGCATCATTGTCCACGTTCTGGCGCTTTTCATGTGCTATCGGGGCCATTCCGATGTACCCGTTGACATCCGTTTCCTGCAGTTCTGCCTTGCGTTCAACGCCTCTTCGTAGCCTGACCTCAATATATTTTGGGGCGATAGTTATCGTTTAGAACTCTGCAGGTTTGGGAAGTGCAGTGCCCCTGAGCTCCATTTCCCAAGTCGCTTTTTTGGGAGGGGGACGCAACACGGCTGGATGGCTTCACGCCCTATTGTCGATCCGGGGTGGCAGGCTGAACCTCTGGTGAATTCTTCTTCGTGATGGGAAATGAGAGTGACATGTGCCCGACCAAGCACCTCCAGCGAGTCTCTCATTGGTTCCCCCTCTTGCAGTTCATCCTGCGGACAAATTGCAGACGGTACGAAAGAGGCATGGAAAGGCGCCGAGTCTCCAAGTGGGGAGATTGTTAGTAAGGGGGCCTGAATGGAGAACACGAGCACCAGGAGATGAAAACTGAGGTGAGTTTCAGAAAGCTTTCCCGATCCCACGGTGTAGCATCCGCTGGGTTTCCAATGAGTGCTTTCGCTGCCGGAAGATTGCGTTGAACCTGGAGAGTTGGGACCCATGGAATGGGGAGCACGCAGGATTCCTTTCAAGGGTCTGCATTTGCTTTCCCAACCTCACCAATCGTCTCAGCCCCAAGACTGTCCAGCCTTATGTCTTCTGCCGCTGGGGCTGTAGATGTGGTCAATCCTGGTTGCATGCCAGTCCCTGAACGCATTTTGGAAGAATTTCTCTCTGTTTTGCCCTGCTTGTTTCTTCTTTATGTTGGAAATGTATCCTCAGAATGGGTCTGAGCTGATTTTCCCTGCTGGTTTTAGGCCGCTTGACACACACTTGATGCACTTACACAGAGATATCAAGACTTAGCTTTTAAGATGCTTACTAGTCGGATAGATACTTGTGCGATGAACAGGGTCTGGTGAGTCCAGTTGATTGAGCAAGGAGTAGGTCGTGTCCATTCCATATTCGGTTTTCGGAAGGGTATCTGTGCTCATTTCAAACTCGAGTTTTATGCGTCACCCCACCTCACCTTTCCCCTGAAGCAGGCATAAGTGTGTTTTCTAAAAGCGTGACTCTGTTCTGTTTGGGGATTCAGTTCATGGGGAGCGATTTTTACATTCCCTCGATAAGTGATATCATAAGTTTCTTTTTTTGTGGGACTTATTTCACTGAGGATGATCGTACCTAAATCCACTCAGGATGCTGCTACCAGCCTCATGACGTGGATTTCATGGCTGAGTGACACTCCATTGGACCTACGTAGCACCACTTGTCCACTTGTCCACTTGTCTTTGTCCACTTGTCCACTTGGGTCTTTCCTGGGATATGAAACGTGTACCGGAGTGGAGGTTCTTGTCAAGACAGCAGCCCTCAACTTTGGGGTCCCTGTGTCTGGTTGATTTTTTGATTTTCCCAAGGTCAACGCCCATGTGTGGAAGTGCCCTATGCTCTGTGGTTCTGTGTTTTACATGGTTTGGGAAAGAGGATACACTTGTGAAGATTGGCTGTTGGCCATTGACATCCCGCCCATCAGCTTAACAAGGCTCCCTTGACTCCGTGGGCTGTCCTGCCTTTCTGGTTTTTAGACTTTTTTTGCCTGGCCCTTTTGCCCCGGGGGGGGCGAGAGATTTCTTTGTAGTGCTGATTTGCTCTCCCAGGTTGCTTTGTTGGCCAAAAAGGGCGTATGCGTTTTTTCCTGAATATATTCAGGAAAAAACGCATACGCCCTTTTTGGCCAACCGCATAATTGTCCACGTTCTGGCGCTTTTCATGTGCTATCGGGGCCATTCCGATGTACCCGTTGACATCCGTTTCCTGCAGTTCTGCCTTGCGTTCACCGCCTCTTCGTAGCCTGACCTCAATATATTTTGGGGCGATAGTTATCGTTTAGAACTCTGCAGGTTTGGGAAGTGCAGAGTCCCTGAGCTCCATTTCCCAAGTCGCTTTTTTGTGAGTGGGACGCAACACGGCTGGATGGCTTCACGCCCTATTGTCGATCCGGGGTGGCAGGCTGAACCTCTGGTGAATTCTTCTTCGTGATGGGAAATGAGAGTGAGATGTGCCCGACCAAACACCTCCAGCGAGTCTCTCATTGGTTCCCCCTCTTGCAGTTCATCCTGCGGACAAATTGCAGACGGTACGAAAGAGGCATGGAAAGGCGCCGAGTCTCCAAGTGGGGAGATTGTTAGTAAGGGGGCCTGAATGGAGAACACGAGCACCAGGAGATGAAAACTGAGGTGAGTTTCAGAAAGCTTTCCCGATCCCACGGTGTAGCATCCGCTGGGTTTCCAATGAGTGCTTTCGCTGTCGGAAGATTGCGTTGAACCTGGAGAGTTGGGACCCATGGAATGGGGAGCACGCAGGATTCCTTTCAAGGGTCTGCATTTGCTTTCCCAACCTCACCCATCGTCTCAGCCCCAAGAGTGTCCAGCCTTATGTCTTCTGCCGCTGGGGCTGTAGATGTGGTCAATCCTGGTTGCATGCCAGTCCCTGAACGCATTTTGGAAGAATTTCTCTCTGTTTTGCCCTGCTTGTTTCTTCTTTATGTTGGAAATGTATCCTCAGAATGGGTCTGAGCTGATTTTCCCTGCTGGTTTTAGGCCGCTTGACACACACTTGATGCACTTACACAGAGATATCAAGACTTAGCTTTTAAGATGCTTACTAGTCGGATAGATACTTGTGCGATGAAGAGGGTCTGGTGAGTCCAGTTGATTGAGCAAGGAGTAGGTCGTGTCCATTCCATATTCGGTTTTCGGAAGGGTATCTGTGCTCATTTCAAACTCGAGTTTTATGCGTCACCCCACCTCACCTTTCCCCTGAAGCAGGCATAAGTGTGTTTTCTAAAAGCGTGACTCTGTTCTGTTTGGGGATTCAGTGCATGGGGAGCGATTTTTACATTCCCTCGATAAGTGATATCATAAGTTTCTTTTTTTGTGGGACTTATTTCACTGAGGATGATCGTACCTAAATCCACTCAGGATGCTGCTACCAGCCTCATGACGTGGATTTCATGGCTGAGTGACACTCCATTGGACCTACGTAGCACCACTTGTCCACTTGTCCACTTGTCTTTGTCCACTTGTCCACTTGGCTCTTTCCTGGGATATGAAACGTGTACCGGAGTGGAGGTTCTTGTCAAGACAGCAGCCCTCAACTTTGGGGTCCCTGTGTCTGGTTGATTTTTTGATTTTCCCAAGGTCAACGCCCATGTGTGGAAGTGCCCTATGCTCTGTGGTTCTGTGTTTTACATGGTTTGGGAAAGAGGATACACTTGTGAAGATTGGCTGTTGGCCATTGACATCCCGCCCATCAGCTTAACAAGCCTCCCTTGACTCCGTGGGCTGTCCTGCCTTTCTGGTTTTTAGACTTTTTTCGCCTGGCCCTTTTGCCCCGGGGGGGGGGCGAGAGATTTCTTTGTAGTGCTGATTTGCTCTCCCAGGTTGCTTGGTTGGCCAAAAAGGGCGTATGCGTTTTTTCCTGAATATATTCAGGAAAAAACGCATACGCCCTTTTTGGCCAACCGCATCATTGTCCACGTTCTGGCGCTTTTCATGTGCTATCGGGGCCATTCCGATGTACCCGTTGACATCCGTTTCCTGCAGTTCTGCCTTGCGTTCAGCGCCTCTTCGTAGCCTGACCTCAATATATTTTGGGGCGATAGTTATCGTTTAGAACTCTGCAGGTTTGGGAAGTGCAGTGCCCCTGAGCTCCATTTCCCAAGTCGCTTTTTTGTGAGTGGGACGCAACACGGCTGGATGGCTTCACGCCCTATTGTCGATCCGGGGTGGCAGGCTGAACCGCTGGTGAATTCTTCTTCGTGATGGGAAATGAGAGTGACATGTGCCCGACCAAACACCTCCAGCGAGTCTCTCATTGGTTCCCCCTCTTGCAGTTCATCCTGCGGACAAATTGCAGACGGTACGAAAGAGGCATGGAAAGGCGCCGAGTCTCCAAGTGGGGAGATTGTTAGTAAGGGGGCCTGAATGGAGAACACGAGCACCAGGAGATGAAAACTGAGGTGAGTTTCAGAAAGCTTTCCCGATCCCACGGTGTAGCATCCGCTGGGTTTCCAATGAGTGCTTTCGCTGTCGGAAGATTGCGTTGAACCTGGAGAGTTGGGACCCATGGAATGGGGAGCACGCAGGATTCCTTTCAAGGGTCTGCATTTGCTTTCCCAACCTCACCAATCGTCTCAGCCCCAAGAGGTCCAGCCTTATGTCTTCTGCCGCTGGGGCTGTAGATGTGGTCAATCCTGGTTGCATGCCAGTCCCTGAACGCATTTTGGAAGAATTTCTCTCTGTTTTGCCCTGCTTGTTTCTTCTTTATGTTGGAAATGTATCCTCAGAATGGGTCTGAGCTGATTTTCCCTGCTGGTTTTAGGCCGCTTTACACACACTTGATGCACTTACACAGAGATATCAAGACTTAGCTTTTAAGATGCTTACTAGTCGGATAGATACTTGTGCGATGAAGAGGGTCTGGTGAGTCCAGTTGATTGAGCAAGGAGTAGGTCGTGTCCATTCCATATTCGGTTTTCGGAAGGGTATCTGTGCTCATTTCAAACTCGAGTTTTATGCGTCACCCCACCTCACCTTTCCCCTGAAGCAGGCATAAGTGTGTTTTCTAAAAGCGTGACTCTGTTCTGTTTGGGGATTCAGTGCATGGGGAGCGATTTTTACATTCCCTCGATAAGTGATATCATAAGTTTCTTTTTTTGTGGGACTTATTTCACTGAGGATGATCGTACCTAAATCCACTCAGGATGCTGCTACCAGCCTCATGACGTGGATTTCATGGCTGAGTGACACTCCATTGGACCTACGTAGCACCACTTGTCCACTTGTCCACTTGTCTTTGTCCACTTGTCCACTTGGCTCTTTCCTGGGATATGAAACGTGTACCGGAGTGGAGGTTCTTGTCAAGACAGCAGCCCTCAACTTTGGGGTCCCTGTGTCTGGTTGATTTTTTGATTTTCCCAAGGTCAACGCCCATGTGTGGAAGTGCCCTATGCTCTGTGGTTCTGTGTTTTACATGGTTTGGGAAAGAGGATACACTTGTGAAGATTGGCTGTTGGCCATTGACATCCCGCCCATCAGCTTAACAAGCCTCCCTTGACTCCGTGGGCTGTCCTGCCTTTCTGGTTTTTAGACTTTTTTCGCCTGGCCCTTTTGCCCCGGGGGGGGGCGAGAGATTTCTTTGTAGTGCTGATTTGCTCTCCCAGGTTGCTTGGTTGGCCAAAAAGGGCGTATGCGTTTTTTCCTGAATATATTCAGGAAAAAACGCATACGCCCTTTTTGGCCAACCGCATCATTGTCCACGTTCTGGCGCTTTTCATGTGCTATCGGGGCCATTCCGATGTACCCGTTGACATCCGTTTCCTGCAGTTCTGCCTTGCGTTCACCGCCTCTTCGTAGCCTGACCTCAATATATTTTGGGGCGATAGTTATCGTTTAGAACTCTGCAGGTTTGGGAAGTGCAGTGCCCCTGAGCTCCATTTCCCAAGTCGCTTTTTTGGGAGGGGGACGCAACACGGCTCGATGGCTTCACGCCCTATTGTCGATCCGGGGTGGCAGGCTGAACCGCTGGTGAATTCTTCTTCGTGATGGGAAATGAGAGTGAGATGTGCCCGACCAAACACCTCCAGCGAGTCTCTCATTGGTTCCCCCTCTTGCAGTTCATCCTGCGGACAAATTGCAGACGGTACGAAAGAGGCATGGAAAGGCGCCGAGTCTCCAAGTGGGGAGATTGTTAGTAAGGGGGCCTGAATGGAGAACACGAGCACCAGGAGATGAAAACTGAGGTGAGTTTCAGAAAGCTTTCCCGATCCCACGGTGTAGCATCCGCTGGGTTTCCAATGAGTGCTTTCGCTGTCGGAAGATTGCGTTGAACCTGGAGAGTTGGGACCCATGGAATGGGGAGCACGCAGGATTCCTTTCAAGGGTCTGCATTTGCTTTCCCAACCTCACCAATCGTCTCAGCCCCAAGACTGTCCAGCGTTATGTCTTCTGCCGCTGGGGCTGTAGATGTGGTCAATCCTGGTTGCATGCCAGTCCCTGAACGCATTTTGGAAGAATTTCTCTCTGTTTTGCCCTGCTTGTTTCTTCTTTATGTTGGAAATGTATCCTCAGAATGGGTCTGAGCTGATTTTCCCTGCTGGTTTTAGGCCGCTTTACACACACTTGATGCACTTACACAGAGATATCAAGACTTAGCTTTTAAGATGCTTACTAGTCGGATAGATACTTGTGCGATGAACAGGGTCTGGTGAGTCCAGTTGATTGAGCAAGGAGTAGGTCGTGTCCATTCCATATTCGGTTTTCGGAAGGGTATCTGTGCTCATTTCAAACTCGAGTTTTATGCGTCACCCCACCTCACCTTTCCCCTGAAGCAGGCATAAGTGTGTTTTCTAAAAGCGTGACTCTGTTCTGTTTGGGGATTCAGTGCATGGGGAGCGATTTTTACATTCCCTCGATAAGTGATATCATAAGTTTCTTTTTTTGTGGGACTTATTTCACTGAGGATGATCGTACCTAAATCCACTCAGGATGCTGCTACCAGCCTCATGACGTGGATTTCATGGCTGAGTGACACTCCATTGGACCTACGTAGCACCACTTGTCCACTTGTCCACTTGTCTTTGTCCACTTGTCCACTTGGCTCTTTCCTGGGATATGAAACGTGTACCGGAGTGGAGGTTCTTGTCAAGACAGCAGCCCTCAACTTTGGGGTCCCTGTGTCTGGTTGATTTTTTGATTTTCCCAAGGTCAACGCCCATGTGTGGAAGTGCCCTATGCTCTGTGGTTCTGTGTTTTACATGGTTTGGGAAAGAGGATACACTTGTGAAGATTGGCTGTTGGCCATTGACATCCCGCCCATCAGCTTAACAAGCCTCCCTTGACTCCGTGGGCTGTCCTGCCTTTCTGGTTTTTAGACTTTTTTCGCCTGGCCCTTTTGCCCCGGGGGGGGGGGCGAGAGATTTCTTTGTAGTGCTGATTTGCTCTCCCAGGTTGCTTGGTTGGCCAAAAAGGGCGTTTGCGTTTTTTCCTGAATATATTCAGGAAAAAACGCATACGCCCTTTTTGGCCAACCGCATCATTGTCCACGTTCTGGCGCTTTTCATGTGCTATCGGGGCCATTCCGATGTACCCGTTGACATCCGTTTCCTGCAGTTCTGCCTTGCGTTCACCGCCTCTTCGTAGCCTGACCTCAATATATTTTGGGGCGATAGTTATCGTTTAGAACTCTGCAGGTTTGGGAAGTGCAGTGCCCCTGAGCTCCATTTCCCAAGTCGCTTTTTTGGGAGGGGGACGCAACACGGCTCGATGGCTTCACGCCCTATTGTCGATCCGGGGTGGCAGGCTGAACCGCTGGTGAATTCTTCTTCGTGATGGGAAATGAGAGTGAGATGTGCCCGACCAAACACCTCCAGCGAGTCTCTCATTGGTTCCCCCTCTTGCAGTTCATCCTGCGGACAAATTGCAGACGGTACGAAAGAGGCATGGAAAGGCGCCGAGTCTCCAAGTGGGGAGATTGTTAGTAAGGGGGCCTGAATGGAGAACACGAGCACCAGGAGATGAAAACTGAGGTGAGTTTCAGAAAGCTTTCCCGATCCCACGGTGTAGCATCCGCTGGGTTTCCAATGAGTGCTTTCGCTGTCGGAAGATTGCGTTGAACCTGGAGAGTTGGGACCCATGGAATGGGGAGCACGCAGGATTCCTTTCAAGGGTCTGCATTTGCTTTCCCAACCTCACCAATCGTCTCAGCCCCAAGACTGTCCAGCGTTATGTCTTCTGCCGCTGGGGCTGTAGATGTGGTCAATCCTGGTTGCATGCCAGTCCCTGAACGCATTTTGGAAGAATTTCTCTCTGTTTTGCCCTGCTTGTTTCTTCTTTATGTTGGAAATGTATCCTCAGAATGGGTCTGAGCTGATTTTCCCTGCTGGTTTTAGGCCGCTTTACACACACTTGATGCACTTACACAGAGATATCAAGACTTAGCTTTTAAGATGCTTACTAGTCGGATAGATACTTGTGCGATGAAGAGGGTCTGGTGAGTCCAGTTGATTGAGCAAGGAGTAGGTCGTGTCCATTCCATATTCGGTTTTCGGAAGGGTATCTGTGCTCATTTCAAACTCGAGTTTTATGCGTCACCCCACCTCACCTTTCCCCTGAAGCAGGCATAAGTGTGTTTTCTAAAAGCGTGACTCTGTTCTGTTTGGGGATTCAGTGCATGGGGAGCGATTTTTACATTCCCTCGATAAGTGATATCATAAGTTTCTTTCTTTCTGGGACTTATTTCACTGAGGATGATCGTACCTAAATCCACTCAGGATGCTGCTACCAGCCTCATGACGTGGATTTCATGGCTGAGTGACACTCCATTGGACCTACGTAGCACCACTTGTCCACTTGTCCACTTGTCCACTCGTCTTTGTCCACTTGGCTCTTTCCTGGGATATGAAACGTGTACCGGAGTGGAGGTTCTTGTCAAGACAGCAGCCCTCAACTTTGGGGTCCCTGTGTCTGGTTGATTTTTTCATTTTCCCAAGGTCAACGCCCATGTGTGGAAGTGCCCTATGCTCTGTGGTTCTGTGTTTTACATGGTTTGGGAAAGAGGATACACTTGTGAAGATTGGCTGTTGGCCATTGACATCCCGCCCATCAGCTTAACAAGGCTCCCTTGACTCCGTGGGCTGTCCTGCCTTTCTGGTTTTTAGACTTTTTTCGCCTGGCCCTTTTGCCCCGGGGGGGGGGGCGAGAGATTTCTTTGTAGTGCTGATTTGCTCTCCCAGGTTGCTTGGTTGGCCAAAAAGGGCGTATGCGTTTTTTCCTGAATATATTCAGGAAAAAACGCATACGTCCTTTTTGGCCAACCGCATCATTATCCACATTCTGGCGCTTTTCATGTGCTATCGGGGCCATTCCGATGTACCCGTTGACATCCGTTTCCTGCAGTTCTGCCTTGCGTTCAGCCCCTCTTCGTAGCCTGACGTCAATATATTTTGGGGCGATAGTTATCGTTTAGAACTCTGCAGGTTTGGGAAGTGCAGTGCCCCTGAGCTCCATTTCCCAAGTCGCTTTTTTGTGAGTGGGACGCAACACGGCTGGATGGCTTCACGCCCTATTGTCGATCCGGGGTGGCAGGCTGAACCGCTGGTGAATTCTTCTTCGTGATGGGAAATGAGAGTGACATGTGCCCGACCAAACACCTCCAGCGAGTCTCTCATTGGTTCCCCCTCTTGCAGTTCATCCTGCGGACAAATTGCAGACGGTACGAAAGAGGCATGGAAAGGCGCCGAGTCTCCAAGTGGGGAGATTGTTAGTAAGGGGGCCTGAATGGAGAACACGAGCACCAGGAGATGAAAACTGAGGTGAGTTTCAGAAAGCTTTCCCGATCCCACGGTGTAGCATCCGCTGGGTTTCCAATGAGTGCTTTCGCTGTCGGAAGATTGCGTTGAACCTGGAGAGTTGGGACCCATGGAATGGGGAGCACGCAGGATTCCTTTCAAGGGTCTGCATTTGCTTTCCCAACCTCACCAATCGTCTCAGCCCCAAGAGTGTCCAGCCTTATGTCTTCTGCCGCTGGGGCTGTAGATGTGGTCAATCCTGGTTGCATGCCAGTCCCTGAACGCATTTTGGAAGAATTTCTCTCTGTTTTGCCCTGCTTGTTTCTTCTTTATGTTGGAAATGTATCCTCAGAATGGGTCTGAGCTGATTTTCCCTGCTGGTTTTAGGCCGCTTTACACACACTTGATGCACTTACACAGAGATATCAAGACTTAGCTTTTAAGATGCTTACTAGTCGGATAGATACTTGTGCGATGAACAGGGTCTGGTGAGTCCAGTTGATTGAGCAAGGAGTAGGTCGTGTCCATTCCATATTCGGTTTTCGGAAGGGTATCTGTGCTCATTTCAAACTCGAGTTGTATGCGTCACCCCACCTCACCTTTCCCCTGAAGCAGGCATAAGTGTGTTTTCTAAAAGCGTGACTCTGTTCTGTTTGGGGATTCAGTGCATGGGGAGCGATTTTTACATTCCCTCGATAAGTGATATCATAAGTTTCTTTTTTTGTGGGACTTATTTCACTGAGGATGATCGTACCTAAATCCACTCAGGATGCTGCTACCAGCCTCATGACGTGGATTTCATGGCTGAGTGACACTCCATTGGACCTACGTAGCACCACTTGTCCACTTGTCCACTTGTCTTTGTCCACTTGTCCACTTGGGTCTTTCCTGGGATATGAAACGTGTACCGGAGTGGAGGTTCTTGTCAAGACAGCAGCCCTCAACTTTGGGGTCCCTGTGTCTGGTTGATTTTTTCATTTTCCCAAGGTCAACGCCCATGTGTGGAAGTGCCCTATGCTCTGTGGTTCTGTGTTTTGCATGGTTTGGGAAAGAGGATACACTTGTGAAGATTGGCTGTTGGCCATTGACATCCCGCCCATCAGCTTAACAAGGCTCCCTTGACTCCGTGGGCTGTCCTGCCTTTCTGGTTTTTAGACTTTTTTCGCCTGGCCCTTTTGCCCCGGGGGGGGGGGGGGGCGAGAGATTTCTTTGTAGTGCTGATTTGCTCTCCCAGGTTGCTTGGTTGGCCAAAAAGGGCGTATGCGTTTTTTCCTGAATATATTCAGGAAAAAACGCATACGCCCTTTTTGGCCAACCGCATCATTGTCCACGTTCTGGCGCTTTTCATGTGCTATCGGGGCCATTCCGATGTACCCGTTGACATCCGTTTCCTGCAGTTCTGCCTTGCGTTCAGCGCCTCTTCGTAGCCTGACCTCAATATATTTTGGGGCGATAGTTATCGTTTAGAACTCTGCAGGTTTGGGAAGTGCAGTGCCCCTGAGCTCCATTTCCCAAGTCGCTTTTTTGTGAGTGGGACGCAACACGGCTGGATGGCTTCACGCCCTATTGTCGATCCGGGGTGGCAGGCTGAACCGCTGGTGAATTCTTCTTCGTGATGGGAAATGAGAGTGACATGTGCCCGACCAAACACCTCCAGCGAGTCTCTCATTGGTTCCCCCTCTTGCAGTTCATCCTGCGGACAAATTGCAGACGGTACGAAAGAGGCATGGAAAGGCGCCGAGTCTCCAAGTGGGGAGATTGTTAGTAAGGGGGTCTGAATGGAGAACACGAGCACCAGGAGATGAAAACTGAGGTGAGTTTCAGAAAGCTTTCCCGATCCCACGGTGTAGCATCCGCTGGGTTTCCAATGAGTGCTTTCGCTGTCGGAAGATTGCGTTGAACCTGGAGAGTTGGGACCCATGGAATGGGGAGCACGCAGGATTCCTTTCAAGGGTCTGCATTTGCTTTCCCAACCTCACCAATCGTCTCAGCCCCAAGAGTGTCCAGCCTTATGTCTTCTGCCGCTGGGGCTGTAGATGTGGTCAATCCTGGTTGCATGCCAGTCCCTGAACGCATTTTGGAAGAATTTCTCTCTGTTTTGCCCTGCTTGTTTCTTCTTTATGTTGGAAATGTATCCTCAGAATGGGTCTGAGCTGATTTTCCCTGCTGGTTTTAGGCCGCTTTACACACACTTGATGCACTTACACAGAGATATCAAGACTTAGCTTTTAAGATGCTTACTAGTCGGATAGATACTTGTGCGATGAAGAGGGTCTGGTGAGTCCAGTTGATTGAGCAAGGAGTAGGTCGTGTCCATTCCATATTCGGTTTTCGGAAGGGTATCTGTGCTCATTTCAAACTCGAGTTTTATGCGTCACCCCACCTCACCTTTCCCCTGAAGCAGGCATAAGTGTGTTTTCTAAAAGCGTGACTCTGTTCTGTTTGGGGATTCAGTGCATGGGGAGCGATTTTTACATTCCCTCGATAAGTGATATCATAAGTTTCTTTTTTTGTGGGACTTATTTCACTGAGGATGATCGTACCTAAATCCACTCAGGATGCTGCTACCAGCCTCATGACGTGGATTTCATGGCTGAGTGACACTCCATTGGACCTACGTAGCACCACTTGTCCACTTGTCCACTTGTCCACTCGTCTTTGTCCACTTGGCTCTTTCCTGAGATATGAAACGTGTACCGGAGTGGAGGTTCTTGTCAAGACAGCAGCCCTCAACTTTGGGGTCCCTGTGTCTGGTTGATTTTTTCATTTTCCCAAGGTCAACGCCCATGTGTGGAAGTGCCCTATGCTCTGTGGTTCTGTGTTTTACATGGTTTGGGAAAGAGGATACACTTGTGAAGATTGGCTGTTGGCCATTGACATCCCGCCCATCAGCTTAACAAGGCTCCCTTGACTCCGTGGGCTGTCCTGCCTTTCTGGTTTTTAGACTTTTTTCGCCTGGCCCTTTTGCCCCGGGGGGGGGGGGGCGAGAGATTTCTTTGTAGTGCTGATTTGCTCTCCCAGGTTGCTTGGTTGGCCAAAAAGGGCGTATGCGTTTTTTCCTGAATATATTCAGGAAAAAACGCATACGCCCTTTTTGGCCAACCGCATCATTGTCCACGTTCTGGCGCTTTTCATGTGCTATCGGGGCCATTCCGATGTACCCGTTGACATCCGTTTCCTGCAGTTCTGCCTTGCGTTCAGCGCCTCTTCGTAGCCTGACCTCAATATATTTTGGGGCGATAGTTATCGTTTAGAACTCTGCAGGTTTGGGAAGTGCAGTGCCCCTGAGCTCCATTTCCCAAGTCGCTTTTTTGTGAGTGGGACGCAACACGGCTGGATGGCTTCACGCCCTATTGTCGATCCGGGGTGGCAGGCTGAACCGCTGGTGAATTCTTCTTCGTGATGGGAAATGAGAGTGACATGTGCCCGACCAAACACCTCCAGCGAGTCTCTCATTGGTTCCCCCTCTTGCAGTTCATCCTGCGGACAAATTGCAGACGGTACGAAAGAGGCATGGAAAGGCGCCGAGTCTCCAAGTGGGGAGATTGTTAGTAAGGGGGCCTGAATGGAGAACACGAGCACCAGGAGATGAAAACTGAGGTGAGTTTCAGAAAGCTTTCCCGATCCCACGGTGTAGCATCCGCTGGGTTTCCAATGCGTGCTTTCGCTGTCGGAAGATTGCGTTGAACCTGGAGAGTTGGGACCCATGGAATGGGGAGCACGCAGGATTCCTTTCAAGGGTCTGCATTTGCTTTCCCAACCTCACCAATCGTCTCAGCCCCAAGAGTGTCCAGCCTTATGTCTTCTGCCGCTGGGGCTGTAGATGTGGTCAATCCTGGTTGCATGCCAGTCCCTGAACGCATTTTGGAAGAATTTCTCTCTGTTTTGCCCTGCTTGTTTCTTCTTTATGTTGGAAATGTATCCTCAGAATGGGTCTGAGCTGATTTTCCCTGCTGGTTTTAGGCCGCTTGACACACACTTGATGCACTTACACAGAGATATCAAGACTTAGCTTTTAAGATGCTTACTAGTCGGATAGATACTTGTGCGATGAACAGGGTCTGGTGAGTCCAGTTGATTGAGCAAGGAGTAGGTCGTGTCCATTCCATATTCGGTTTTCGGAAGGGTATCTGTGCTCATTTCAAACTCGAGTTTTATGCGTCACCCCACCTCACCTTTCCCCTGAAGCAGGCATAAGTGTGTTTTCTAAAAGCGTGACTCTGTTCTGTTTGGGGATTCAGTTCATGGGGAGCGATTTTTACATTCCCTCGATAAGTGATATCATAAGTTTCTTTTTTTGTGGGACTTATTTCACTGAGGATGATCGTACCTAAATCCACTCAGGATGCTGCTACCAGCCTCATGACGTGGATTTCATGGCTGAGTGACACTCCATTGGACCTACGTAGCACCACTTGTCCACTTGTCCACTTGTCTTTGTCCACTTGTCCACTTGGGTCTTTCCTGGGATATGAAACGTGTACCGGAGTGGAGGTTCTTGTCAAGACAGCAGCCCTCAACTTTGGGGTCCCTGTGTCTGGTTGATTTTTTGATTTTCCCAAGGTCAACGCCCATGTGTGGAAGTGCCCTATGCTCTGTGGTTCTGTGTTTTACATGGTTTGGGAAAGAGGATACACTTGTGAAGATTGGCTGTTGGCCATTGACATCCCGCCCATCAGCTTAACAAGGCTCCCTTGACTCCGTGGGCTGTCCTGCCTTTCTGGTTTTTAGACTTTTTTTGCCTGGCCCTTTTGCCCCTGGGGGGGCGAGAGATTTCTTTGTAGTGCTGATTTGCTCTCCCAGGTTGCTTTGTTGGCCAAAAAGGGCGTATGCGTTTTTTCCTGAATATATTCAGGAAAAAACGCATACGCCCTTTTTGGCCAACCGCATAATTGTCCACGTTCTGGCGCTTTTCATGTGCTATCGGGGCCATTCCGATGTACCCGTTGACATCCGTTTCCTGCAGTTCTGCCTTGCGTTCACCGCCTCTTCGTAGCCTGACCTCAATATATTTTGGGGCGATAGTTATCGTTTAGAACTCTGCAGGTTTGGGAAGTGCAGAGTCCCTGAGCTCCATTTCCCAAGTCGCTTTTTTGTGAGTGGGACGCAACACGGCTGGATGGCTTCACGCCCTATTGTCGATCCGGGGTGGCAGGCTGAACCTCTGGTGAATTCTTCTTCGTGATGGGAAATGAGAGTGAGATGTGCCCGACCAAACACCTCCAGCGAGTCTCTCATTGGTTCCCCCTCTTGCAGTTCATCCTGCGGACAAATTGCAGACGGTACGAAAGAGGCATGGAAAGGCGCCGAGTCTCCAAGTGGGGAGATTGTTAGTAAGGGGGCCTGAATGGAGAACACGAGCACCAGGAGATGAAAACTGAGGTGAGTTTCAGAAAGCTTTCCCGATCCCACGGTGTAGCATCCGCTGGGTTTCCAATGAGTGCTTTCGCTGTCGGAAGATTGCGTTGAACCTGGAGAGTTGGGACCCATGGAATGGGGAGCACGCAGGATTCCTTTCAAGGGTCTGCATTTGCTTTCCCAACCTCACCCATCGTCTCAGCCCCAAGAGTGTCCAGCCTTATGTCTTCTGCCGCTGGGGCTGTAGATGTGGTCAATCCTGGTTGCATGCCAGTCCCTGAACGCATTTTGGAAGAATTTCTCTCTGTTTTGCCCTGCTTGTTTCTTCTTTATGTTGGAAATGTATCCTCAGAATGGGTCTGAGCTGATTTTCCCTGCTGGTTTTAGGCCGCTTGACACACACTTGATGCACTTACACAGAGATATCAAGACTTAGCTTTTAAGATGCTTACTAGTCGGATAGATACTTGTGCGATGAAGAGGGTCTGGTGAGTCCAGTTGATTGAGCAAGGAGTAGGTCGTGTCCATTCCATATTCGGTTTTCGGAAGGGTATCTGTGCTCATTTCAAACTCGAGTTTTATGCGTCACCCCACCTCACCTTTCCCCTGAAGCAGGCATAAGTGTGTTTTCTAAAAGCGTGACTCTGTTCTGTTTGGGGATTCAGTGCATGGGGAGCGATTTTTACATTCCCTCGATAAGTGATATCATAAGTTTCTTTTTTTGTGGGACTTATTTCACTGAGGATGATCGTACCTAAATCCACTCAGGATGCTGCTACCAGCCTCATGACGTGGATTTCATGGCTGAGTGACACTCCATTGGACCTACGTAGCACCACTTGTCCACTTGTCCACTTGTCTTTGTCCACTTGTCCACTTGGCTCTTTCCTGGGATATGAAACGTGTACCGGAGTGGAGGTTCTTGTCAAGACAGCAGCCCTCAACTTTGGGGTCCCTGTGTCTGGTTGATTTTTTGATTTTCCCAAGGTCAACGCCCATGTGTGGAAGTGCCCTATGCTCTGTGGTTCTGTGTTTTACATGGTTTGGGAAAGAGGATACACTTGTGAAGATTGGCTGTTGGCCATTGACATCCCGCCCATCAGCTTAACAAGCCTCCCTTGACTCCGTGGGCTGTCCTGCCTTTCTGGTTTTTAGACTTTTTTCGCCTGGCCCTTTTGCCCCGGGGGGGGGCGAGAGATTTCTTTGTAGTGCTGATTTGCTCTCCCAGGTTGCTTGGTTGGCCAAAAAGGGCGTATGCGTTTTTTCCTGAATATATTCAGGAAAAAACGCATACGCCCTTTTTGGCCAACCGCATCATTGTCCACGTTCTGGCGCTTTTCATGTGCTATCGGGGCCATTCCGATGTACCCGTTGACATCCGTTTCCTGCAGTTCTGCCTTGCGTTCACCGCCTCTTCGTAGCCTGACCTCAATATATTTTGGGGCGATAGTTATCGTTTAGAACTCTGCAGGTTTGGGAAGTGCAGTGCCCCTGAGCTCCATTTCCCAAGTCGCTTTTTTGGGAGGGGGACGCAACACGGCTCGATGGCTTCACGCCCTATTGTCGATCCGGGGTGGCAGGCTGAACCGCTGGTGAATTCTTCTTCGTGATGGGAAATGAGAGTGAGATGTGCCCGACCAAACACCTCCAGCGAGTCTCTCATTGGTTCCCCCTCTTGCAGTTCATCCTGCGGACAAATTGCAGACGGTACGAAAGAGGCATGGAAAGGCGCCGAGTCTCCAAGTGGGGAGATTGTTAGTAAGGGGGCCTGAATGGAGAACACGAGCACCAGGAGATGAAAACTGAGGTGAGTTTCAGAAAGCTTTCCCGATCCCACGGTGTAGCATCCGCTGGGTTTCCAATGAGTGCTTTCGCTGTCGGAAGATTGCGTTGAACCTGGAGAGTTGGGACCCATGGAATGGGGAGCACGCAGGATTCCTTTCAAGGGTCTGCATTTGCTTTCCCAACCTCACCAATCGTCTCAGCCCCAAGACTGTCCAGCGTTATGTCTTCTGCCGCTGGGGCTGTAGATGTGGTCAATCCTGGTTGCATGCCAGTCCCTGAACGCATTTTGGAAGAATTTCTCTCTGTTTTGCCCTGCTTGTTTCTTCTTTATGTTGGAAATGTATCCTCAGAATGGGTCTGAGCTGATTTTCCCTGCTGGTTTTAGGCCGCTTTACACACACTTGATGCACTTACACAGAGATATCAAGACTTAGCTTTTAAGATGCTTACTAGTCGGATAGATACTTGTGCGATGAACAGGGTCTGGTGAGTCCAGTTGATTGAGCAAGGAGTAGGTCGTGTCCATTCCATATTCGGTTTTCGGAAGGGTATCTGTGCTCATTTCAAACTCGAGTTTTATGCGTCACCCCACCTCACCTTTCCCCTGAAGCAGGCATAAGTGTGTTTTCTAAAAGCGTGACTCTGTTCTGTTTGGGGATTCAGTGCATGGGGAGCGATTTTTACATTCCCTCGATAAGTGATATCATAAGTTTCTTTTTTTGTGGGACTTATTTCACTGAGGATGATCGTACCTAAATCCACTCAGGATGCTGCTACCAGCCTCATGACGTGGATTTCATGGCTGAGTGACACTCCATTGGACCTACGTAGCACCACTTGTCCACTTGTCCACTTGTCTTTGTCCACTTGTCCACTTGGCTCTTTCCTGGGATATGAAACGTGTACCGGAGTGGAGGTTCTTGTCAAGACAGCAGCCCTCAACTTTGGGGTCCCTGTGTCTGGTTGATTTTTTGATTTTCCCAAGGTCAACGCCCATGTGTGGAAGTGCCCTATGCTCTGTGGTTCTGTGTTTTACATGGTTTGGGAAAGAGGATACACTTGTGAAGATTGGCTGTTGGCCATTGACATCCCGCCCATCAGCTTAACAAGCCTCCCTTGACTCCGTGGGCTGTCCTGCCTTTCTGGTTTTTAGACTTTTTTCGCCTGGCCCTTTTGCCCCGGGGGGGGGGGGCGAGAGATTTCTTTGTAGTGCTGATTTGCTCTCCCAGGTTGCTTGGTTGGCCAAAAAGGGCGTTTGCGTTTTTTCCTGAATATATTCAGGAAAAAACGCATACGCCCTTTTTGGCCAACCGCATCATTGTCCACGTTCTGGCGCTTTTCATGTGCTATCGGGGCCATTCCGATGTACCCGTTGACATCCGTTTCCTGCAGTTCTGCCTTGCGTTCACCGCCTCTTCGTAGCCTGACCTCAATATATTTTGGGGCGATAGTTATCGTTTAGAACTCTGCAGGTTTGGGAAGTGCAGTGCCCCTGAGCTCCATTTCCCAAGTCGCTTTTTTGGGAGGGGGACGCAACACGGCTCGATGGCTTCACGCCCTATTGTCGATCCGGGGTGGCAGGCTGAACCGCTGGTGAATTCTTCTTCGTGATGGGAAATGAGAGTGAGATGTGCCCGACCAAACACCTCCAGCGAGTCTCTCATTGGTTCCCCCTCTTGCAGTTCATCCTGCGGACAAATTGCAGACGGTACGAAAGAGGCATGGAAAGGCGCCGAGTCTCCAAGTGGGGAGATTGTTAGTAAGGGGGCCTGAATGGAGAACACGAGCACCAGGAGATGAAAACTGAGGTGAGTTTCAGAAAGCTTTCCCGATCCCACGGTGTAGCATCCGCTGGGTTTCCAATGAGTGCTTTCGCTGTCGGAAGATTGCGTTGAACCTGGAGAGTTGGGACCCATGGAATGGGGAGCACGCAGGATTCCTTTCAAGGGTCTGCATTTGCTTTCCCAACCTCACCAATCGTCTCAGCCCCAAGACTGTCCAGCGTTATGTCTTCTGCCGCTGGGGCTGTAGATGTGGTCAATCCTGGTTGCATGCCAGTCCCTGAACGCATTTTGGAAGAATTTCTCTCTGTTTTGCCCTGCTTGTTTCTTCTTTATGTTGGAAATGTATCCTCAGAATGGGTCTGAGCTGATTTTCCCTGCTGGTTTTAGGCCGCTTTACACACACTTGATGCACTTACACAGAGATATCAAGACTTAGCTTTTAAGATGCTTACTAGTCGGATAGATACTTGTGCGATGAAGAGGGTCTGGTGAGTCCAGTTGATTGAGCAAGGAGTAGGTCGTGTCCATTCCATATTCGGTTTTCGGAAGGGTATCTGTGCTCATTTCAAACTCGAGTTTTATGCGTCACCCCACCTCACCTTTCCCCTGAAGCAGGCATAAGTGTGTTTTCTAAAAGCGTGACTCTGTTCTGTTTGGGGATTCAGTGCATGGGGAGCGATTTTTACATTCCCTCGATAAGTGATATCATAAGTTTCTTTTTTTGTGGGACTTATTTCACTGAGGATGATCGTACCTAAATCCACTCAGGATGCTGCTACCAGCCTCATGACGTGGATTTCATGGCTGAGTGACACTCCATTGGACCTACGTAGCACCACTTGTCCACTTGTCCACTTGTCCACTCGTCTTTGTCCACTTGGCTCTTTCCTGGGATATGAAACGTGTACCGGAGTGGAGGTTCTTGTCAAGACAGCAGCCCTCAACTTTGGGGTCCCTGTGTCTGGTTGATTTTTTCATTTTCCCAAGGTCAACGCCCATGTGTGGAAGTGCCCTATGCTCTGTGGTTCTGTGTTTTACATGGTTTGGGAAAGAGGATACACTTGTGAAGATTGGCTGTTGGCCATTGACATCCCGCCCATCAGCTTAACAAGGCTCCCTTGACTCCGTGGCCTGTCCTGCCTTTCTGGTTTTTAGACTTTTTTCGCCTGGCCCTTTTGCCCTGGGGGGGGGGCGAGAGATTTCTTTGTAGTGCTGATTTGCTCTCCCAGGTTGCTTGGTTGGCCAAAAAGGGCGTATGCGTTTTTTCCTGAATATATTCAGGAAAAAACGCATACGTCCTTTTTGGCCAACCGCATCATTATCCACATTCTGGCGCTTTTCATGTGCTATCGGGGCCATTCCGATGTACCCGTTGACATCCGTTTCCTGCAGTTCTGCCTTGCGTTCAGCGCCTCTTCGTAGCCTGACCTCAATATATTTTGGGGCGATAGTTATCGTTTAGAACTCTGCAGGTTTGGGAAGTGCAGTGCCCCTGACCTCCATTTCCCAAGTCGCTTTTTTGTGAGTGGGACGCAACACGGCTGGATGGCTTCACGCCCTATTGTCGATCCGGGGTGGCAGGCTGAACCGCTGGTGAATTCTTCTTCGTGATGGGAAATGAGAGTGACATGTGCCCGACCAAACACCTCCAGCGAGTCTCTCATTGGTTCCCCCTCTTGCAGTTCATCCTGCGGACAAATTGCAGACGGTACGAAAGAGGCATGGAAAGGCGCCGAGTCTCCAAGTGGGGAGATTGTTAGTAAGGGGGCCTGAATGGAGAACACGAGCACCAGGAGATGAAAACTGAGGTGAGTTTCAGAAAGCTTTCCCGATCCCACGGTGTAGCATCCGCTGGGTTTCCAATGAGTGCTTTCGCTGTCGGAAGATTGCGTTGAACCTGGAGAGTTGGGACCCATGGAATGGGGAGCACGCAGGATTCCTTTCAAGGGTCTGCATTTGCTTTCCCAACCTCACCAATCGTCTCAGCCCCAAGAGTGTCCAGCCTTATGTCTTCTGCCGCTGGGGCTGTAGATGTGGTCAATCCTGGTTGCATGCCAGTCCCTGAACGCATTTTGGAAGAATTTCTCTCTGTTTTGCCCTGCTTGTTTCTTCTTTATGTTGGAAATGTATCCTCAGAATGGGTCTGAGCTGATTTTCCCTGCTGGTTTTAGGCCGCTTTACACACACTTGATGCACTTACACAGAGATATCAAGACTTAGCTTTTAAGATGCTTACTAGTCGGATAGATACTTGTGCGATGAACAGGGTCTGGTGAGTCCAGTTGATTGAGCAAGGAGTAGGTCGTGTCCATTCCATATTCGGTTTTCGGAAGGGTATCTGTGCTCATTTCAAACTCGAGTTGTATGCGTCACCCCACCTCACCTTTCCCCTGAAGCAGGCATAAGTGTGTTTTCTAAAAGCGTGACTCTGTTCTGTTTGGGGATTCAGTGCATGGGGAGCGATTTTTACATTCCCTCGATAAGTGATATCATAAGTTTCTTTTTTTGTGGGACTTATTTCACTGAGGATGATCGTACCTAAATCCACTCAGGATGCTGCTACCAGCCTCATGACGTGGATTTCATGGCTGAGTGACACTCCATTGGACCTACGTAGCACCACTTGTCCACTTGTCCACTTGTCTTTGTCCACTTGTCCACTTGGGTCTTTCCTGGGATATGAAACGTGTACCGGAGTGGAGGTTCTTGTCAAGACAGCAGCCCTCAACTTTGGGGTCCCTGTGTCTGGTTGATTTTTTCATTTTCCCAAGGTCAACGCCCATGTGTGGAAGTGCCCTATGCTCTGTGGTTCTGTGTTTTGCATGGTTTGGGAAAGAGGATACACTTGTGAAGATTGGCTGTTGGCCATTGACATCCCGCCCATCAGCTTAACAAGGCTCCCTTGACTCCGTGGGCTGTCCTGCCTTTCTGGTTTTTAGACTTTTTTCGCCTGGCCCTTTTGCCCCGGGGGGGGGGGGGGGGGAGAGATTTCTTTGTAGTGCTGATTTGCTCTCCCAGGTTGCTTGGTTGGCCAAAAAGGGCGTATGCGTTTTTTCCTGAATATATTCAGGAAAAAACGCATACGCCCTTTTTGGCCAACCGCATCATTGTCCACGTTCTGGCGCTTTTCATGTGCTATCGGGGCCATTCCGATGTACCCGTTGACATCCGTTTCCTGCAGTTCTGCCTTGCGTTCAGCGCCTCTTCGTAGCCTGACCTCAATATATTTTGGGGCGATAGTTATCGTTTAGAACTCTGCAGGTTTGGGAAGTGCAGTGCCCCTGAGCTCCATTTCCCAAGTCGCTTTTTTGTGAGTGGGACGCAACACGGCTGGATGGCTTCACGCCCTATTGTCGATCCGGGGTGGCAGGCTGAACCGCTGGTGAATTCTTCTTCGTGATGGGAAATGAGAGTGACATGTGCCCGACCAAACACCTCCAGCGAGTCTCTCATTGGTTCCCCCTCTTGCAGTTCATCCTGCGGACAAATTGCAGACGGTACGAAAGAGGCATGGAAAGGCGCCGAGTCTCCAAGTGGGGAGATTGTTAGTAAGGGGGTCTGAATGGAGAACACGAGCACCAGGAGATGAAAACTGAGGTGAGTTTCAGAAAGCTTTCCCGATCCCACGGTGTAGCATCCGCTGGGTTTCCAATGAGTGCTTTCGCTGTCGGAAGATTGCGTTGAACCTGGAGAGTTGGGACCCATGGAATGGGGAGCACGCAGGATTCCTTTCAAGGGTCTGCATTTGCTTTCCCAACCTCACCAATCGTCTCAGCCCCAAGAGTGTCCAGCCTTATGTCTTCTGCCGCTGGGGCTGTAGATGTGGTCAATCCTGGTTGCATGCCAGTCCCTGAACGCATTTTGGAAGAATTTCTCTCTGTTTTGCCCTGCTTGTTTCTTCTTTATGTTGGAAATGTATCCTCAGAATGGGTCTGAGCTGATTTTCCCTGCTGGTTTTAGGCCGCTTTACACACACTTGATGCACTTACACAGAGATATCAAGACTTAGCTTTTAAGATGCTTACTAGTCGGATAGATACTTGTGCGATGAAGAGGGTCTGGTGAGTCCAGTTGATTGAGCAAGGAGTAGGTCGTGTCCATTCCATATTCGGTTTTCGGAAGGGTATCTGTGCTCATTTCAAACTCGAGTTGTATGCGTCACCCCACCTCACCTTTCCCCTGAAGCAGGCATAAGTGTGTTTTCTAAAAGCGTGACTCTGTTCTGTTTGGGGATTCAGTGCATGGGGAGCGATTTTTACATTCCCTCGATAAGTGATATCATAAGTTTCTTTTTTTGTGGGACTTATTTCACTGAGGATGATCGTACCTAAATCCACTCAGGATGCTGCTACCAGCCTCATGACGTGGATTTCATGGCTGAGTGACACTCCATTGGACCTACGTAGCACCACTTGTCCACTTGTCCACTTGTCCACTCGTCTTTGTCCACTTGGCTCTTTCCTGAGATATGAAACGTGTACCGGAGTGGAGGTTCTTGTCAAGACAGCAGCCCTCAACTTTGGGGTCCCTGTGTCTGGTTGATTTTTTCATTTTCCCAAGGTCAACGCCCATGTGTGGAAGTGCCCTATGCTCTGTGGTTCTGTGTTTTACATGGTTTGGGAAAGAGGATACACTTGTGAAGATTGGCTGTTGGCCATTGACATCCCGCCCATCAGCTTAACAAGGCTCCCTTGACTCCGTGGGCTGTCCTGCCTTTCTGGTTTTTAGACTTTTTTCGCCTGGCCCTTTTGCCCCGGGGGGGGGGGGGCGAGAGATTTCTTTGTAGTGCTGATTTGCTCTCCCAGGTTGCTTGGTTGGCCAAAAAGGGCGTATGCGTTTTTTCCTGAATATATTCAGGAAAAAACGCATACGCCCTTTTTGGCCAACCGCATCATTGTCCACGTTCTGGCGCTTTTCATGTGCTATCGGGGCCATTCCGATGTACCCGTTGACATCCGTTTCCTGCAGTTCTGCCTTGCGTTCAGCGCCTCTTCGTAGCCTGACCTCAATATATTTTGGGGCGATAGTTATCGTTTAGAACTCTGCAGGTTTGGGAAGTGCAGTGCCCCTGAGCTCCATTTCCCAAGTCGCTTTTTTGTGAGTGGGACGCAACACGGCTGGATGGCTTCACGCCCTATTGTCGATCCGGGGTGGCAGGCTGAACCGCTGGTGAATTCTTCTTCGTGATGGGAAATGAGAGTGACATGTGCCCGACCAAACACCTCCAGCGAGTCTCTCATTGGTTCCCCCTCTTGCAGTTCATCCTGCGGACAAATTGCAGACGGTACGAAAGAGGCATGGAAAGGCGCCGAGTCTCCAAGTGGGGAGATTGTTAGTAAGGGGGCCTGAATGGAGAACACGAGCACCAGGAGATGAAAACTGAGGTGAGTTTCAGAAAGCTTTCCCGATCCCACGGTGTAGCATCCGCTGGGTTTCCAATGCGTGCTTTCGCTGTCGGAAGATTGCGTTGAACCTGGAGAGTTGGGACCCATGGAATGGGGAGCACGCAGGATTCCTTTCAAGGGTCTGCATTTGCTTTCCCAACCTCACCAATCGTCTCAGCCCCAAGAGTGTCCAGCCTTATGTCTTCTGCCGCTGGGGCTGTAGATGTGGTCAATCCTGGTTGCATGCCAGTCCCTGAACGCATTTTGGAAGAATTTCTCTCTGTTTTGCCCTGCTTGTTTCTTCTTTATGTTGGAAATGTATCCTCAGAATGGGTCTGAGCTGATTTTCCCTGCTGGTTTTAGGCCGCTTTACACACACTTGATGCACTTACACAGAGATATCAAGACTTAGCTTTTAAGATGCTTACTAGTCGGATAGATACTTGTGCGATGAACAGGGTCTGGTGAGTCCAGTTGATTGAGCAAGGAGTAGGTCGTGTCCATTCCATATTCGGTTTTCGGAAGGGTATCTGTGCTCATTTCAAACTCGAGTTTTATGCGTCACCCCACCTCACCTTTCCCCTGAAGCAGGCATAAGTGTGTTTTCTAAAAGCGTGACTCTGTTCTGTTTGGGGATTCAGTGCATGGGGAGCGATTTTTACATTCCCTCGATAAGTGATATCATAAGTTTCTTTTTTTGTGGGACTTATTTCACTGAGGATGATCGTACCTAAATCCACTCAGGATGCTGCTACCAGCCTCATGACGTGGATTTCATGGCTGAGTGACACTCCATTGGACCTACGTAGCACCACTTGTCCACTTGTCCACTTGTCTTTGTCCACTTGTCCACTCGTCTTTGTCCACTTGGCTCTTTCCTGGGATATGAAACGTGTACCGGAGTGGAGGTTCTTGTCAAGACAGCAGCCCTCAACTTTGGGGTCCCTGTGTCTGGTTGATTTTTTGATTTTCCCAAGGTCAACGCCCATGTGTGGAAGTGCCCTATGCTCTGTGGTTCTGTGTTTTACATGGTTTGGGAAAGAGGATACACTTGTGAAGATTGGCTGTTGGCCATTGACATCCCGCCCATCAGCTTAACAAGGCTCCCTTGACTCCGTGGGCTGTCCTGCCTTTCTGGTTTTTAGACTTTTTTCGCCTGGCCCTTTTGCCCCGGGGGGGGGGGCGAGAGATTTCTTTGTAGTGCTGATTTGCTCTCCCAGGTTGCTTGGTTGGCCAAAAAGGGCGTATGCGTTTTTTCCTGAATATATTCAGGAAAAAACGCATACGCCCTTTTTGGACAACCGCATCATTGTCCACGTTCTGGCGCTTTTCATGTGCTATCGGGGCCATTCCGATGTACCCGTTGACATCCGTTTCCTGCAGTTCTGCCTTGCATTCAGCGCCTCTTCGTAGCCTGACGTCAATATATTTTGGGGCGATAGTTATCGTTTAGAACTCTGCAGGTTTGGGAAGTGCAGTGCCCCTGAGCTCCATTTCCCAAGTCGCTTTTTTGTGAGTGGGACGCAACACGGCTGGATGGCTTCACGCCCTATTGTCGATCCGGGGTGGCAGGCTGAACCTCTGGTGAATTCTTCTTCGTGATGGGAAATGAGAGTGACATGTGCCCGACCAAACACCTCCAGCGAGTCTCTCATTGGTTCCCCCTCTTGCAGTTCATCCTGCGGACAAATTGCAGACGGTACGAAAGAGGCATGGAAAGGCGCCGAGTCTCCAAGTGGGGAGATTGTTAGTAAGGGGGCCTGAATGGAGAACACGAGCACCAGGAGATGAAAACTGAGGTGAGTTTCAGAAAGCTTTCCCGATCCCACGGTGTAGCATCCGCTGGGTTTCCAATGAGTGCTTTCGCTGTCGGAAGATTGCGTTGAACCTGGAGAGTTGGGACCCATGGAATGGGGAGCACGCAGGATTCCTTTCAAGGGTCTGCATTTGCTTTCCCAACCTCACCAATCGTCTCAGCCCCAAGAGTGTCCAGCCTTATGTCTTCTGCCGCTGGGGCTGTAGATGTGGTCAATCCTGGTTGCATGCCAGTCCCTGAACGCATTTTGGAAGAATTTCTCTCTGTTTTGCCCTGCTTGTTTCTTCTTTATGTTGGAAATGTATCCTCAGAATGGGTCTGAGCTGATTTTCCCTGCTGGTTTTAGGCCGCTTTACACACACTTGATGCACTTACACAGAGATATCAAGACTTAGCTTTTAAGATGCTTACTAGTCGGATAGATACTTGTGCGATGAACAGGGTCTGGTGAGTCCAGTTGATTGAGCAAGGAGTAGGTCGTGTCCATTCCATATTCGGTTTTCGGAAGGGTATCTGTGCTCATTTCAAACTCGAGTTTTATGCGTCACCCCCACCTCACCTTTCCCCTGAAGCAGGCATAAGTGTGTTTTCTAAAAGCGTGACTCTGTTCTGTTTGGGGATTCAGTGCATGGGGAGCGATTTTTACATTCCCTCGATAAGTGATATCATAAGTTTCTTTCTTTCTGGGACTTATTTCACTGAGGATGATCGTACCTAAATCCACTCAGGATGCTGCTACCAGCCTCATGACGTGGATTTCATGGCTGAGTGACACTCCATTGGACCTACGTAGCACCACTTGTCCACTTGTCCACTTGTCTTTGTCCACTTGTCCACTTGGCTCTTTCCTGGGATATGAAACGTGTACCGGAGTGGAGGTTCTTGTCAAGACAGCAGCCCTCAACTTTGGGGTCCCTGTGTCTGGTTGATTTTTTCATTTTCCCAAGGTCAACGCCCATGTGTGGAAGTGCCCTATGCTCTGTGGTTCTGTGTTTTACATGGTTTGGGAAAGAGGATACACTTGTGAAGATTGGCTGTTGGCCATTGGCATCCCGCCCATCAGCTTAACAAGGCTCCCTTGACTCCGTGGGCTGTCCTGCCTTTCTGGTTTTTAGACTTTTTTCGCCTGGCCCTTTTGCCCCGGGGGGGGGCGAGAGATTTCTTTGTAGTGCTGATTTGCTCTCCCAGGTTGCTTGGTTGGCCAAAAAGGGCGTATGCGTTTTTTCCTGAATATATTCAGGAAAAAACGCATACGCCCTTTTTGGCCAACCGCATCATTGTCCACGTTCTGGCGCTTTTCATGTGCTATCGGGGCCATTCCGATGTACCCGTTGACATCCGTTTCCTGCAGTTCTGCCTTGCGTTCAGCGCCTCTTCGTAGCCTGACCTCAATATATTTTGGGGCGATAGTTATCGTTTAGAACTCTGCAGGTTTGGGAAGTGCAGTGCCCCTGAGCTCCATTTCCCAAGTCGCTTTTTTGGGAGTGGGACGCAACACGGCTGGATGGCTTCACGCCCTATTGTCGATCCGGGGTGGCAGGCTGAACCTCTGGTGAATTCTTCTTCGTGATGGGAAATGAGAGTGACATGTGCCCGACCAAACACCTCCAGCGAGTCTCTCATTGGTTCCCCCTCTTGCAGTTCATCCTGCGGACAAATTGCAGACGGTACGAAAGAGGCATGGAAAGGCGCCGAGTCTCCAAGTGGGGAGATTGTTAGTAAGGGGGCCTGAATGGAGAACACGAGCACCAGGAGATGAAAACTGAGGTGAGTTTCAGAAAGCTTTCCCGATCCCACGGTGTAGCATCCGCTGGGTTTCCAATGAGTGCTTTCGCTGCCGGAAGATTGCGTTGAACCTGGAGAGTTGGGACCCATGGAATGGGGAGCACGCAGGATTCCTTTCAAGGGTCTGCATTTGCTTTCCCAACCTCACCAATCGTCTCAGCCCCAAGACTGTCCAGCGTTATGTCTTCTGCCGCTGGGGCTGTAGATGTGGTCAATCCTGGTTGCATGCCAGTCCCTGAACGCATTTTGGAAGAATTTCTCTCTGTTTTGCCCTGCTTCTTTCTTCTTTATGTTGGAAATGTATCCTCAGAATGGGTCTGAGCTGATTTTCCCTGCTGGTTTTAGGCCGCTTTACACACACTTGATGCACTTACACAGAGATATCAAGACTTAGCTTTTAAGATGCTTACTAGTCGGATAGATACTTGTGCGATGAACAGGGTCTGGTGAGTCCAGTTGATTGAGCAAGGAGTAGGTCGTGTCCATTCCATATTCGGTTTTCGGAAGGGTATCTGTGCTCATTTCAAACTCGAGTTTTATGCGTCACCCCACCTCACCTTTCCCCTGAAGCAGGCATAAGTGTGTTTTCTAAAAGCGTGACTCTGTTCTGTTTGGGGATTCAGTGCATGGGGAGCGATTTTTACATTCCCTCGATAAGTGATATCATAAGTTTCTTTCTTTCTGGGACTTATTTCACTGAGGATGATCGTACCTAAATCCACTCAGGATGCTGCTACCAGCCTCATGACGTGGATTTCATGGCTGAGTGACACTCCATTGGACCTACGTAGCACCACTTGTCCACTTGTCCACTTGTCTTTGTCCACTTGTCCACTTGGCTCTTTCCTGGGATATGAAACGTGTACCGGAGTGGAGGTTCTTGTCAAGACAGCAGCCCTCAACTTTGGGGTCCCTGTGTCTGGTTGATTTTTTGATTTTCCCAAGGTCAACGCCCATGTGTGGAAGTGCCCTATGCTCTGTGGTTCTGTGTTTTACATGGTTTGGGAAAGAGGATACACTTGTGAAGATTGGCTGTTGGCCATTGACATCCCGCCCATCAGCTTAACAAGGCTCCCTTGACTCCGTGGGCTGTCCTGCCTTTCTGGTTTTTAGACTTTTTTCGCCTGGCCCTTTTGCCCCGGGGGGGGGCGAGAGATTTCTTTGTAGTGCTGATTTGCTCTCCCAGGTTGCTTGGTTGGCCAAAAAGGGCGTATGCGTTTTTTCCTGAATATATTCAGGAAAAAACGCATACGCCCTTTTTGGCCAACCGCATCATTGTCCACGTTCTGGCGCTTTTCATGTGCTATCGGGGCCATTCCGATGTACCCGTTGACATCCGTTTCCTGCAGTTCTGCCTTGCGTTCAGCGCCTCTTCGTAGCCTGACCTCAATATATTTTGGGGCGATAGTTATCGTTTAGAACTCTGCAGGTTTGGGAAGTGCAGTGCCCCTGAGCTCCATTTCCCAAGTCGCTTTTTTGGGAGGGGGACGCAACACGGCTGGATGGCTTCACGCCCTATTGTCGATCCGGGGTGGCAGGCTGAACCTCTGGTGAATTCTTCTTCGTGATGGGAAATGAGAGTGACATGTGCCCGACCAAACACCTCCAGCGAGTCTCTCATTGGTTCCCCCTCTTGCAGTTCATCCTGCGGACAAATTGCAGACGGTACGAAAGAGGCATGGAAAGGCGCCGAGTCTCCAAGTGGGGAGATTGTTAGTAAGGGGGCCTGAATGGAGAACACGAGCACCAGGAGATGAAAACTGAGGTGAGTTTCAGAAAGCTTTCCCGATCCCACGGTGTAGCATCCGCTGGGTTTCCAATGAGTGCTTTCGCTGCCGGAAGATTGCGTTGAACCTGGAGAGTTGGGACCCATGGAATGGGGAGCACGCAGGATTCCTTTCAAGGGTCTGCATTTGCTTTCCCAACCTCACCAATCGTCTCAGCCCCAAGACTGTCCAGCGTTATGTCTTCTGCCGCTGGGGCTGTAGATGTGGTCAATCCTGGTTGCATGCCAGTCCCTGAACGCATTTTGGAAGAATTTCTCTCTGTTTTGCCCTGCTTCTTTCTTCTTTATGTTGGAAATGTATCCTCAGAATGGGTCTGAGCTGATTTTCCCTGCTGGTTTTAGGCCGCTTTACACACACTTGATGCACTTACACAGAGATATCAAGACTTAGCTTTTAAGATGCTTACTAGTCGGATAGATACTTGTGCGATGAACAGGGTCTGGTGAGTCCAGTTGATTGAGCAAGGAGTAGGTCGTGTCCATTCCATATTCGGTTTTCGGAAGGGTATCTGTGCTCATTTCAAACTCGAGTTTTATGCGTCACCCCACCTCACCTTTCCCCTGAAGCAGGCATAAGTGTGTTTTCTAAAAGCGTGACTCTGTTCTGTTTGGGGATTCAGTGCATGGGGAGCGATTTTTACATTCCCTCGATAAGTGATATCATAAGTTTCTTTCTTTCTGGGACTTATTTCACTGAGGATGATCGTACCTAAATCCACTCAGGATGCTGCTACCAGCCTCATGACGTGGATTTCATGGCTGAGTGACACTCCATTGGACCTACGTAGCACCACTTGTCCACTTGTCCACTTGTCTTTGTCCACTTGTCCACTCGTCTTTGTCCACTTGGCTCTTTCCTGGGATATGAAACGTGTACCGGAGTGGAGGTTCTTGTCAAGACAGCAGCCCTCAACTTTGGGGTCCCTGTGTCTGGTTGATTTTTTCATTTTCCCAAGGTCAACGCCCATGTGTGGAAGTGCCCTATGCTCTGTGGTTCTGTGTTTTACATGGTTTGGGAAAGAGGATACACTTGTGAAGATTGGCTGTTGGCCATTGACATCCCGCCCATCAGCTTAACAAGGCTCCCTTGACTCCGTGGGCTGTCCTGCCTTTCTGGTTTTTAGACTTTTTTCGCCTGGCCCTTTTGCCCCGGGTGGGGCGAGAGATTTCTTTGTAGTGCTGATTTGCTCTCCCAGGTTGCTTGGTTGGCCAAAAAGGGCGGATGCGTTTTTTCCTGAATATATTCAGGAAAAAACGCATCCGCCCTTTTTGGCCAACCGCATCATTGTCCACGTTCTGGCGCTTTTCATGTGCTATCGGGGCCATTCCGATGTACCCGTTGACATCCGTTTCCTGCAGTTCTGCCTTGCGTTCAGCGCCTCTTCGTAGCCTGACCTCAATATATTTTGGGGCGATAGTTATCGTTTAGAACTCTGCAGGTTTGGGAAGTGCAGTGCCCCTGAGCTCCATTTCGCAAGTCGCTTTTTTGGGAGTGGGACGCAACACGGCTGGATGGCTTCACGCCCTATTGTCGATCCGGGGTGGCAGGCTGAACCGCTGGTGAATTCTTCTTCGTGATGGGAAATGAGAGTGACATGTGCCCGACCAAACACCTCCAGCGAGTCTCTCATTGGTTCCCCCTCTTGCAGTTCATCCTGCGGACAAATTGCAGACGGTACGAAAGAGGCATGGAAAGGCGCCGAGTCTCCAAGTGGGGAGATTGTTAGTAAGGGGGCCTGAATGGAGAACACGAGCACCAGGAGATGAAAACTGAGGTGAGTTTCAGAAAGCTTTCCCGATCCCACGGTGTAGCATCCGCTGGGTTTCCAATGAGTGCTTTCGCTGTCGGAAGATTGCGTTGAACCTGGAGAGTTGGGACCCATGGAATGGGGAGCACGCAGGATTCCTTTCAAGGGTCTGCATTTGCTTTCCCAACCTCACCAATCGTCTCAGCCCCAAGAGTGTCCAGCCTTATGTCTTCTGCCGCTGGGGCTGTAGATGTGGTCAATCCTGGTTGCATGCCAGTCCCTGAACGCATTTTGGAACAATTTCTCTCTGTTTTGCCCTGCTTCTTTCTTCTTTATGTTGGAAATGTATCCTCAGAATGGGTCTGAGCTGATTTTCCCTGCTGGTTTTAGGCCGCTTTACACACACTTGATGCACTTACACAGAGATATCAAGACTTAGCTTTTAAGATGCTTACTAGTCGGATAGATACTTGTGCGATGAACAGGGTCTGGTGAGTCCAGTTGATTGAGCAAGGAGTAGGTCGTGTCCATTCCATATTCGGTTTTCGGAAGGGTATCTGTGCTCATTTCAAACTCGAGTTTTATGCGTCACCCCACCTCACCTTTCCCCTGAAGCAGGCATAAGTGTGTTTTCTAAAAGCGTGACTCTGTTCTGTTTGGGGATTCAGTGCATGGGGAGCGATTTTTACATTCCCTCGATAAGTGATATCATAAGTTTCTTTTTTTGTGGGACTTATTTCACTGAGGATGATCGTACCTAAATCCACTCAGGATGCTGCTACCAGCCTCATGACGTGGATTTCATGGCTGAGTGACACTCCATTGGACCTACGTAGCACCACTTGTCCACTTGTCCACTTGTCTTTGTCCACTTGTCCACTCGTCTTTGTCCACTTGGGTCTTTCCTGGGATATGAAACGTGTACCGGAGTGGAGGTTCTTGTCAAGACAGCAGCCCTCAACTTTGGGGTCCCTGTGTCTGGTTGATTTTTTCATTTTCCCAAGGTCAACGCCCATGTGTGGAAGTGCCCTATGCTCTGTGGTTCTGTGTTTTACATGGTTTGGGAAAGAGGATACATTTGTGAAGATTGGCTGTTGGCCATTGACATCCCGCCCATCAGCTTAACAAGGCTCCCTTGACTCCGTGGGCTGTCCTGCCTTTCTGGTTTTTAGACTTTTTTCGCCTGGCCCTTTTGCCCCGGGTGGGGCGAGAGATTTCTTTGTAGTGCTGATTTGCTCTCCCAGGTTGCTTGGTTGGCCAAAAAGGGCGTATGCGTTTTTTCCTGAATATATTCAGGAAAAAACGCATCCGCCCTTTTTGGCCAACCGCATCATTGTCCACGTTCTGGCGCTTTTCATGTGCTATCGGGGCCATTCCGATGTACCCGTTGACATCCGTTTCCTGCAGTTCTGCCTTGCGTTCAGCGCCTCTTCGTAGCCTGACCTCAATATATTTTGGGGCGATAGTTATCGTTTAGAACTCTGCAGGTTTGGGAAGTGCAGTGCCCCTGAGCTCCATTTCCCAAGTCGCTTTTTTGGGAGTGGGACGCAACACGGCTGGATGGCTTCACGCCCTATTGTCGATCCGGGGTGGCAGGCTGAACCGCTGGTGAATTCTTCTTCGTGATGGGAAATGAGAGTGACATGTGCCCGACCAAACACCTCCAGCGAGTCTCTCATTGGTTCCCCCTCTTGCAGTTCATCCTGCGGACAAATTGCAGACGGTACGAAAGAGGCATGGAAAGGCGCCGAGTCTCCAAGTGGGGAGATTGTTAGTAAGGGGGCCTGAATGGAGAACACGAGCACCAGGAGATGAAAACTGAGGTGAGTTTCAGAAAGCTTTCCCGATCCCACGGTGTAGCATCCGCTGGGTTTCCAATGAGTGCTTTCGCTGTCGGAAGATTGCGTTGAACCTGGAGAGTTGGGACCCATGGAATGGGGAGCACGCAGGATTCCTTTCAAGGGTCTGCATTTGCTTTCCCAACCTCACCAATCGTCTCAGCCCCAAGAGTGTCCAGCCTTATGTCTTCTGCCGCTGGGGCTGTAGATGTGGTCAATCCTGGTTGCATGCCAGTCCCTGAACGCATTTTGGAAGAATTTCTCTCTGTTTTGCCCTGCTTGTTTCTTCTTTATGTTGGCAATGTATCCTCAGAATGGGTCTGAGCTGATTTTCCCTGCTGGTTTTAGGCCGCTTGACACACACTTGATGCACTTACACAGAGATATCAAGACTTAGCTTTTAAGATGCTTACTAGTCGGATAGATACTTGTGCGATGAACAGGGTCTGGTGAGTCCAGTTGATTGAGCAAGGAGTAGGTCGTGTCCATTCCATATTCGGTTTTCGGAAGGGTATCTGTGCTCATTTCAAACTCGAGTTTTATGCGTCACCCCACCTCACCTTTCCCCTGAAGCAGGCATAAGTGTGTTTTCTAAAAGCGTGACTCTGTTCTGTTTGGGGATTCAGTGCATGGGGAGCGATTTTTACATTCCCTCGATAAGTGATATCATAAGTTTCTTTTTTTGTGGGACTTATTTCACTGAGGATGATCGTACCTAAATCCACTCAGGATGCTGCTACCAGCCTCATGACGTGGATTTCATGGCTGAGTGACACTCCATTGGACCTACGTAGCACCACTTGTCCACTTGTCCACTTGTCTTTGTCCACTTGTCCACTTGGCTCTTTCCTGGGATATGAAACGTGTACCAGAGTGGAGGTTCTTGTCAAGACAGCAGCCCTCAACTTTGGGGTCCCTGTGTCTGGTTGATTTTTTCATTTTCCCAAGGTCAACGCCCATGTGTGGAAGTGCCCTATGCTCTGTGGTTCTGTGTTTTCCATGGTTTGGGAAAGAGGATACACTTGTGAAGATTGGCTGTTGGCCATTGACATCCCGCCCATCAGCTTAACAAGGCTCCCTTGACTCCGTGGGCTGTCCTGCCTTTCTGGTTTTTAGACTTTTTTCGCCTGGCCCTTTTGCCCCGGGGGGGGGGGGGGGGGCGAGAGATTTCTTTGTAGTGCTGATTTGCTCTCCCAGGTTGCTTGGTTGGCCAAAAAGGGCGTATGCGTTTTTTCCTGAATATATTCAGGAAAAAAAGCATACGCCCTTTTTGGCCAACCGCATCATTGTCCACGTTCTGGCGCTTTTCATGTGCTATCGGGGCCATTCCGATGTACCCGTTGACATCCGTTTCCTGCAATTCTGCCTTGCGTTCAACGCCTCTTCGTAGCCTGACCTCAATATATTTTGGGGCGATAGTTATCGTTTAGAACTCTGCAGGTTTGGGAAGTGCAGTGCCCCTGAGCTCCATTTCCCAAGTCGCTTTTTTGGGAGTGGGACGCAACACGGCTGGATGGCTTCACGCCCTATTGTCGATCCGGGGTGGCAGGCTGAACCTCTGGTGAATTCTTCTTCGTGATGGGAAATGAGAGTGACATGTGCCCGACCAAACACCTCCAGCGAGTCTCTCATTGGTTCCCCCTCTTGCAGTTCATCCTGCGGACAAATTGCAGACGGTACGAAAGAGGCATGGAAAGGCGCCGAGTCTCCAAGTGGGGAGATTGTTAGTAAGGGGGCCTGAATGGAGAACACGAGCACCAGGAGATGAAAACTGAGGTGAGTTTCAGAAAGCTTTCCCGATCCCACGGTGTAGCATCCGCTGGGTTTCCAATGAGTGCTTTCGCTGCCGGAAGATTGCGTTGAACCTGGAGAGTTGGGACCCATGGAATGGGGAGCACGCAGGATTCCTTTCAAGGGTCTGCATTTGCTTTCCCAACCTCACCAATCGTCTCAGCCCCAAGACTGTCCAGCGTTATGTCTTCTGCCGCTGGGGCTGTAGATGTGGTCAATCCTGGTTGCATGCCAGTCCCTGAACGCATTTTGGAAGAATTTCTCTCTGTTTTGCCCTGCTTCTTTCTTCTTTATGTTGGAAATGTATCCTCAGAATGGGTCTGAGCTGATTTTCCCTGCTGGTTTTAGGCCGCTTTACACACACTTGATGCACTTACACAGAGATATCAAGACTTAGCTTTTAAGATGCTTACTAGTCGGATAGATACTTGTGCGATGAACAGGGTCTGGTGAGTCCAGTTGATTGAGCAAGGAGTAGGTCGTGTCCATTCCATATTCGGTTTTCGGAAGGGTATCTGTGCTCATTTCAAACTCGAGTTTTATGCGTCACCCCACCTCACCTTTCCCCTGAAGCAGGCATAAGTGTGTTTTCTAAAAGCGTGACTCTGTTCTGTTTGGGGATTCAGTGCATGGGGAGCGATTTTTACATTCCCTCGATAAGTGATATCATAAGTTTCTTTCTTTCTGGGACTTATTTCACTGAGGATGATCGTACCTAAATCCACTCAGGATGCTGCTACCAGCCTCATGACGTGGATTTCATGGCTGAGTGACACTCCATTGGACCTACGTAGCACCACTTGTCCACTTGTCCACTTGTCTTTGTCCACTTGTCCACTTGGCTCTTTCCTGGGATATGAAACGTGTACCGGAGTGGAGGTTCTTGTCAAGACAGCAGCCCTCAACTTTGGGGTCCCTGTGTCTGGTTGATTTTTTCATTTTCCCAAGGTCAACGCCCATGTGTGGAAGTGCCCTATGCTCTGTGGTTCTGTGTTTTACATGGTTTGGGAAAGAGGATACACTTGTGAAGATTGGCTGTTGGCCATTGACATCCCGCCCATCAGCTTAACAAGCCTCCCTTGACTCCGTGGGCTGTCCTGCCTTTCTGGTTTTTAGACTTTTTTCGCCTGGCCCTTTTGCCCCGGGGGGGGGCGAGAGATTTCTTTGTAGTGCTGATTTGCTCTCCCAGGTTGCTTGGTTGGCCAAAAAGGGCGTATGCGTTTTTTCCTGAATATATTCAGGAAAAAACGCATACGCCCTTTTTGGCCAACCGCATCATTGTCCACGTTCTGGCGCTTTTCATGTGCTATCGGGGCCATTCCGATGTACCCGTTGACATCCGTTTCCTGCAGTTCTGCCTTGCGTTCACCGCCTCTTCGTAGCCTGACCTCAATATATTTTGGGGCGATAGTTATCGTTTAGAACTCTGCAGGTTTGGGAAGTGCAGTGCCCCTGAGCTCCATTTCCCAAGTCGCTTTTTTGGGAGGGGGACGCAACACGGCTGGATGGCTTCACGCCCTATTGTCGATCCGGGGTGGCAGGCTGAACCGCTGGTGAATTCTTCTTCGTGATGGGAAATGAGAGTGAGATGTGCCCGACGAAACACCTCCAGCGAGTCTCTCATTGGTTCCCCCTCTTGCAGTTCATCCTGCGGACAAATTGCAGACGGTACGAAAGAGGCATGGAAAGGCGCCGAGTCTCCAAGTGGGGAGATTGTTAGTAAGGGGGCCTGAATGGAGAACACGAGCACCAGGAGATGAAAACTGAGGTGAGTTTCAGAAAGCTTTCCCGATCCCACGGTGTAGCATCCGCTGGGTTTCCAATGAGTGCTTTCGCTGTCGGAAGATTGCGTTGAACCTGGAGAGTTGGGACCCATGGAATGGGGAGCACGCAGGATTCCTTTCAAGGGTCTGCATTTGCTTTCCCAACCTCACCAATCGTCTCAGCCCCAAGACTGTCCAGCGTTATGTCTTCTGCCGCTGGGGCTGTAGATGTGGTCAATCCTGGTTGCATGCCAGTCCCTGAACGCATTTTGGAAGAATTTCTCTCTGTTTTGCCCTGCTTGTTTCTTCTTTATGTTGGAAATGTATCCTCAGAATGGGTCTGAGCTGATTTTCCCTGCTGGTTTTAGGCCGCTTTACACACACTTGATGCACTTACACAGAGATATCAAGACTTAGCTTTTAAGATGCTTACTAGTCGGATAGATACTTGTGCGATGAAGAGGGTCTGGTGAGTCCAGTTGATTGAGCAAGGAGTAGGTCGTGTCCATTCCATATTCGGTTTTCGGAAGGGTATCTGTGCTCATTTCAAACTCGAGTTTTATGCGTCACCCCACCTCACCTTTCCCCTGAAGCAGGCATAAGTGTGTTTTCTAAAAGCGTGACTCTGTTCTGTTTGGGGATTCAGTGCATGGGGAGCGATTTTTACATTCCCTCGATAAGTGATATCATAAGTTTCTTTTTTTGTGGGACTTATTTCACTGAGGATGATCGTACCTAAATCCACTCAGGATGCTGCTACCAGCCTCATGACGTGGATTTCATGGCTGAGTGACACTCCATTGGACCTACGTAGCACCACTTCTGCACTTGTCCACTTGTCCACTCGTCTTTGTCCACTTGGCTCTTTCCTGGGATATGAAACGTGTACCGGAGTGGAGGTTCTTGTCAAGACAGCAGCCCTCAACTTTGGGGTCCCTGTGTCTGGTTGATTTTTTCATTTTCCCAAGGTCAACGCCCATGTGTGGAAGTGCCCTATGCTCTGTGGTTCTGTGTTTTACATGGTTTGGGAAAGAGGATACACTTGTGAAGATTGGCTGTTGGCCATTGACATCCCGCCCATCAGCTTAACAAGGCTCCCTTGACTCCGTGGGCTGTCCTGCCTTTCTGGTTTTTAGACTTTTTTCGCCTGGCCCTTTTGCCCCGGGGGGGGGGGCGAGAGATTTCTTTGTAGTGCTGATTTGCTCTCCCAGGTTGCTTGGTTGGCCAAAAAGGGCGTATGCGTTTTTTCCTGAATATATTCAGGAAAAAACGCATACGCCCTTTTTGGCCAACCGCATCATTGTCCACGTTCTGGCGCTTTTCATGTGCTATCGGGGCCATTCCGATGTACCCGTTGACATCCGTTTCCTGCAGTTCTGCCTTGCGTTCAGCGCCTCTTCGTAGCCTGACGTCAATATATTTTGGGGCGATAGTTATCGTTTAGAACTCTGCAGGTTTGGGAAGTGCAGTGCCCCTGAGCTCCATTTCCCAAGTCGCTTTTTTGTGAGTGGGACGCAACACGGCTGGATGGCTTCACGCCCTATTGTCGATCCGGGGTGGCAGGCTGAACCGCTGGTGAATTCTTCTTCGTGATGGGAAATGAGAGTGACATGTGCCCGACCAAACACCTCCAGCGAGTCTCTCATTGGTTCCCCCTCTTGCAGTTCATCCTGCGGACAAATTGCAGACGGTACGAAAGAGGCATGGAAAGGCGCCGAGTCTCCAAGTGGGGAGATTGTTAGTAAGGGGGCCTGAATGGAGAACACGAGCACCAGGAGATGAAAACTGAGGTGAGTTTCAGAAAGCTTTCCCGATCCCACGGTGTAGCATCCGCTGGGTTTCCAATGAGTGCTTTCGCTGTCGGAAGATTGCGTTGAACCTGGAGAGTTGGGACCCATGGAATGGGGAGCACGCAGGATTCCTTTCAAGGGTCTGCATTTGCTTTCCCAACCTCACCAATCGTCTCAGCCCCAAGAGTGTCCAGCCTTATGTCTTCTGCCGCTGGGGCTGTAGATGTGGTCAATCCTGGTTGCATGCCAGTCCCTGAACGCATTTTGGAAGAATTTCTCTCTGTTTTGCCCTGCTTGTTTCTTCTTTATGTTGGAAATGTATCCTCAGAATGGGTCTGAGCTGATTTTCCCTGCTGGTTTTAGGCCGCTTTACACACACTTGATGCACTTACACAGAGATATCAAGACTTAGCTTTTAAGATGCTTACTAGTCGGATAGATACTTGTGCGATGAACAGGGTCTGGTGAGTCCAGTTGATTGAGCAAGGAGTAGGTCGTGTCCATTCCATATTCGGTTTTCGGAAGGGTATCTGTGCTCATTTCAAACTCGAGTTTTATGCGTCACCCCACCTCACCTTTCCCCTGAAGCAGGCATAAGTGTGTTTTCTAAAAGCGTGACTCTGTTCTGTTTGGGGATTCCGTTCATGGGGAGCGATTTTTACATTCCCTCGATAAGTGATATCATAAGTTTCTTTTTTTGTGGGACTGATTTCACTGAGGATGATCGTACCTAAATCCACTCAGGATGCTGCTACCAGCCTCATGACGTGGATTTCATGGCTGAGTGACACTCCATTGGACCTACGTAGCACCACTTGTCCACTTGTCCACTTGTCTTTGTCCACTTGTCCACTCGTCTTTGTCCACTTGGCTCTTTCCTGGGATATGAAACGTGTACTGGAGTGGAGGTTCTTGTCAAGACAGCAGCCCTCAACTTTGGGGTCCCTGTGTCTGGTTGATTTTTTCATTTTCCCAAGGTCAACGCCCATGTGTGGAAGTGCCCTATGCTCTGTGGTTCTGTGTTTTACATGGTTTGGGAAAGAGGATACACTTGTGAAGATTGGCTGTTGGCCATTGACATCCCGCCCATCAGCTTAACAAGGCTCCCTTGACTCCGTGGGCTGTCCTGCCTTTCTGGTTTTTAGACTTTTTTCGCCTGGCCCTTTTGCCCCGGGGGGGGGGCGAGAGATTTCTTTGTAGTGCTGATTTGCTCTCCCAGGTTGCTTGGTTGGCCAAAAAGGGCGTATGCGTTTTTTCCTGAATATATTCAGGAAAAAACGCATACGCCCTTTTTGGCCAACCGCATCATTGTCCACGTTCTGGCGCTTTTCATGTGCTATCGGGGCCATTCCGATGTACCCGTTGACATCCGTTTCCTGCAGTTCTGCCTTGCGTTCAGCGCCTCTTCGTAGCCTGACCTCAATATATTTTGGGGCGATAGTTATCGTTTAGAACTCTGCAGGTTTGGGAAGTGCAGTGCCCCTGAGCTCCATTTCCCAAGTCGCTTTTTTGTGAGTGGGACGCAACACGGCTGGATGGCTTCACGCCCTATTGTCGATCCGGGGTTGCAGGCTGAACCTCTGGTGAATTCTTCTTCGTGATGGGAAATGAGAGTGACATGTGCCCGACCAAACACCTCCAGCGAGTCTCTCATTGGTTCCCCCTCTTGCAGTTCATCCTGCGGACAAATTGCAGACGGTACGAAAGAGGCATGGAAAGGCGCCGAGTCTCCAAGTGGGGAGATTGTTAGTAAGGGGGCCTGAATGGAGAACACGAGCACCAGGAGATGAAAACTGAGGTGAGTTTCAGAAAGCTTTCCCGATCCCACGGTGTAGCATCCGCTGGGTTTCCAATGAGTGCTTTCGCTGCCGGAAGATTGCGTTGAACCTGGAGAGTTGGGACCCATGGAATGGGGAGCACGCAGGATTCCTTTCAAGGGTCTGCATTTGCTTTCCCAACCTCACCAATCGTCTCAGCCCCAAGAGTGTCCAGCCTTATGTCTTCTGCCGCTGGGGCTGTAGATGTGGTCAATCCTGGTTGCATGCCAGTCCCTGAACGCATTTTGGAAGAATTTCTCTCTGTTTTGCCCTGCTTGTTTCTTCTTTATGTTGGAAATGTATCCTCAGAATGGGTCTGAGCTGATTTTCCCTGCTGGTTTTAGGCCGCTTTACACACACTTGATGCACTTACACAGAGATATCAAGACTTAGCTTTTAAGATGCTTACTAGTCGGATAGATACTTGTGCGATGAACAGGGTCTGGTGAGTCCAGTTGATTGAGCAAGGAGTAGGTCGTGTCCATTCCATATTCGGTTTTCGGAAGGGTATCTGTGCTCATTTCAAACTCGAGTTTTATGCGTCACCCCACCTCACCTTTCCCCTGAAGCAGGCATAAGTGTGTTTTCTAAAAGCGTGACTCTGTTCTGTTTGGGGATTCAGTGCATGGGGAGCGATTTTTACATTCCCTCGATAAGTGATATCATAAGTTTCTTTCTTTCTGGGACTTATTTCACTGAGGATGATCGTACCTAAATCCACTCAGGATGCTGCTACCAGCCTCATGACGTGGATTTCATGGCTGAGTGACACTCCATTGGACCTACGTAGCACCACTTGTCCACTTGTCCACTTGTCTTTGTCCACTTGTCCACTTGGCTCTTTCCTGGGATATGAAACGTGTACCGGAGTGGAGGTTCTTGTCAAGACAGCAGCCCTCAACTTTGGGGTCCCTGTGTCTGGTTGATTTTTTCATTTTCCCAAGGTCAACGCCCATGTGTGGAAGTGCCCTATGCTCTGTGGTTCTGTGTTTTACATGGTTTGGGAAAGAGGATACACTTGTGAAGATTGGCTGTTGGCCATTGGCATCCCGCCCATCAGCTTAACAAGGCTCCCTTGACTCCGTGGGCTGTCCTGCCTTTCTGGTTTTTAGACTTTTTTCGCCTGGCCCTTTTGCCCCGGGGGGGGGCGAGAGATTTCTTTGTAGTGCTGATTTGCTCTCCCAGGTTGCTTGGTTGGCCAAAAAGGGCGTATGCGTTTTTTCCTGAATATATTCAGGAAAAAACGCATACGCCCTTTTTGGCCAACCGCATCATTGTCCACGTTCTGGCGCTTTTCATGTGCTATCGGGGCCATTCCGATGTACCCGTTGACATCCGTTTCCTGCAGTTCTGCCTTGCGTTCAGCGCCTCTTCGTAGCCTGACCTCAATATATTTTGGGGCGATAGTTATCGTTTAGAACTCTGCAGGTTTGGGAAGTGCAGTGCCCCTGAGCTCCATTTCCCAAGTCGCTTTTTTGTGAGTGGGACGCAACACGGCTGGATGGCTTCACGCCCTATTGTCGATCCGGGGTGGCAGGCTGAACCTCTGGTGAATTCTTCTTCGTGATGGGAAATGAGAGTGACATGTGCCCGACCAAACACCTCCAGCGAGTCTCTCATTGGTTCCCCCTCTTGCAGTTCATCCTGCGGACAAATTGCAGACGGTACGAAAGAGGCATGGAAAGGCGCCGAGTCTCCAAGTGGGGAGATTGTTAGTAAGGGGGCCTGAATGGAGAACACGAGCACCAGGAGATGAAAACTGAGGTGAGTTTCAGAAAGCTTTCCCGATCCCACGGTGTAGCATCCGCTGGGTTTCCAATGAGTGCTTTCGCTGCCGGAAGATTGCGTTGAACCTGGAGAGTTGGGACCCATGGAATGGGGAGCACGCAGGATTCCTTTCAAGGGTCTGCATTTGCTTTCCCAACCTCACCAATCGTCTCAGCCCCAAGACTGTCCAGCGTTATGTCTTCTGCCGCTGGGGCTGTAGATGTGGTCAATCCTGGTTGCATGCCAGTCCCTGAACGCATTTTGGAAGAATTTCTCTCTGTTTTGCCCTGCTTGTTTCTTCTTTATGTTGGAAATGTATCCTCAGAATGGGTCTGAGCTGATTTTCCCTGCTGGTTTTAGGCCGCTTTACACACACTTGATGCACTTACACAGAGATATCAAGACTTAGCTTTTAAGATGCTTACTAGTCGGATAGATACTTGTGCGATGAAGAGGGTCTGGTGAGTCCAGTTGATTGAGCAAGGAGTAGGTCATGTCCATTCCATATTCGGTTTTCGGAAGGGTATCTGTGCTCATTTCAAACTCGAGTTTTATGCGTCACCCCACCTCACCTTTCCCCTGAAGCAGGCATAAGTGTGTTTTCTAAAAGCGTGACTCTGTTCTGTTTGGGGATTCAGTGCATGGGGAGCGATTTTTACATTCCCTCGATAAGTGATATCATAAGTTTCTTTCTTTCTGGGACTTATTTCACTGAGGATGATCGTACCTAAATCCACTCAGGATGCTGCTACCAGCCTCATGACGTGGATTTCATGGCTGAGTGACACTCCATTGGACCTACGTAGCACCACTTGTCCACTTGTCCACTTGTCTTTGTCCACTTGTCCACTTGGCTCTTTCCTGGGATATGAAACGTGTACCGGAGTGGAGGTTCTTGTCAAGACAGCAGCCCTCAACTTTGGGGTCCCTGTGTCTGGTTGATTTTTTGATTTTCCCAAGGTCAACGCCCATGTGTGGAAGTGCCCTATGCTCTGTGGTTCTGTGTTTTACATGGTTTGGGAAAGAGGATACACTTGTGAAGATTGGCTGTTGGCCATTGACATCCCGCCCATCAGCTTAACAAGGCTCCCTTGACTCCGTGGGCTGTCCTGCCTTTCTGGTTTTTAGACTTTTTTCGCCTGGCCCTTTTGCCCCGGGGGGGGGCGAGAGATTTCTTTGTAGTGCTGATTTGCTCTCCCAGGTTGCTTGGTTGGCCAAAAAGGGCGTATGCGTTTTTTCCTGAATATATTCAGGAAAAAACGCATACGCCCTTTTTGGCCAACCGCATCATTGTCCACGTTCTGGCGCTTTTCATGTGCTATCCGGGCCATTCCGATGTACCCGTTGACATCCGTTTCCTGCAGTTCTGCCTTGCGTTCAGCGCCTCTTCGTAGCCTGACCTCAATATATTTTGGGGCGATAGTTATCGTTTAGAACTCTGCAGGTTTGGGAAGTGCAGTGCCCCTGAGCTCCATTTCCCAAGTCGCTTTTTTGGGAGGGGGACGCAACACGGCTGGATGGCTTCACGCCCTATTGTCGATCCGGGGTGGCAGGCTGAACCTCTGGTGAATTCTTCTTCGTGATGGGAAATGAGAGTGACATGTGCCCGACCAAACACCTCCAGCGAGTCTCTCATTGGTTCCCCCTCTTGCAGTTCATCCTGCGGACAAATTGCAGACGGTACGAAAGAGGCATGGAAAGGCGCCGAGTCTCCAAGTGGGGAGATTGTTAGTAAGGGGGCCTGAATGGAGAACACGAGCACCAGGAGATGAAAACTGAGGTGAGTTTCAGAAAGCTTTCCCGATCCCACGGTGTAGCATCCGCTGGGTTTCCAATGAGTGCTTTCGCTGCCGGAAGATTGCCTTGAACCTGGAGAGTTGGGACCCATGGAATGGGGAGCACGCAGGATTCCTTTCAAGGGTCTGCATTTGCTTTCCCAACCTCACCAATCGTCTCAGCCCCAAGACTGTCCAGCGTTATGTCTTCTGCCGCTGGGGCTGTAGATGTGGTCAATCCTGGTTGCATGCCAGTCCCTGAACGCATTTTGGAAGAATTTCTCTCTGTTTTGCCCTGCTTCTTTCTTCTTTATGTTGGAAATGTATCCTCAGAATGGGTCTGAGCTGATTTTCCCTGCTGGTTTTAGGCCGCTTTACACACACTTGATGCACTTACACAGAGATATCAAGACTTAGCTTTTAAGATGCTTACTAGTCGGATAGATACTTGTGCGATGAACAGGGTCTGGTGAGTCCAGTTGATTGAGCAAGGAGTAGGTCGTGTCCATTCCATATTCGGTTTTCGGAAGGGTATCTGTGCTCATTTCAAACTCGAGTTTTATGCGTCACCCCACCTCACCTTTCCCCTGAAGCAGGCATAAGTGTGTTTTCTAAAAGCGTGACTCTGTTCTGTTTGGGGATTCAGTGCATGGGGAGCGATTTTTACATTCCCTCGATAAGTGATATCATAAGTTTCTTTCTTTCTGGGACTTATTTCACTGAGGATGATCGTACCTAAATCCACTCAGGATGCTGCTACCAGCCTCATGACGTGGATTTCATGGCTGAGTGACACTCCATTGGACCTACGTAGCACCACTTGTCCACTTGTCCACTTGTCTTTGTCCACTTGTCCACTCGTCTTTGTCCACTTGGCTCTTTCCTGGGATATGAAACGTGTACCGGAGTGGAGGTTCTTGTCAAGACAGCAGCCCTCAACTTTGGGGTCCCTGTGTCTGGTTGATTTTTTGATTTTCCCAAGGTCAACGCCCATGTGTGGAAGTGCCCTATGCTCTGTGGTTCTGTGTTTTACATGGTTTGGGAAAGAGGATACACTTGTGAAGATTGGCTGTTGGCCATTGACATCCCGCCCATCAGCTTAACAAGGCTCCCTTGACTCCGTGGGCTGTCCTGCCTTTCTGGTTTTTAGACTTTTTTCGCCTGGCCCTTTTGCCCCGGGTGGGGCGAGAGATTTCTTTGTAGTGCTGATTTGCTCTCCCAGGTTGCGTGGTTGGCCAAAAAGGGCGGATGCGTTTTTTCCTGAATATATTCAGGAAAAAACGCATCCGCCCTTTTTGGCCAACCGCATCATTGTCCACGTTCTGGCGCTTTTCATGTGCTATCGGGGCCATTCCGATGTACCCGTTGACATCCGTTTCCTGCAGTTCTGCCTTGCGTTCAGCGCCTCTTCGTAGCCTGACCTCAATATATTTTGGGGCGATAGTTATCGTTTAGAACTCTGCAGGTTTGGGAAGTGCAGTGCCCCTGAGCTCCATTTCCCAAGTCGCTTTTTTGGGAGTGGGACGCAACACGGCTGGATGGCTTCACGCCCTATTGTCGATCCGGGGTGGCAGGCTGAACCGCTGGTGAATTCTTCTTCGTGATGGGAAATGAGAGTGACATGTGCCCGACCAAACACCTCCAGCGAGTCTCTCATTGGTTCCCCCTCTTGCAGTTCATCCTGCGGACAAATTGCAGACGGTACGAAAGAGGCATGGAAAGGCGCCGAGTCTCCAAGTGGGGAGATTGTTAGTAAGGGGGCCTGAATGGAGAACACGAGCACCAGGAGATGAAAACTGAGGTGAGTTTCAGAAAGCTTTCCCGATCCCACGGTGTAGCATCCGCTGGGTTTCCAATGAGTGCTTTCGCTGTCGGAAGATTGCGTTGAACCTGGAGAGTTGGGACCCATGGAATGGGGAGCACGCAGGATTCCTTTCAAGGGTCTGCATTTGCTTTCCCAACCTCACCAATCGTCTCAGCCCCAAGAGTGTCCAGCCTTATGTCTTCTGCCGCTGGGGCTGTAGATGTGGTCAATCCTGGTTGCATGCCAGTCCCTGAACGCATTTTGGAAGAATTTCTCTCTGTTTTGCCCTGCTTGTTTCTTCTTTATGTTGGAAATGTATCCTCAGAATGGGTCTGAGCTGATTTTCCCTGCTGGTTTTAGGCCGCTTGACACACACTTGATGCACTTACACAGAGATATCAAGACTTAGCTTTTAAGATGCTTACTAGTCGGATAGATACTTGTGCGATGAACAGGGTCTGGTGAGTCCAGTTGATTGAGCAAGGAGTAGGTCGTGTCCATTCCATATTCGGTTTTCGGAAGGGTATCTGTGCTCATTTCAAACTCGAGTTTTATGCGTCACCCCACCTCACCTTTCCCCTGAAGCAGGCATAAGTGTGTTTTCTAAAAGCGTGACTCTGTTCTGTTTGGGGATTCAGTGCATGGGGAGCGATTTTTACATTCCCTCGATAAGTGATATCATAAGTTTCTTTTTTTGTGGGACTTATTTCACTGAGGATGATCGTACCTAAATCCACTCAGGATGCTGCTACCAGCCTCATGACGTGGATTTCATGGCTGAGTGACACTCCATTGGACCTACGTAGCACCACTTGTCCACTTGTCCACTCGTCTTTGTCCACTTGGCTCTTTCCTGAGATATGAAACGTGTACCGGAGTGGAGGTTCTTGTCAAGACAGCAGCCCTCAACTTTGGGGTCCCTGTGTCTGGTTGATTTTTTCATTTTCCCAAGGTCAACGCCCATGTGTGGAAGTGCCCTATGCTCTGTGGTTCTGTGTTTTACATGGTTTGGGAAAGAGGATACACTTGTGAAGATTGGCTGTTGGCCATTGACATCCCGCCCATCAGCTTAACAAGGCTCCCTTGACTCCGTGGGCTGTCCTGCCTTTCTGGTTTTTAGACTTTTTTCGCCTGGCCCTTTTGCCCCGGGGGGGGGGGGGCGAGAGATTTCTTTGTAGTGCTGATTTGCTCTCCCAGGTTGCTTGGTTGGCCAAAAAGGGCGTATGCGTTTTTTCCTGAATATATTCAGGAAAAAACGCATACGCCCTTTTTGGCCAACCGCATCATTGTCCACGTTCTGGCGCTTTTCATGTGCTATCGGGGCCATTCCGATGTACCCGTTGACATCCGTTTCCTGCAGTTCTGCCTTGCGTTCAGCGCCTCTTCGTAGCCTGACCTCAATATATTTTGGGGCGATAGTTATCGTTTAGAACTCTGCAGGTTTGGGAAGTGCAGTGCCCCTGAGCTCCATTTCCCAAGTCGCTTTTTTGTGAGTGGGACGCAACACGGCTGGATGGCTTCACGCCCTATTGTCGATCCGGGGTGGCAGGCTGAACCGCTGGTGAATTCTTCTTCGTGATGGGAAATGAGAGTGACATGTGCCCGACCAAACACCTCCAGCGAGTCTCTCATTGGTTCCCCCTCTTGCAGTTCATCCTGCGGACAAATTGCAGACGGTACGAAAGAGGCATGGAA